>NW_027527647.1:0-266 GCF_008692635.1 Crocuta crocuta
AGGATGAAGAAGTGGCTTTCCCTGAAAATGTGGTAAAAGCCTTGGATTTATCAGAACGTTTTAAGGCCAGAAGAATACTTCCAATGTGTGCAACCTCTTTTGCATAATAATAATTTGCAATAATAATTTCATAACTTTATGGTCTTCTATGATGACCTGATTATTAAAGAACTCAAGAAGCTTCCTAAAGCATTAGACAAAAAAGAAGTTTTGCTGTTACATATTCATGAAAAGTTTTCTGAAAGTCTGTTCCAGAATAATAATGG
>NW_027527647.1:421-784 GCF_008692635.1 Crocuta crocuta
ACAGAGCCCGACGCGGGGCTCGAACCCATGAACTGCGAGATCATGACCTAAGCAAAAGTCGGACGCTTAACCGACTAAGCCACCCAGGCGTCACTGTTGCCATGTTCTTGAAGCATGTTTGCTATATGAAAACTGTGACCCATAGTTCATCGATCTTTCGTTCCATTTAGACATATGTCTACCTAAAATTTTGGAATCATGACTATTGTTTCGATTGTTCTATCAATTGCCATTATATCAAAATACATGATACAATGATTTTGAACTTTCTTCATTCCTAGAGGTGAGGTGAGAAACGTTTAAAACTATGATGTTAAGCCTTCCCCCATTTCTATTATTTTTCCCCCCTGGTGACTTACTGCA
>NW_027527648.1:0-112 GCF_008692635.1 Crocuta crocuta
GACCGTGACCCGGTGTGCCCAGCACAGGCGGGGAAGGGGGTGACCGTGACCTGGTGTGCCCAGGACATGCAGGGAAGGGTGACTGTGACCCGGTGTGCCCAGGACAGGCAGG
>NW_027527648.1:189-539 GCF_008692635.1 Crocuta crocuta
GTGACTGTGACCCGGTGTGCCCAGGACAGGCAGGAAAGGGGGGTCTGTGACCCGGTGTGCCCAGGACATGCGGGGAAGGGTGACTGTGACCGGGTGTGCCCAGTACCGGCAGGGAAGGGAGTGACTGTGACCCGGTGTGCCCAGGACAGGCAGGAAAGGGGGGTCTGTGACCCGGTGTGCCCAGGACATGCGGGGAAGGGTGACTGTGACCGGGTGTGCCCAGTACCGGCAGGGAAGGGAGTGACTGTGACCCGGTGTGCCCAGGACAGGTGGGGAAGGGGTGACTGTGACCCGGTGTGCCCAGAACAGGTGGGGAAGGGGGTGACTATGACCCTGTATGCCCAAGACAG
>NW_027527649.1:0-879 GCF_008692635.1 Crocuta crocuta
TTAGCCACTCTGACCAGCATGAGGTGGTATCTCAGTGTGGCTTTGTTTTGTATTTCCCTGATGATAAGTGACATTGAGCATCGTTTCATGTGTCTGTTGGCCATCTGGATGTCTTCTGTGGAAAAGTGTCTATTCATGTCTTCTGCCAATTTCTTCACTGGATTATTTGTTTTTCAGTTGTTGAGTTTGGTAAATTCTTTATAGATTTTGGGTACTAACCCTTTATCCGATATGTCATTTGCAAATATTCTTTCCCATTCTACCAGTTGCCTTTTAGTTTTGTTGATTATTTCCTTTCCAGTGCAGATGCTTTTTATCTTGATGAGGTCCCAATAGTTTATTTCTGCTTTTAATTCTCTTGCCTTTGGAGACGTGTCCNCCTTTGGAGACGTGTCCAGCAAGAAATTGCTGTGGCTGAGGTCAAAGAGGTTGTTTCCTGCTTTCTTGTCTAGGATTTTTATGGTTTCCTGTCTCACATTTAGGTCTTTCATTCATTTTGGGTTTATTTTTGTGTATGGTGTAAGAAAGTGATCTAGTTTTATTCTTCTGCATGTTGCTGTCCAGTTCTCCCAGCACCATGTGTTAAAGAGGCTGTCTTTTTTCCATTGGATACTCTTTCCTGCTTTGTCAAAGATTAGTTGGGTGTATACTTTTGGGTCCAATTCTGAGTTCTCTACTCTGTTCCATTGGTCTATGTGTCTGTTTTTGTGACAATACCATACTGTCTTGATGATTACAGCTTTGTAGTAGAGGCTAAAGTCTGTGATGGTGATGCCTTCTGCTTTGTTTTTTTCTTTTTTTCAACATTGCTTTGGCTATTTGGGGGCCTTTTGCGGTTCCATACAAATTTTAAGATTGTTTGTTCTAGCTCTGTGAAGA
>NW_027527650.1:0-395 GCF_008692635.1 Crocuta crocuta
TGTACCCTGCAACTTGGCTGAATTCATGAATCAGTTCTAGTAGGCATCTGGTGGAGTCTGTTGGGTTTTCATCTGCAAAAAGTGAAAGTTTGACTTCTTTGCCAATTCTGATGCCTTTGATTTCCTTTTGTTGTCTGATGGCTGATGCTAGGACTTCCAGCACTATGTTAAACAACAGTGGTTGAGAGTGGACATCCCTGTCATGTTCCTGATCTCAGGGGGAAAGCTCTCAGTTTTTCCCCGTTGAGGAGGATCTTCGCTGAAGGCTTCTCATAGATGGCTTTGATGATGTTTAAGTAGGTTCCTTCTATCCCAACTTTCTCGAGAGTCTTTATTAAGAAGGGATGCTGTATTTTGTCAAATGCTTTTTCTGCATCTATTGACAGGATCATATG
>NW_027527650.1:466-748 GCF_008692635.1 Crocuta crocuta
TTGAACCAGCCCTGTAACCCAGGAATGAATCCCACTTGATCATGGTGGATAATTCTTTTCATGTGCTGTTGAATTTGATTTGCAAGTATCTTGTTGAGGATTTTTGCATCTGTATTCATAAAGGATATTGGCCTGTAGTTCTCTTTTTTTGCTGGGTCTCTGTCTGGCTTGGGAATCAAAGTGATGGTGGCTTCGTAGAATGAGTCTGGAAGTTTTCCTTTGATTTCTATTTTTTTAGAATAGCTTGAGAAGAAAGGGTATTAACTCTGTTTTAAATGTCTG
>NW_027527651.1:0-316 GCF_008692635.1 Crocuta crocuta
TCAATAGATGCAGAAAAAGCATTTGACAAAATACAGCATCTCTTAATAAAGACCCTTGAGAAAGTCTGAATAGAAGGAACTTAACTTAAACATCAAAAAGCCATCTATGAGAGGGGTGTCTGGGTGGCTCAGTCAGTTAAGCGTCTGACCTTGGCTCAGGTCATGATCTCACGGTTCGTGGGTTCGAACCCACGTCTGGTTCTGTGCTGACAGCTAGCTCGGAGCCTGGAGCATGTTTCAGATTCTGTGTCTCCCTCTCTCTCCGATGCTCCCCTTCTCATGCTGTCTCTCTCTCTCTCTCTGTCTCTCTCTCTCA
>NW_027527651.1:407-794 GCF_008692635.1 Crocuta crocuta
GGGGAAAAACTGAGAGCTTTACCCCTGAGATCAGGAACATGACAGGGATGTCCACTCTCACCACTGTTGTTTAACATAGTGCTGGAAGTCCTAGCATCAGCAATCAGACAACAAAAGGAAATAAAAGGCATCAGAATTGGCAAAAAGAAGTCAAACTTTCACTTTTCGCAGATGACATGATACTCTACTTAGAAAACCGGACAGACTCCACCAGAAGCCTACTTGAGCTGATCCATGAATTCAGCAAAGTTGCAGGATACAAAATCAACGTACAGAAGTTGGTTGCATTTTTATACACCAACAATGAAGCAACAGAAAGGGAAATCAAGAAACTGGTCCCAGTGACAATTGCACCAAAAACCATAAAATATCTAGGAATAAACCTAA
>NW_027527652.1:0-256 GCF_008692635.1 Crocuta crocuta
GGAATCCCAGAAGAGGAAGAAAGAGGGAAAGGTGCTGAAGGAGTCGTGGAACAGATTTAACAGATAAATTCCCCAAGCTGGGGAGGGAAGTAGATGTTGAAATTCAAGAGGCACAGAGAACTCCCCTCAGATGTAACTTGAATCGATCTTCTGCCCGACATATCCATAGTGAAACTGGGAAAATAGAAGGACAAAGAGAGAATTTTGAAAGCACCTAGGGAGAAAAGGGCCCTAATATACAAAGGGAAACCTATCA
>NW_027527652.1:323-725 GCF_008692635.1 Crocuta crocuta
GGCAGGAGATCTTCAATGTAATTAACAGAAAAAATATGCAGCCAAGAATCCTCTATCCAGCAAGCCTGTCACTAAAATAGAAGGAGAGATAAAATTCTTTCCAAATTAACAAAAATTGAAAGAATTTGTTACCACTAAACCAGCCCTAAAAGAAATCCTGAGTAGGACTCTCTGAGGGAAATGTTGTAAGGAACGCAAGATGCTAGAGACACCACCACAAGCATGAATCCCACAGATGACACAATGACTCTAAACCCATATATTTCAATAATAACACGGACTGTAAATGGACTAAATGCACCAATCAAAAGACATAGGGTAGCAGAATGTATAAAAAAAACAAAATCCATGTATTAACTGTCTACAAGAAACACATTTTAGACTGGAGGACACCTTCAGATT
>NW_027527653.1:0-795 GCF_008692635.1 Crocuta crocuta
CTGTTGCTTCATTGTTGATGTATCAAAATGCAACCGATTTCTGTACCTTGATTTTGTACCCTGCTACTTTGCTGAATTCATGGACCAGTTCTAGTAGGCTTCTGGTGGAGTCTGCCAGGTTTTCTATGTAGAGTATCATGTCTGTGTAAAGTGAAAGTTTGACTTCTTTTTTGCCAATTCTGATGCATTTTATTTCCTTTTGTTGTCTCATGGCTGATGCGAGGACTTCCAGCACTATGTTAAACAACAGTGGTGAGTGGACATCCCTGTCGTGTGCCTGATTTCAAGGTGAAAGCTCTCAGTTTTTCCCCATTGAGGATGATGTTAGCTGAGGGCTTCTCATAGATGGCTTTTATGATGTTTAAGTAAGTTCCCTCTATCCCGACTTTCTTAAGGGCCTTTAGTAAGAAGGGATACTATGTATTGTCAAATACTTTTTCTGCATCTATCGACAGGATCATATGGTTTTGATCTTTTCTTTTGTTAATGTGATGTATCACATTGATTGATTTGCGAATATTGAGCCAGTCCTGTAACCCAGGAATGAATCCCACTTGATCATGGTGGAGAATTCTTTTTATGTGCTGTCGAATTCGGTTTGCAAGTATCTTGTTTAGGATTTTTGCATCTGTATTCATCAAGGATATTGGCCTGTAGTTCTCTTTTTTTGCTGGGTCTCTGTCTAGCTTGGGAATCAAAGTGATGCTGGCTTTGTAAAGTGAGTCCAGAAGTTTTCCTTCGATTTCTGTATTTTGGAATAGCTTGAGAAGAATGGGTATTAATTCTGCTTTAAAT
>NW_027527654.1:0-436 GCF_008692635.1 Crocuta crocuta
TAACATAGTGCTGGAATTCCTAGCATCAGCCATCACACAACAAAATAAAAAGCATCAGAATTGGCAACGAAGAAGTCAAACTTTCACTTTTCATAGATGACATGATACTCTACATAGAAAAACCGACAGACTCTACCAGAAGCCTACGATAAGTTATCCATGAACTCAGCAAAGTTGCAGGATACAAAATCAACATACAGAAATTGGTTGCATTTTTTATACACCAACAATGAAGAAACAGAAAGAGAAATCAAGAAACTGATCCCATTCACAATTGCACAATAAACCATAAAATACCCAGGAATAAACCTAAACCAAGATNTATAAGAGACCTGTATGATGAAAACTATAGACAACTTATGAAGGAAATTGAAGAAGACACAAGAAATGAAAAAACATTCCATGCGCATGGATTGGAAGAATAAATATAGTTAAA
>NW_027527655.1:0-309 GCF_008692635.1 Crocuta crocuta
ACAAATGAAAATGAAAACACAACAATTCTAAATCTATGGGATGCGCAAAGGCAGTTCTAAGAGGAATGTACATTCCTCTCCAGGCCTATTTCAAGAGATTAGAAAAAGCACAAGTCCAAAATCTAACAGCTCACCTAAAGGATCTAGAGGCAGAGCAACAAAGACGCCCTAAACCCAGTAGAAGAAGAGAAATAGTAAAAATTAGAGCAGAAATAAACAACATCGAGACCAAAGAAACAATTGAACAGATCAATGAAACCAAGAGTTGGTTTTTTGAAAAAGTAAACAAAATTGACAAACCTCTAGCCA
>NW_027527655.1:486-824 GCF_008692635.1 Crocuta crocuta
ACCAAAATTCACACGGGAAGAAATAGAAAACCTGAACAGACCCATAACAAGTGAATAAATCGAATCAGTGATCAAAAATCTCCCAACAAATAAGAGCCCTGGACCTGATGGCTTCCCTGGGGAATTCTACAGGACATTTAAAACAGAATTAATCCCAATTCTTCTCAAGCTATTCCAAAAAATAGAAATCGAAGGAAAACTCCCGGATTCATTTTATGAAGGCAGCATCACTCTGATTCCGAAGCCAGACAGATATCCAGCAAAAAAGAAAACTACAGGCCAATATCCCTGAGGAATACAGATGCAAAAATTCTCAACAAGATCTTTGCAAATCGAAT
>NW_027527657.1:0-495 GCF_008692635.1 Crocuta crocuta
GGTCCAGCCTGGATGTCAGTACTCAGTGTTTTGTTTCTCTCCAGAGAACAATGGCTTCCACCTCCACTGTGGCCTCCTGGGTTTCCCAGCACTTTCCTGTGGAGAGGAGGCTGAGAAGGGAGCTCTGAGACATCATGGGAGGGGTTAGGTGGAGCGAACATATTCTCCCTGAATCCAGGAGATCAGAGAACTTCCCTGAGGACTGAATACAGTGCATGTTTTAGTCTATATAAAAACTAGGCCAAACTCTGGTATACAAACTCTTTCTGGAAACACTTTTCATGTCCAATGACAGAGGATTGGTTCAACCATAGCCCCATCCNCAACCATAGCCCCATCCTGGTCATGGTGTCACAGTAAAACTGCAAGGAAGGTGTTCAGGATACTTTATGAAGGGAAAGAGGCAGGTGAGAAAGTGGGATAAAGTAACAACATTTTTAAAATGTTCTATTTGGGGCACCTGGGTGGCTTAGTCAGTTAAGCGTCCGACTTTCG
>NW_027527658.1:0-475 GCF_008692635.1 Crocuta crocuta
ATCTCTGTGATATCATCCTGGTTTGGTGCCAGTGGATATAGAGCATATAGAGCAGATTCACCCTGAGAGTTTATAAGGTGAAATCTGAAGGTGCTGCATATTATTTCTGTCAACAAGATATTCTTGCACCTCTTATGGTGATATCCTCTGTTACAAAATCCTTCAAAGCCATCAGTGGGAATGTTCACTATATGGAACTCCGTGACCCATGGGTACCTGTAGAGTTCGGTATGCAAATGCACACAGGCCTCCTTTCTCTGATNCAGGCTGTACCAGACACACTTGATGAGGGAGAGACTTCAAGAGCTTTCCATGACATTGTGCAGCTGAGCAGATGACCTCATTTTGAAGCAGAGTTAAGCTCACATGGCCGCTTCCCTGTCTTCTGTCACACCTATCATTTCCACCCCACAAAAGTCAAAGGCACTAGTGGATCCAGCATAGGTTCTACATTACAGCAGCAAGTGCAATCTTC
>NW_027527659.1:0-583 GCF_008692635.1 Crocuta crocuta
GTCCATGTGCATGATTCTACATGTCGCTGTGCAGTTGTCCCAACACCTTTTCCGAAGAGACTGCTCCCCCCCCCTTTATATATTCTTTCCTGCTTTGTCAAAGATTGGTATGGCATATGTTTGTGGGTCCATTTCTGGGTTCAGTTTTCTGTTCCATTGATATACGGATCTACGTGTCTGTTTTTATGCCAGTACCATAATGTCTTGATTACAGCTTTAGTATACAGTTTGAAGTCCGGAATTGTGATGACTCCCGTCTTGGCTTTCTTTTTCAACATTAGTTTGGCTATTTGTGTCTTTTTTTTTGTGGTTCCATNTTGTGGTTCCATGCAATTTTCAGAATTGTTTGCTCTAATTCTGTGAAGAATGCTGGTGCTATTTTGATTGGGATTGCATTGAATGTGTAGGTTGCTTTGGGTACTATTGATATTTTAACAATATTTGCTCTTCCAATCCATGAGCATGGAATGTTTTTCCATTTCTTTGTGCCTTCATCAAGTTTTTTCATAAGCCTTCTATAGTTTTCAGCTATAGATCGTTCACTCTTCGGCTAGTTTCCTTCCTAGGTATTTTGTGATTTTTG
>NW_027527660.1:0-243 GCF_008692635.1 Crocuta crocuta
CTCCTAAGTTGTCCAATTTGTTGGCATATAATTTTTTATCGTATTCCCTGATAATTGCTTGTATTTCTGAGGGGTAGATTGTAATAAGTCCATTTTCATTCATAATTTTGTCTATTTGGGTGCTCTCTCTTTTCTTTTTGAGAAGCCTGGCTAGAGGTTTATCAATTTTGTTTATTTTTTCAAAAAATCAACTCTTGGTTTCATGGATCTGTTCAATTGTTTCTTTGGTCTCTATGTTGTTTA
>NW_027527660.1:1133-1207 GCF_008692635.1 Crocuta crocuta
CTTACTTTCAATCTGAAGGTGTCCTCGAGTCTGAAATGAATTTCTTGTAGACAGCATATAGATGGATTTTGTTT
>NW_027527661.1:0-244 GCF_008692635.1 Crocuta crocuta
ATGCTGGCTTCATAAAATGAGTCTGGAAGTTTTCCTTCGATTTTCTATTTTTTGGAATAGCTTGAGAGGAATAGGTATTAATTCTGTTTTAAATGTCTGGTAGAATTCCCCAGGGAAGCCATCAGGTCCAGGGCTCTTATTTGTTGGGAGATTTTTGATAACTGATTCGATTTCTTCACTAGTTATGGGTCTGTTCAGATTTTCTATCTCTTCCCGTGTGAATTTTGGTAGTGAGTGTGTGTTT
>NW_027527661.1:319-574 GCF_008692635.1 Crocuta crocuta
TGTATTTCTGAGGGGTTGGTTGTAATAAGTCCATTTTCATGCATGATTTTGTCTATTTGGGTCCTCTCTCTTCTCTTTTTGAGAAGCCTGGCTAGAGGTTTGTCAATTTTGTTTATTTTTTCAAAAAACCAACTCTTGGTTTCATTGATCTGTTCAACTGTTTTTTTGGTGTTGTTGTTGTTTTTGTTTTGTTTTTTTTTTGTTTGTTTGTTTTTGGTCTCTATGTTGTTTATTTCTGCTCTGATTTTTACTATT
>NW_027527662.1:0-446 GCF_008692635.1 Crocuta crocuta
TCATTCAAAGCCATTGTTTCCTTGTTGATTTTCTGTTTAGGTGATTTCTCCATTGCTTTAAGTAGGGTATTGAAGTCCCCTACTCTTATGGTATTATTATCAATGAGTTTCTTTGTGTTTGTGATTAATTGATTTGTATATTTGGGTGCTCTCACATTTGGAGCATAAATGTTTACAATTGTTAGGTCTTCTTGGTGGATAGACCCCTTTATTATGATATAAAGCCCTTCTTCATTTCTTGTTACAGTCTTTGTTTTAAAGTCTAGATTGTCTGGTATATGTATGGCTACTCCAGCTTTCTTTTGTTGACNGACCATTAGCATGATAGATGGTTCTCCATCCCCTTACTTTCAATCCAAAGGTGTCTTTAGGTTTACAGTGGGTCTCTTATAAATGGCATTTAGATGGATCTTGTTTTCTTATCCATTCTGTTACCCTATGTCTTT
>NW_027527663.1:0-220 GCF_008692635.1 Crocuta crocuta
CTGTCTTGATGATTACAGTTTTGTAGTATAGGCTAAAGTCTGGGACCGTAATGCCTCCCGTTTTGGTTTTCTTCAATATTACTTTGGCTATTCAAGGTCTTTTGTGGTTCCATACAAATTTTAGGATAGTTTGTTCTAGCTTTGAGAAGAATGCTGGTGCAATTTTGATTGGGATTTCATTGAATGTATAGATTGCTTTGGGTAGTAATGACATTTTAAC
>NW_027527663.1:240-508 GCF_008692635.1 Crocuta crocuta
ATCCATGAGCATGGAATGTTTTTCCATTTCTTTGTGTCTTCTTCAATTTCCTTCATAAGTTTTCTATAGTTTTCATCAGACATATCTCTTATATATTTGGTTAGGTTTATTCCTAGGTATTTTATGGTTTTTTGTGCAATTGTGAATGGGATCAGTTTCTTAATTTATCTTTCTGTTGCTTCATTATTGGCGTATAAAAATGCAACCGATTTCTGTAAGTTGGTTTTGTACCCTGCAACTTTGCTGAATTCCTGGATCAGTTCTAGTA
>NW_027527664.1:0-491 GCF_008692635.1 Crocuta crocuta
GGTTTCCCTTTGTATGTTAGGGCCCTTTTCTCCCTCGCTGCTTTCCAAATTCTCTCCTTGTCCTTATACTTTACCAGTTTCACTATGATATGCCATGCAGAAGATCGATTCAAGTTACGTCTGAGGGGAGTCCTCTGAGCCTCTTGTATTTCAACACTTACTTCCTTCCCCAGGTCAGGGAAGTTCTCTCCTATAATTTGTTCCAGGCCTCCTTCAGCACCTTTCCCTCTCTCTTCCTCTTCTGGGATTCCTATGATACGGATATTGTTGCGTTTGACCGTTTCGCTGAGCTCTCGAACTCTTCTTTCCTGTTCCTGGATCAGTTGGTCTCTTTTTTTGTCAGCTTCTTCTTTTTCTATAATGGTGTCTTCTAAATCATGTATTCTCCTTTCTGCCTCTTCAATCCGTGCATTGGAGGTCTCTAATTTATTATNATCGCATTTTAAAAATTCTTCATGCCTATTTTTATTTTCCATTCTGCCTGTAGCCAT
>NW_027527665.1:0-760 GCF_008692635.1 Crocuta crocuta
TTTCATTTGTTTCCATATATTTTTTAATTTCATCTCTAATTGGCTAACTGGCCCATTCATTCTTTAGACGGGTGTTCTTTAACCTCAATGTTTTTGGAGGTTTTCCAGACTTCTTCCTGTGATTGATTTCCAGTTTCATAGCATTGTGATCTGAAAATGTGCAAGGTATGACCTTAATTCTTTTATATTTATTGAGGGCTGCTTTATGTCCCAGNCCCATTTACATTCAGTGTTATTATTGAAATATGTGGGAAGTCTTTTTTTCCTTTGTGGGGTTAAAAGGACATGTTGGTGGTGTCTCTGGTATCTTTGTTCCTTGCAACCTTTCCTTCAGAGCGTCCCCCTCAGGATTTCTTGTAGGGCTGGCTTCGTGGTGACAAATTCTTTCAATTTCTGTTTATTTGGAAAGGTTTTTATCTCTCCTTCTTTTTTGAATGACAGGCTTGCTGGATAGAGGATTCTTGGCTGCATATTTTTACTGTTCATCACATTGAAGATCTCCTGCCATTCCTTTCTGGCCTGCCAAGTTTCAGTAGATAGGTCTGTCACCACTCTGATAGGTTTCCCTTTGTATGTGAGGGCCCTTTTCTCCCTAGCTGCTTTCAAAATTCTCTCTTTGTCCTTGTATTTTGCCATTTTTACTATGATATGTCGTGCAGAAGATCGATTCAAGTTACGTCTGAGGGGAGTCCTCTGAGCCTCTTGTATGTCAATGTTTACTTCCTTCCCCAGGTCGGGGAAGTTCTCTGCAATAATTTGT
>NW_027527666.1:0-1807 GCF_008692635.1 Crocuta crocuta
TACCAGAGGGGAGTTGCCTGAGGGGAATGGGTGAATTCCCTGATGCGAATTAAAAGGTTCATTTATCATGATAATCAGTGAGTAATGCATAGCATTGTTGATTCACTCTACTGGACAACTGAAATTAACACAATGTTGCATGGTAACTATACTGAAATTAAAATGGAAAACTTAAATATAATTTGCATACAATAAATCAGAAAATTTTTTATAAATGTAAAGTTTGGATCACTGATATAAAGTCAAAACAAAGGTATTTTCAGAAATAACCATTAAGAAGCATCAAAATGAAAATCTAAAATGGTACCAAAACAGGGAAGGAAATAAAAATATTCAGTTGTATTTGGATGATATTGCCTTCCTGAAGAGTCCCTTGAATGGGCTTTAACTCATTGCAGTTTGAAAAAAGACAGTAGCTAGTATAAGAAAAGCTCAAAAATGAATGGAAGAGTCAGGTCCTAGTGTACTCTGTCCAGTTCTGGGAACTGCTGAGGGAAACGCTTTGGTGTTTTGATTCCATACAGATGAAAACTAATTAAGATGTCATTTTCACCTCCTAGCNTGGACTCTGAAATACAAAAAACAAAATGGTGGTTGCCAGAGGAGAGGTGGTTGAGGGATGGGTGAAATAAAGGGGATTGAGAGTATACTTATTTTGAGGACCACTGAGAAATGTACAGAATTTTTAAGTCCTCATACTATATATCTGAAAATAATATAACACTGTACATTGATTATACTTCAATCCAAAAATGAAACAACAAACAATTTAGGTACGGGAGGCAGTCTAGTAAAAGTAAACATGCCTATACCATATCCCCAGAATTTCACCTTGTTTTAAGGTGAAATTAGCATACAGATTGGTTACCTTGGCATAAGAGGGGGTGCAGGTACTGATTTGCTTGACTGTGCATAAAGAACATGGGAAGACACAAATGGAACTAAGAGCAGAGATTTTCAAGAAGTAGAAGTCTGAGGATAATTTTCTGTGATTTTTTTTCTTTTAGTAACAGTTTAATGTTCACAGCAACTTTGAGCCAAAGGCACAGAAATTTCCCATATGCCTCCTGTCCTCCATATGCATAGGTTCTCCTTAATGTCTCCCACCAGAGATGGATATTTATTACAGTAGATGAATGAACTTACATTGACACATCATGACCAGCCAAAGTCCATAGATTTCATTAGGGTAGATTCTTGTGTTGTTCATTCTATGGGTTCAGACACATTTGTTGTGCCCGAATCGCGAGTCCTCAGAGACCTCCAAGAAGCCAAAACCGATGCAAGATCTAAAGGGTCTTTATTACAAGCTCGAGCAGGGGCTCACTGCCTACCGACGCAGCAGCAGCAGCAGCAGGTGGGAGCCCCGAACAATAGCGAGCAGGGTTTTTAAGGGGTAAGGGATGGGGGTGTTACAGTACACATGTTGTACACCAATCATATTTGTATAGCACCCCGGGCAACAGCTTTGGCCATTCAGTACCTGTGAGGTGTCCGTTACTTTTGGCGAAGCCCAATTATGGCCTTTTGAGACTCCTTTGAAAATGACCACTTATGAGGTGAGTTAGGCACAGGGATCAGCGCTTGTCTCAGGCCGCAGGAATGTTTTTAACCTCCTCCGATGGCTAATTGGAGAGTGGTTTTGGCCTTGAACAATCTGCGGTTTTTCCTGAGACTGCTGCTATGTGCAGCCCGAGGTTGCTTTTAATGGGGGTCTTAATTTTAAACTGGTGTTATTTAGGCCCTTCACATTTATGATGAGATGTGTCTACCATTATAGGATCATACCCACTAGTTCCACTGCCCT
>NW_027527667.1:0-756 GCF_008692635.1 Crocuta crocuta
AAGTCAGGGTAGAACGAACTTATTTAAACATCATAAAATCCAGCTATGAGAAGCCTTCAGCTAACACCGTCCTCAAGGGGAAAAACTGAGAGCTTTCCCCCTGAGATCAGGAACACGACTGGGATGTCCATTCTCACAACTGTTGTTTAACATAGTGCTAGAAATCCTAGCATCAGCCATCAGACAACAAAAGGAAATAAAAGGCATCAGAATTGGCAGCAAAGAAGTCAAACTTTCACTTTTCACAGACGACATGATACTCTACATAGAAAACCTGACAGACTCCACCAGAAGCCTACTAGAACTGATCCAAGAATTCGGCAAAGTTTCAGGGTACAAAATCAATGTACAGAAATCGGTTGCATTCTTATACACCAACAACGAAGCAAGAGAAAGAGAAATCAAGAAACTGATCCCATTCACAATTGCACAAAAAACCATAAAATACCTAGGAATAAACCTAACCAAGGATACAAAAGATCTGTATGAGGAAAACTATAGAAAACTTACGAAGGAAATTGAAGAAGACACAAAGAAATGGAAAAACATTCCATGCTCATGGATTNTAAATATAGTTAAAATGTCATTACTACCCAAAACAATCTACACATTCAATGCAGTCCTAATCAAAATTGCACCAGCATACTTCTCAAAACTAGAACAAGCTATTCTAAAATTTGTATGGAACCACAAAAGACCCTGAAGAGCCATAGTAATATTGAAGAATAAAACCAAAATGGGAGGTATCACCATCCC
>NW_027527668.1:0-181 GCF_008692635.1 Crocuta crocuta
TGGATTGTTTCCTTTGCCGTGCAGAAACTTTTAATCTTGATGAGGCCCAAGAGTTCATTTTTGCTCTCGATTCCCTTGCCTTTGGGGATGTGTGAAGTAAGAAATTGCTGTGGTGGAGGTCAAGGAGGTTGTTTCCTGCTTTCTCCTCTAGGGTTTTGATGATTTCCTGTCTCACATTCAG
>NW_027527668.1:189-436 GCF_008692635.1 Crocuta crocuta
CCTTTATCCATTTTGAGTTTATTTTTGTGCATGGTGTGAGAAAATGATCTAGTTTCATTCTTCTGCATGTTGCTGTCCAGTTCTCCCAGCACCATCTGTTAAAGAGGCTGTCTTTTTTCCTTTGGATAGTCTTTCCTGCTTTGTCAAAGATAAATTTGCCATGCATTTGTAGGTCTAATTCTAAGTTTTCTATTCTATTCCCTTGCTCTATGTGTCTGTTTTTGTGCCAATACCATACTGTCTTGAT
>NW_027527669.1:0-536 GCF_008692635.1 Crocuta crocuta
ATTTTTGGTCTTGATTCCCTTGCCTTTGGGGTTGTGTCAAGTAAGGAATTCCTGCAGTTGAGGTCAAGAAAGTTGTTTTCTGCTTTCTCCTCTAGGGTTTTGATGGTTTCCTGTCTCACATTCAGGTCCTTTATCCATTTTGAGTTTATTTTTGTGTATGGTGAGAGAAAATGATCTAGTTTCATTCTTCTGCATGTTGTTGTCCAGTTCTCCCAGNCCAGTTCTCCCAGCACCATCTGTTAAAGAGGTTGTCTTTTTTCCGTTGGATACTCTTTCCTGCTTTGTCAAGGATTAGTTGGCTGTATAATTTTTTTAATTAAAAAAAGAGGGGCGCACGGGTGATTGAATCAGTGTGTTGCATTCTCTCTCTCTCTGCCTGTCTCTCAAAAAATAAATATTTTTTTTAATTAAAAAAAGAGGGGTGCATGGGTGATTCAATCAGTTGAGCATCTGGCTTTGCTCAGGTCACGATCTTGCAGTTTGCAGGGGTGAGCTCTGCATTGGGCTCTGTGCTAACAGCTCAGAGCCTGGAGCCT
>NW_027527670.1:0-481 GCF_008692635.1 Crocuta crocuta
CATTCCCTTTGACATCCCTAGAGCCCCAAATGGCTTTGGCACGGAGTATCCACACGATAAAAGATTGCTGAATAAAAAATTAAAGATAAACTTATTTTAAGAATAAAGTTCAGAATTTTATTTCTGTGTTGCATAGCCTATAATTCTTACCTTTGCACAGAGTTAGAAGTACATATTTTGCTAGCATACACTAGCATGTACTGTGTTAAAACAGTCTTCACTATATGTCATGAAGGTTAGAGGGAATAATTTGACCTTTAAAGTNTAAAGTGGATATGAGCCTATGCTACAGCTATTAAATAGCCAGTTTTAATTCAACCCTTCAACGTCTCATACTGTAGCCTAGTGAATAATTAACTTTTCAGAAACTTTGCATGCTTTAGAAATACTCTGGAGCTTTTAAATTTATTTTTACACATTTTTAGCTCCTTGCTAATATTTTCAGTGACATTTAAAATCTTAAATTTATTTAAGAGCCAGG
>NW_027527671.1:0-1688 GCF_008692635.1 Crocuta crocuta
AACATCTAAACCCTAAAATAATTTGTATATAACTTAAAGATGCTCTAGTTTCCACGGAGGACTTAGGAGAATGGTATTCATATCATTCCACAAGAAAATACCTATGAATGAGGCATGGACTCTGAAGTATCTCAGCTTAGGGCAAAAATAATCATGTGCCTTTGTTCACCATTGTGGGGAGGAATGTCTGAATCCCACTGCAGGAAGCTTGTACCACCTGCCAGGCTCTAACTGGACTTTTCTCCTATGCCTGGTTTGAAGTTTGCTCTAGTCATTCCTCAGATTGTATCTTTCTTGTGCATTTCAATCATTGCTCGTATTTTCTGGTCTTCACTGGAGATTGAAAACAGCAAAACATTGATGAGAGGAATTAAAAGAGACCTAAAACAATGCAAAGGTATATATACTGTGTTCATGAGTCAGAAGACCCAATCCTTTAAAGAGCTCAAGTCTCACCAAACTGATCTGTAAGTTCAGTGAAATCCCTATCAAAACCCCATACATGTTTTATAGAAATTTACATGCCGATTCAAAAATATATATGGCATGCAGAGGACCTAGAATAGTCAAAACAACATTGAAAAAGTAGGATAATCTTATTTGATTCCAAAACTACAATGATGGAGACATTGCTGTGTAGGCATCATGCTAGCTGGATACATCAAAGGAACATAATAGTGGCCAATGATCTATGGAAAATTGATTTTTGACAAAGGTAGAAAGGCAATTAAGTGAAGAAAGTTGATTTTTGAACAAATGGCTATAGTACAATTGGATATCCATAAACAAGAAAAGCTATGATTTATATCTCACACTATATCTATATCTATCTATCTATCTATCTATCTACCTATCTATCTATTAAGACAGATACGGTTACGGATATAAATATAGAAACTCTTGTAATTTGTGCTACTGGTAATATGACATCAGTGAAACTTCCTATTGTTTAAATCACCCAATTAAATGATTTTATTTTTTTAAAGCAGGTTACTTGATTTTTTCTCCTTTTTGGACAAGATAGGTAGTGTTTTATGCCATGAATAACCCTGGCTTCACAAAATATATTTTCAATGAACTAAAAAATAAAAAGACCAACTCTTTTATGAAGTGGCACATTTTCTTCTGGCACATTGCTTTGGCAATGGTAATTAGTAGTTAAATCCCCTATTGTGACCCTATCACTTGAGTTTCCATCCCTTATGGCCCCACCCACAGTCGTTCCATATGGAATTATCCACACATTGACATTTTGAATAAAGGTGTAAAATATGTAAATACATTAATAATATTCAACAAATAACAGTGAAACCAGGCAGAGGAAAGGTTGTAATTGCTTCCCTACCTCTTTGTGATATATCTCACAAATTCTATTTTGTCCAANTTTTGTCCAAATTAAGACATCATAGCTAAATATTCTGAATTCCCCTTCAAGGACCGTTTATTAGGTCCAACCAATTCCCTTATCTGGCTCTAACACTCCTGAATTACAACACTTACTGTCAGATGCCAAATATCCAGAGACATCCCCTACTTCCATGAGCTCACAGAATTCCTTGAAACACCCAACGCCAAGAAACCCATGAAACTTAGCTAACTCCACTCTGTTTGCCATATATAAGCTGCTTTCTACAGTTCCAGCTTACTGTTACCGCTTTCCTGGGTGCAATGCCCTGTGTGGCCCTGTG
>NW_027527672.1:0-2703 GCF_008692635.1 Crocuta crocuta
GAGAGAGAGAATCCTATGCAGGCTGCACGCTGTCAGTACAGAGCCCAATGTGGGGCTGGATCTCATGAAGTATGAGATCATGACCAGAGCTGAAACCAAGAGCCAGACGCTTAACCAACTGGGCCACCCAGGAATACACAACCTCACCAAGAGATATTTTGAAGTGAGTAGACACTTGCTGCTTGTAACCTACTGCCACTCCCTAAGGATGGTGAATTCTAAGTACAGCACTTTGTTTCAGAAATAGTTTTGGGTGTGAGGATGCAAATGGGGGCTCAGAGATGGAACTCTTGTATTGTGTACAGTAATAAGGGTATGAGAGCCAAGCTTCTGGATTGTTAGGGTGATAGAGGTGTATGTAGAGGGAACTAGGCATTTGTTGCTTGTCTGTCCCTACCTTTATTTTTTTTTGTCATTTTATTAGTTATTAATTTGAGTTTACGTTTATAACTTTCTAAATTCCACATAGTTAACATGCCGTGAAATATTACTTGCAGGCGTAAAATATAGTGATTCAACACTTCCGTACATCAACCAGTGCTCATCACCACAAGCACTCCTTAATCTCCATCGTCTATTTAATCCATCCGCCAACCCGCCTCCCCTCTCGTAACCATCAGTTTGTTCTCTACAGTTACAAGTCTGTTTCCAGGTTTGCCTCTTTCCCCCCCCCCATGATCATTTGTTTTGTTTCTAAACTTACACAGAGGGGTAAACTCATATATTTGTCTTTCTCTGACTGACTTCTTTTGCCTAGCATACAATCTCTAGCTACATCCATGTCATTCCAAATGCCAAGATTGGATTAGGCTTTATGGTTGCATAATATTGCATTGTATATAGATACTACATCGCCGTTATCCATTCATCAGTCAAAGGACAGTTGGGCTGTTGCCATTGATTGGGTATTGCAAATAATGCTGTTATAAACATATATCTCTTTGAATTGGTATTTTAGTATTCTTTGGGTAAATACCTAGGAATACAATTGCTGGATAAGAGGGTAGTTGTATTTTTAACCTTTTGAGGAGCGTCTGTAGTGTTTTCCAGAGTAACCACACCAGTTTGCATTCCCACCGAGAATGCAAGGGTCTTTCACTTTCTCCACACCCTTACCAACATCTGTTGTTTCTTCTGTGCAGTCGGCATGATACTCTCTTTAAACCCTAAATGGAGTTTAGCACAAGATTGCTAGAGCTGATACATGAATTTAATAAAGTCTCAGGATACAGAATCAACATACAGAAATCTGTTGCATTTCTATGCGGCAATAGTGAAGCAGCAGAATGGGAAATTAAGGGATCCATCCCATTGACAACTGCACTGAAAACAATCAAATACCTAGACACAAACCTATCCAGAGAGGTGAAATACCTGTATTACTCTGAAAACTCTAAAACGCTGATGAAAGGCATTGAAGACGGCACAAAGAAATGGAAAGACATTCCGTGACATTGGATTGGAAGAAGAAATATTGATAAAATGTAAAACCTACCCAAAGCAATCTACACATTTAATGCAATCCCTAGCAAAATAGTGCCGGCATTTGTCACAGAGCTAGAACAAACAGAGTAAAGCTGGTATGAAGCCACAAAAGACCCTGACTAGCCAAAGCGACCTCGAAAAAGCAAAGCAAAGCTGGAGGCATCACTGTTTTTAGACCTGAAGTTGTATTACCCAGCTGTAATGATTCAAACAGTATGGAACTGCCACCAAAATAGACACACAGATCAATGGAATTGAATAAAATTCCCACAAATGAACCCACAAGTAGAGGGTCAATTCATCTTTGATAAAGCTGGAAACAATATCCAATAGGAAAAAGACAGTCTCTTCAATAAATGGTGCCAGGAAAGCTGGACAACAGCATGCAAAAGAATGAAACAGGACTACTTTCTTACACCATACACAAAAATAAGATAAAAACCAAAAGGGAGACAAACCATAAGAGTCTCTGAAATACAGAGAACAATCAGGGTTGCTGGAGGGGGTGGCTGGGTGGGAGGGTGCGAGGATGGGTTAAATGGCTGATGGGCATGAAGGAGGACACTTCTCAGGGTGAGCACTGGGCGTCAATGGGAGAGATGAATCACTGGGTTCTACTCCTGAAGCTAAGACTATACTTTATAGTATCGAGCTTGTTTTAAATAAATTTTAACATAAAACTAAATTCAAAATGGATCCAAGGCCTAAACGTGACACCCAAAACCATCAAAACCCTAGAGGAGAACACAGGCAGTAACCTGTTTGACATCTGCCATAGTAACTTCTTTCTAGATCTGTCTCCTGAGGCAAGGGAAACAAAAGCAAAAGTAAACTACTGGGACTTTATCAAAATAAATCTTCTGCACAGGGAAGGAAACCATGAACAAAACGAAAAGGTAACCTACAGAATGGGAGAAGATATTTGTAAATGGCATATCTGATAACAAGTCAGTATCCAAAACAGAGAAAGAATTTATAAAACTCAACACCCAAACCACCCCCCCCAAATAACTAATTTGAGACTTGAGCAGAAGATATGAATGGACATCTTTGTAAAGAAGATCTCCAAACTGCCAACAGACACATGAAAAGATGCTCAACATCACTTGTCATTTGGGTAATAGAAAAGTATAATGAGACTTCACCTCACACCTGTAAGAGTAGCTAATATCCATGTCTTTCAGTAACGTTTGAAGAAAAAGGTTTTGCAGGAGAGCT
>NW_027527672.1:2728-3849 GCF_008692635.1 Crocuta crocuta
ACCGTGAGATCATATCCTGAGCTGAAGTCGGCCCCTTAACCAACTGAGCCACTCGGGCGCCCCTAACATTTATTTATTTTTGGGAGAGAAAGGAGGAGAGGCGGGGGGGAGAGAGAGATACACAGAATCAGAATCAGGATCCAGGCTCTGAGCTGTCAGCACAGAGCCTGCCTGGCCCAGGGCATCATAGACACCATGAGGTTTCCTGGCCCACATTTTCAGATGTATTTAATTTGAGGAAGAGTAAGGGCTCTAACTTAGAACTGAATCCCGAAATCTACTGCTTATCAGAGTCAAACGTACGTTTGGGTACACTCTGACACCCCTTTTTGTGAAGACTAAATGAAGTTATAAATGTAAGGAACCCTGGAGAAAGCAGTTGCTAACATATAGTGCACATGCTACCAATAGAGGAGTTTTTATATTACTTTATTCTCTAAAAACTGAATAAATGGATGTAGTGTCCTAAGTGCACACACCTAGTGGACGGCCAGCTATTCACAATGATAGAGCACAGATCAAAGTATCTAGTTAACAGAGCCGGTGACTTTTAACTTTCTGGGCACAGAAGATGAATGACACCATAGAAACTGCAGCAGGTAGCTGTCAGAGTGATGGCATCAGTAGAGGCTACTTGCAGGGAAGCTGGGCACCTCACCCAATTTGAAATGATGGGGACCTGGAGGTTCCCTGCCATTTCTGCAGGGTCCAGTTCCCAAGAAAGAGGTGCAATCCAGAAACAGCTGAACATGGGAAAGACTAGTCCTACGTCACTCACAGCCTTTCAGAGTCTTCAGTTCCAGAGAATAGAAAAGGAGGCTTTACATACCAATTCGTTCTATGAAGGCAGTATATCCTTGATACTAAAATCCAAGAGAGTATATGAACTAAAAGTCGACGCTACTGTCACTCATGAAGATAGTAATAAAAATTATAACCCAACTAATATGATATAGATTATTCAAAAAGATACTGTATCATGAACATTCCCTGTCAGTAGTGTCTGGTTGATTTAAACATAGGAAAGTATGTATGAAATTCATTGCATTAACGGATTAATGGAAGAAAAGTCCTATGATCATCTGAATCAATGTACTACACGTGTTTGATGAAAGGCAACA
>NW_027527673.1:0-560 GCF_008692635.1 Crocuta crocuta
CAGATATAAGCAGCATAACTGAACAAGATTTTAGATTAATAATCAAAAAATTAATACCTGGGCTTGAAAAAAAAAAAACATAAGGGACATCAAAGAAACTATGGCTACAGACAAAATGGAGAATATAAATAGGCATGAAGAATTTAAAAAAGCGATAAATGAGATACATAATAAATTAGAGGCCTCCAATGCACGGATTGAAGAGNAAAGGAGAATAAGTAATTTAGAAGACACCATTATAGAAAAACAAGAAGCTGACAAAAAAAGAGACAAACTGATGCAGGAACATGAAAGAAGAGTTCGAGAGCTCAGCGACACAGTCAATCGCAACAATATCCGTTATCATAAGAATCCCAGAAGAGGAAGAGAGGGGGAAAGGTGCTGAAGGAGTCCTGGAACAAATTATAGCAGAGAACCTCCCCGACCTGGGAAAAGAAGTAAACGTTGAAATGCAAGAGGCTCAGAGGACTCCATCAGACGTAATCTGAACCGACCTTCTGCAAGGCATATCATAATAGAAATGGCAAAATATAAGGACAAAGAGAAAATTTTGAAAGCAG
>NW_027527674.1:0-489 GCF_008692635.1 Crocuta crocuta
CTCCCTCCTCCATCTTTTCTCTTAACTTTTTCGTTTTCCCTCTGGGTATGCATCTTAGTTGATTTACTCTGTGTTTTTGTGTGCCCCTGCTCCCTGTGTCTGTCTGTTTTCTTTCCCAGGGCTACCTCAAGAAACAAGCCAGAGTACACAAGGTGGAGAGTCCCAAATATCACCACGAATAGGAAAATAAAATAACCAAAGTCCCAACAAGAGATACCATTCAAAGCACACTCTCTGAAAGGATAGGCCCTGGACAGTCAAAGAGTCTTCTTGGATACAGCAGCTCTCATATGTGCAGAGAGCATAACAGGTCCATAAAACTAACAAGAGACGGAGAGCTAACTAAAATGACGAAACGAAAGAGCTCTCCTCCAAACAAAATCCAAGAAGAAATGACAGCTAATGAACTTCTCAAAACAGATATCAGCAGCATAACTGAACAAGATTTTAGAATAATAATGGTAAAATTAATAGCTGGGCTTGAAAAAA
>NW_027527674.1:617-930 GCF_008692635.1 Crocuta crocuta
CATAAAATTAATAGCTGGGCTTGAAAAAAGTATAGGGGACATCAAAGAAACTATGGCTACAGACAAAATGGAGAATAAAAATAGGCGTGAAGAATTTAAAAATGCTATAAATGAGATACATAATAAATTAGAGGCCTCCAATGCACGGACTGATAAAGCAGAAAGGAGAATAAGTGATTTAGAAGACACCATTATAGAAAAACAAGAAGCGGACAATAAAAGAGACAAACTGATCCAGGATCAGGAAAGAAGAATATGAGAGCTCAATGATACGGTCAAACGCAACAATATCCATATCATAGGAAGCCCAGAA
>NW_027527675.1:0-196 GCF_008692635.1 Crocuta crocuta
CTGGGTTTGGGGTGCTCTTGTTGCTCTCCCTCTAGTTCCTTTAAGGTGAGCTGTTAGATTTTCCACTTGGCACTTTTTCTAGTTTCTTGAAATAGGCCTGGAGTGCAATGTACTTTCCTCTTAGGATTGCCTTTGCCGCATCCCATAGAGTTTGGATTGTTGTATTTTCATTTTCATTTGTTTCCATATATTTTTA
>NW_027527675.1:280-872 GCF_008692635.1 Crocuta crocuta
CCAGACTGCTTCCTGTGATTGATTTCAAGTTTCATAGCATTGGGATCTGAAAGTGTGCATGGTATGAACTCAATTCTTTTATATTTATTGAGGGCTGCTTTATATCCCAGTATGTGATCTATCTTGGAGAATGTGCCGTGCACAGTTGAGAATATGTAGAGTTCTAAGTATATCTGTCAAATCCATTTGGTCCAATGTGTCATTCAAATCCATTGTGTCTTTAGTGATTTTCTGTCTAGTTGATCTATCCATTGCTGTAAGTGGAGTATTAATTAAAGTCCCCTGTTATTAGCACATTCTTATCCATAAGATTGTTTCTGTTTGTGATTGTTTTAAGTGTTTAGGTGCTTCCATATTCAGTGCCTAGACATTTATAATTGTTAGCTCTTCCTGATGGATAGACCCTGTAATTATTATATAATGCCTTTCTTCATCTTTGTTCCTGTCTTTACCATGAAGTCCAGTTTGTCTGATANTAGTATAGCTACTCAGGCTTTCTTTTGACTTCCCGTAGCATGATAGATAGTTCTCCATCCCCTTACTTTTCATCTGAAGGTGTCCTTCAGTCTAAAATGAGTTTCTTGTAGACAGC
>NW_027527676.1:0-259 GCF_008692635.1 Crocuta crocuta
GGATAGTTTGTTCTAGTTTTGAGAAGTATGCTGGTGCAATTTGTATTGGAATGGCATTGAATGTGTAGACTGCTTTGGGTAGTAATGGCATCTTAACTATATTTATTCTTCCTATCCATGAGCATGGAATGTTTTTCCATTTCTTTGTATCTTCTTCAATGTCCTTCATAAGTTTTCTATAGTTTTCATCATACAGATCTCTTGTATCCTTGGTTAGGTTTATTCCGAGGTATTTTATGGTTTTTTGTGCAATTGTGAA
>NW_027527676.1:589-801 GCF_008692635.1 Crocuta crocuta
CTCAGTTTTTCCCCGTTGAGGATGATGTTAGCTGAAGGCTTCTCATAGATGGCTTTTATGATGTTTAATTAGGTTCCTTCTATCCCGTCTTTCTCAAGGGTCTTTATTAAGAAGGGACATTGTATTTTGTCAAATGCATTTTCTGCATCTATCGAAGGATCATATCGTTTTTATCTTTTCTTTTGTTGATATGATGTATCACATTGTTTGAT
>NW_027527677.1:0-489 GCF_008692635.1 Crocuta crocuta
ACTCTTCTTTCCTGTTCCTGGATCAGTTTGTCTCTTTTTTTGTCCACTTCTTGTTTTTCTATAATGGTGGCTTCTAAAGCACTTATTCTCCTTTCTGCCTCTTCAATCCGTGCATTGGAGGCCTCTAATTTATTATGTATCTCATTTATCGCATTTTTTAAATTCTTCATGCCTATTTTTTTTTCCATTCTGTCTGTAGCCATNGCCATAGTTTCTATGATATCCCTATGTTTTTGTCAAGCCCAGCTATTAATTTTACCATTATTATTCTAAAATCTTCTTCAGTTATGCTGCTGATATCTGTTTTGAGCAGTTCATTAGCTGTTGTTTCATCTTGGAGTTTCTTTGGAGGAGAGCTCTTTCGTTTCGTCATTTTAGTTAGCTTTCTGGCTCTTGTTGGTTTTAAAGACCTGTTCGGCTCTCTGTTTCTATGAGCGCTGCTACATCCAAGAAGACTTTTTGACTGTCCAGGGCCTATCCTTTCAGAGA
>NW_027527678.1:0-1237 GCF_008692635.1 Crocuta crocuta
TCACACGAACACGGGGCAGACACAGTAGCACAGCTGTATGGGCTTTGCTGTCACGTGTGCCGGGCATGACGTGACCAGAGAGGTCACACAAGCGCAGCATTTTGGGATTCGTGATCACGTGGGGCGTGCGTCACAAAACACGTGGCAGTCACATGAGCGCAGCAGTATGGGCTTCGCGGTCACGTGGGACTGGGGGCGGTCTCATGAACACGCGACAGTCACATGAGCGCAACAGTGATGGCCTGTGTGGTCAGGTGGGCCGGGCCTCACATGAAGGAGGGGCAGTCACATGAGCGCTGCAGTATGGGCCTCGTGGTCACGTGGGCCGGGGTCACGTGAAGGCGGGGCAGTCACATGAGAGCAGCTCAATGGACTTCGCGGTCACGTGGGGCGGTGCTCACGTGACTGCGGAAATCACATGAGAGCAGCAGTATTGGCTTGCGGTCACATGGGTCGGGCGTCACATGAAAGCGGAAGTCTCATGAGCGCCACAATGAAGGCCTTCGCAGTCACGTGTGTCATGCGGCACATGAACACGCGGCAGTCACATGAGCGCAGTTGTATGTGTGGTCACGTGGTCTAGGTGTCACACGAATGCGGGGCAGTCACGTGAGCACAGCAGTATAGGGTTCGCGGTCACCTGGGGCGTGTGTCACATGAACACGTGGCAGTCGCATGAAGCAGCAGTATGGGCCTCGTGGTCACGTGGGTCGGCGTCACGTGACGGCGGGGCAGTCACATGAGAGCTGCACTATAGACCTCGCGGTCACGTGGGGCGGTGCTCACGTGACCGCGGAAATCACATGAGCGCCACAATGAAGGCCTTCCCAGTCACGTGTGTCATGCGTCACATGAACACGTGGCAGTCACATGAGCGCAGGTGTTGTGCCGTCACGTGGTCTAGGTGTCACACGAATGAGGGCAGTCACGTGAGCACAGCAGTATGGGCTTCGCGGTCACGTGGGGCGTGTGTCACATGAACACGTGGCAGTCGCATGAGCGCAGCAGTATGGGCCTCGTGGTCACGTGGGTCGGGGTCACGTGAAGGCGGGGCAGTCNGGCTTGCGGTCACATGGGTCGGGCGTCACATGAAAGCGGAAGTCTCATGAGCGCCACAATGAAGGCCTTCGCAGTCACGTGTGTCATGCGGCACATGAACACGCGGCAGTCACATGAGCGCAGTTGTATGTGTGGTCACGTGGTCTAGGTGTCACACGAATGCGGGGCAGTCACGTGA
>NW_027527679.1:0-946 GCF_008692635.1 Crocuta crocuta
AAGCCTGTCATTCAGAATAGAAGGAGAGATCAAAGTCTTTCCAAAAAAACAAAAATGGAAAGAATTTGTCACCACTAAACGAGCCCTACAATAAATCCTGAGGGGGACTCTCTAAGGGAAATGGTGCAAGGAACCCAAGATACTAGGGACACCACCACAAGCATGAATCCCACAAACGACACAATGACTCTAAACCCATATATTTCAATAATAACGCTGAATGTAAATGGGCTGAATGTTCCAATCAAAAGACATAGGGTAGCAGAATGTATAAAAAAACAAAATCCATTTATTTGCTGTCTACAAGAAATGCATTTTAGACTGGAAGACACCTTCAGATTAAAAGTAAGGGGATGGAGAAATATATATCATGATACGGGAAGTCAAAAGAAAGCTGGAGTAGCTATACCTATATCAGACAAACTGGACTTTAAATTAAAGACAATAACAAGGGATGAAGAAGGGAATTATATAATTACAGGGTCTATCCATAAGGAAGAACTAAAAAATATAAATATCTATGAACCGAATATGGGAGCACCTAAATATTTAAAACAATTAATCACAAACAGAAATAATCTTATAGATAAGAATATGCTAATAGCAGGGAACTTTAATACTCCACATACAGCAATGGATAGATCAAACAGAAAGAAAATCACTAAAGAAACAATGCACTTGAATGACACATTGGACCAGATGGATCTGACAGGTATATTTAGAACTCTACATCCTGAGGCTATGGAATTCACTTTCTTCTCAAGTGCGCATGGCACAGTCTCCAACATAGATCACATGCTGGGAAAGAAAGCAGCCCTCAATAAATATAAAAGAACTGAGATCATACCATGCACACTATCAGAACCCAATGCTATGAAATTTGAAATTAATCACAGGAAGGAGTTTGGAAAACCTCCAAAAACATGGAGGTTAAAGAACACCCTAC
>NW_027527680.1:0-479 GCF_008692635.1 Crocuta crocuta
AGCTGTAGCAGAAAGGAGGCAAAGGAAAGTTTGGGGTTTTTAAAAATTTTTTACATGTTCATTTTATTTTGAGAGAGAGAGACAGAGAGAGACAGAGAGTGAGCGGGGGAGGGGCAGACAGAGAGGGAGACACAGAATCCAAAGCAGGCTCCAGGCTCTGAGCTGTCAGCACAGAGCCCGGTGCGGGATTCAAACCCACGGACTGTGAGATCATGACCTGAGTGGAAGTTGGACGCTTACCCGACTGAGCCACCCAGGCACACCAGGAAAGTTCTGTTACTTTCCTGGCCACACTACCCTCTGAAACAGGATGGTTGGGGCCAACGGANAAGGTAGTAGAAGGAGTTTCTAAGTGGGCAGTGCTGCCCTGTGCTTTCCACCTCCAGACTCCTCTTCCCAGCAGGGCAGGAGGACACTGCAGCTTGGGCTGACGATGTTTCTGTTTGTGATTAATTGTTTTAAATATTTAGGTGCTCTCA
>NW_027527681.1:0-514 GCF_008692635.1 Crocuta crocuta
CCACCAAGATCAAGTGGGATTCATTCCTGGTTTACAGGGCTGGTTTAATATATGTAAATCAATCAATGGGATCACATCAACAAAAGAAAAGATAAAAACCATATAATCCTGTCGATACATGCAGAAAAAGCATTTGACAAAATATAGCATCCCTTCTTAATAAAGATTAGAGAAAAGCAGGATAGAAGGAACCTACTTAAACATCATAAAAGTCATCTATGAGAAGCCTTCAGCTAACATCATCCTCAACGGGGAAAAACTGAGAGCTTTCCCCCTGAGATCAAGAACACGACAAGGATGTCCACTCTCACCACTGTTGTTTAACATAGTGCTGGAAGTCCTAGCATCAGCCATCNCTGTTGTTTAACATAGTGCTGGAAGTCCTAGCAACAGCCATCAGACAACAAAAGGAAACAAAAGGCATCAGAACTGGCAAAGATGTCAAACGTTCACTATCCGCAGATGACATGATACTCTACATATAAAACCCAACAGACTCCACCAGAAGCCTACT
>NW_027527682.1:0-481 GCF_008692635.1 Crocuta crocuta
TCCTTCTCTGCCTGACTTATTTCACTCAGCATAACACCCTCAAGAGTAGCAACATGTTTTATTTATTTCTGAGAGATAGAGAGACAGCGTGATCAGGGGAGGGTCAGAGAGAGAGGGAGATACAGAATCTGAAACAGGCTACAGGCTCTGAGCTGGTCGTCAGCACAAAGCCCAACATGGGGCTGGAACCCACGAACCGTGAGATCATGAACTGAGCCGAAGCCAGAGGCTTAACCAACGGAGCCATCCAGGAGCCCTACCACTTCTTCTTGATCCATTCATCAGTTGTTGGACATTTAGGTATTTTCCATGTTTTGGCTATTGTTGAGAGTGCNGCTATGGACACTGGGGTCCATGTGCCCCTATGCATCAGCACTCCTGTATCCCTTGGGTCAATTCCAAGCATTGTTATTGCTGGGTCATAGGGGAGTTCTAGTGTTAACTTTTTGAGAAACCTCCACACTGTTTTCCAGAGGGGCTG
>NW_027527683.1:0-1899 GCF_008692635.1 Crocuta crocuta
TCTGAAGTCCAGCCGCCAGGAGCCCGCACAAAGCAGCAGTCTGTGCGCCCAGCACCCCCGGGACCAGTTGGCGCGAGGGGACCTGGCGTGCAGGTATTTGGCAAGTATGGTCTTTCTATGCCCCGAGCGGAGGTTTTTCTGTTTCGGACTCTCTCCTTTTCCCCTCTCACTCCCCGTAGAGGGTAGAGGGGGATCGTCTCCCACCCTGGAGTCTCCGATCCCGGCCCGATTTTATCTTCCCCGGTTCGCACTCACGTTAGAAGGCTCTCTCAGTGGATTCTGCGTCCTTTGTCTCCCAATCTCTCAGGTTTTGTAAGGTTTCCAATGGCTTCAGATCTTTTCTGTGTGATGTATGGGCGCGAGTGCAAGTACGGAGCTCCTTACTTCTCTGCCATCTTGCCCTCTCTCTTCTGTCATTATTCTTATAGTTCAGGGCTTATGGTATCAAAATGATTCAGCTTTTGTTCATCTGAAAGATTTCCTTCTTTTTGCCTTCACTTTACAAAATCAGTTGTATTGACAAGTAATTTATATGCCGCAAAATACATTCATTAAAAGTTCAGAGTTTTGATGAATGTATATGCTTGTGTAATCAACAATGCAATCAGTATATAGTAAATTTCCATAACTCCAAAAGTGCCTTTGTGCTCATTTGCAATTAGTAATACCTCCCAATCCCAGGAATGCATGTCCACTGATCTACTTTCTATCACCATAGATTAGTCTTGCTTTTCCTAGAATTTTTTAAAGAATAGTTTATCCTCAAGTTGGTTTCCCTATAACACCCAGTGCTCATCCCCACAAGTGCCCTCTTCTATGCTCATCACCCCCCTTCCCCTCACCCCTGCCCTCATCAGCCCTCAGTTTGTTCTCAGCATTCAAAATCTCTCATGGTTTGCCTTCCTCCCTCTCCCCCACTATTTTTCCCCTTCTTCTCCCCCATGGTCCTCTGTTATGTTCCTCCTAATCCTCCTATACGTGCAAACATATGGTAGCTGACCTTCTCTGCCTGACTTATTTCGCTCAGCGTAACACCCTCAAGGTCCATCCATGTTGCTACACATGGCCAGATTTCATTCTTTCTCATTGCCATATAGTATTCCATTGTATAGATAAACCACATCTTCTTGATCCTAGAATTTAACATAAGTGAAGTTATTCAGTATGTGAATTCTTCTTTCCCTTAGCTTCTTCTATGAAGCATGTTTTTGGATCTACCCACATTGTTGAGTGTATCAATACTTGTGGTAGATAGAATTCTAAGATGGGCCCCAAGATTCCTGACCCCTAGTGTATGTACAGCTTTTCCAAGTTATACAATCAAGCCCTCACGTTGGTGAGGTGCCCTCACATTTGAAGGGATTCTTCAGATGTAATTAAAGTCTCAAGCCATTTCACTTTAAGATAGGGAGGGAGATATTACTAGATGAGCCTGTGTTTTATTTAAATTCCACTTTGATTCCAATTAACTGTTGTTTATATAAAAATACCATTGATTTTTGTGTATTCAACTTGAATCTTCTGTCCTTACTAAATTCACTTATTAGTCCCAATACTTTTTTTGTAGATTCTCTAAGATTTTCTATATCCACAATTATGGTGTTTGCAAATAAAGACATTTTACTTCTTCCTTTTCCAATTACAATTACTTATATTTATTTTTCTTGTCTTATTACACTGGTTAAGAATGTCCCATTGAATGATGAAAGGAAGCAGTGAGAGTGCTTTAGCTTTTCTGATTGGCTGGATAGCATTAAATCTTTTATCATTAAATATGATGTTAGCAGTACATTTTTTATAGATATTCTTTATAAAGTTGAAGAAGCCCCTTTATATTCCTAGTTCACTGAGCGTTTTTGTCAGGAGTAGGTGTTGAATTTTGTTAAATGACTTTTTTTT
>NW_027527683.1:2052-2532 GCF_008692635.1 Crocuta crocuta
GTCTGTGCCTTATTAAAAGCAGAAATTTTTATCTTAGAGTTCTAGAGGCTGAGAAGTCCAGATCAAGGTGCTGGTAGATTCTGTGTCTGATGAGGACTCACCTAAAAGTTCATAGATGACTGTTTCTTTGCTGTGTTCTCACAAGGCAGAAGGGGCAAGGGAGCTCTCTGGGGTCTATTTTATAAGGGCACTAATCTCATTCATGAGGGCTTGCCCTCATGACCTAATCACTTCCTGAAAGCCTCATTTCCTAATACCATCACAATGAGGGTTAGTTTTCAACAAATTAATTTTGGGGGAGCAGAAACACTCAGTCTATAATAATGATGAATTACACAGACTGATTTTTGTTGAGATATAATTCACACACTACAAATTAATGATTTTAAAGTGTACAAATTCAGTGCATTTAGTATATTCACAATGTTGTCCAACTATTACAAATATTACCTAAATATTTCATCACCCCAAAAAGAAATT
>NW_027527683.1:2605-5979 GCF_008692635.1 Crocuta crocuta
TTAGTAGTCACTCCTCATTACCCCCATCTCCTACTCTCTGGAAACCACTAATTTACCTTTTGTCTCTCTGGATTTGCCTATTCAGAACATATCGTATAAAAAGAATCAGACAATATGTAGTCTTTAAGATTTTTTATTTTGGGGGGCGCCTGGGTGGCTTAGTCGGTTAAGCGTGCGACCTTTACTTAGGTCATGATCTCGCGGTTCGTGGGTTCGAGCCCCGCATCGGGCTCTGTGCTGACTGCCAGCTCAGAGCCTGGAGCCTGTTTCAGTCTGTGACTCCCTCTCTCTCTGACCCTCCCCTGCTCACCCTGTCTCTCTCTCCTAGAACTAAAAAATATATATATATTTTAAAAATAGATTTTTTATTTTGGTAATTTTGCTTTCAATTTATGTTTTAAGTTATTTTTTGACATATAAAAAGATGTACATAATTAATGTATACAACTTCATGAGTTTAGAGGTAAGTATACTGTGAAGCAATCACAACAATCTGTCCAGCTCATCCTTATAAATGTATCTGTTAATGGACACTCATGTTGTTTCCATGTCTTGGCTGTCATGAACAATGCCACAATGAACATGGGAGTGCAGGTCTTTTTGAGATACAGATTTAATTTCCCTTGTATATATATATTCAGAAGTGGGACTGCAAGGTCATATGGTAGTTTTGTTGTTAAATTTTTTAGGGACTTCTATAATGTTCTTGATAATGGCTGCACCAATTTACATTCCCACCAACAGTGTGCAGGGTTACCTTTTTTTCCACATCCTCTCCAACACTTGTTATCTTTTGACTTTTTGGTAATAGCCACCCTACTATGTGTGAAGTGATATCACATTATGGTTTTGTTTTACATTTCCCTGAGGATAAGTCATGTTGAGATCTTTTCATAAAGCTGTTGGCCATTCGTACGTCATTTTTGAAGAGAAAAAAAAAAGTCCATTCCCCATTTTGGTGGGGGCAGATTATTCCTCTTACATATTTTCTTGTAAATAGTTGATTGACCATTGCAACCATTATATTAGTGTTTAATAACCAAAGCATTCTGGTTATAAATGTGTAAAAATATAAGCAAAACAATCTGCTAGATAGTCAGCTCAGTATATCATTGACTACAGATTTCAATATGGATTATTTTGAATGAAAATAATGAATACTTCAGAAATTCTCAGTTAACTTTAGTTTTCTTACTAGAGTATAATTGACCTTATTTTTCACCAGCTTTATTGAGATATGTGACATATAACTTTGTGTATGTTTAGGTGTGATAATTTGATATATGTATGTATTACAAAATTGTTACCACAGTAAGATTAGTTAACACATCCATTACCTCATAGTTACCTTTTGCTGTGTATGGTAAAAACTTAACATTTACTCTCTTAGCAACTTTCAAGTGTACAATACAGTATTGTTAACTATAGTCACTATGCTGTATATTATATCTCCAGAACTTACTCATAACTGTAAGTTGGTACCTTTGACCAGATCACCCATTTTCTTCACCCCCTTGCCCCAGCAACTCCCCATCTACTCTCTGATTCTATGAGTTTGACTTTTTATATTGTATAAATAATATACAATATAAAATCATACCTTATTTGTCTTTCTATGTCTGACTCATTTCACTTAGCATAATTACCTCAAGGTCCATCTATTTTGCCACAAATGTCAGGATTTACACACACACACACACACACACACACACACACGTGTATAATCACATTTTCTTTACTTGTTCGTGTCTCAGTGGACGCTTAGGTTGTTTCCATGTCTTGTATATTGTAAGTAATGCTGCAATGAACATGGAGGTGTAGGTACCTCCTTGAGATAGTGATTTCATTTTCTTTGGATATATATACAGTAAAACCTTGGCTTGTGAGCATAATGTGTTCCAGAAACATGTTTGTAATCCAAACACTTGTATATCAAAGTGAATTTCCCCCATAAGAACTAATGGAAACTCAGAAGATTTGTTCCACAACCCAAAAATATTCATGTAAAAATGATTACAACACTGTAACATAATACAGAATAATAAAATACAAAATATAAAGAAAAATATATTAACTTGCACTTACCTTTGAAAATCTTCGTGGCTGGTGTGAGGCAAACAAGAGAGGAGGGTTATTGTGTCGGATGACTTTCACTATCACTAATAGATGTTGACTGCAGTACAGTATTAATAAACTCTTGTCATATACTGTATTTAGTGTAACTGGCAATAAGGCAGCAGAGGAAAGGGTCTATATCTGCAAGCAGTCTGACAGAATGAAGCAAAGCATTCCTAAGCTTACTCTTTTAAGGAAGCAAAGAACTATCCATAAATGCTTTGAAGTGACAAAAAAACACGCTAGTGCCAGTCGTGGGCACCTTCCAGCACTCTAAAAAATCACTGATTTCTGCCAAACACCACAGCCTGAGACTGAGCATGTAAGCATGGGACATGATCACTCACAATCCTTCAGCGAGAGGGAGAGAGAGAAGACACATTGGCTAAGTTGTGATCATGTGACATTTGAAGTCATGTACTACTGGTATTGCAAGACATTGCTCATTTATCAAGTTAAATTTTATTAGAAATATTTGCTCATCTTGCAGAACACTCACAGAACAAGTTACTCACAATCCAAGGCTTTACTGCATTCAGAAGTGGAATTGTTGTATTAGATGGTAATTCAATTGTCAATTTCTTGAAGGACCTCCATAATGTTTGCCATAGTGACTATACCAGTTTTCATTCCCCCAAGTCTACAAGGGTTCTGTGCCCATTTTTGAATTGGGTTGCTTGTGGGTTTTATTATTGAGTTGTAAGAATTACATCTATATTATGGTTTTATTATTGGGTTGTAAGAATTACATCTATATTATGGTACTAACTACTAGTCATATATATGGTTTGCAAATATTTTCTTCCATTCTGTAGGTTGCCTTTTCATTTTGTTGATTGTTTTCTTTGCCATGCAGATTTTAAGTTGGTGTAGTCCAATTTTATTTATTTTTGCTTTTTTTGTCTGTGCTTTTGGTTTCAGATAGAAAATTGAGTAATTTTTTTAGAGTGATAACAAGCATTTATTAGCTCAAAAGAATGAGTTAGCTTTTGTATAAAGTGTGAATCTTTGGTTGAGGTTTACTTTTTTACCTTTAGATTTCCAATTATTCTAGTACTATTTATTTTGAAAATGCTATCTTTCTTCTAGTGAATTGCTTTTTCACTTTTGCAAAAATCAGATGGGCATATTTGTGTATATCCACTTCTGGGTTCTCTATCTTGCTTCATCAATCTATGTGTCTATCACTCTGCCAATATCACACAATCATTATTACTGTATTTATATAATAAATCTTGAAATTGAACAGATTGATTCCT
>NW_027527683.1:6000-17843 GCF_008692635.1 Crocuta crocuta
AATTAAACAAATTGATTCCTCCCACTTTGTACTTTTTCAGAATTGTTTATAAGCTATTCTAGTTCCTTTGACTTTTCATATAAATTTTACAATAATTCCTACCAAAACCTAGGCAAGGTATTTTTGTATGTATATTGTTTATATATCTATGTGTAATAGACATATACGGGCTACAATAGACCTTGTTTGGGTTTTGGTAAGAATTATGTAACATACGTATATCAATTTGGAGAGGATTGACACTTTTATTCTTTTGAGTCTTTCAATTCATAAGCATGCTGTATCTCTCCATGTATTTAGATTGTTTTTTTATTTCCTTTCTCGTATAGTTTTCAGCATACAATTTCTTTACATGTTGTTGGTTTACATCTAAGTCTTTCACTTTTTTAGCAATCAGAAACGATATTATATTTTAAAATTAAAAATTTGATATCCATTTGTTCATTAGCTATTTGATGCCAAATTGATCATGAAAAAGGCAGTGTTTTGTCCTTACTGGAAGAGACACTCTAGATAAGGTTTGCCTTCTCTATGACATTCTTCTGCCAAACTACCATTCATGGACTTACAGAATTACTTACATGCCATAATGGTATTCCACACATCATTGCTTCTGATACAGGAACTCACTTCACATCAAAAGAAATGTGGTAATGGCCCTGCTCATGGATTTCACTAGCCTTATCATGTTCCTCATCATCATGAAGCAGCTAGCCTAATAGAATGGTCAAATGGCCCTTCGAAGACTCAATTACACTGCCAGCTAGGTGGCAATACCATACCTTGCAGGACTGGGGCAAAGTTTCACAGAAGACTGACTATGCTCTGAATCAATGTCCTGTATGTATGGTGCTATTTCACTTATTGTCATGAGTCATGGGCCCAGGAGTCAAGAGGTGGAAACTGGAGCTGCTCCACTCATTATTACCCCTAGCCACCCATTAGTAAAATTTTTGCTTCCTGTTGCTGTGTGCTGAGCCAGAAGGGAAAGATATGGCATTAACCAACCTAAGCTGCTGTCCCTGTTCTCCCCTAGCCTAGTAGACTGTGATGGACCCATTCAAGCTCCAAGGCAGGAAGGGCAGAAGTCAATCCTCTGGGGAGGCTCCTCAGGAAAGTTGGGGTGTGGGATGTGCAAACCATCTCTTTCCCTTCCCCCAGAAAATCCAGGAGTCTGAGGGTTTCTTTTTGTTCATATGGGATTGCACTGGAGGCAAGGACCGGGCTGAGGCGTCTCAAATCCTCCCACCAGCTTCGATGAGTCTGGTTTCGCAGTCACTCAAAGTACAGGAAACTTTCACTTTGGTTTTTTGTTTTGTTTTGTTTTTGTTTTTGGTGAGCCAAAGTGTTTTATTAAAAAGGTTCCTGAGTAGTTTTCCCACCATGTTTCCTTGCCAGCCATCTTGTGGGGTTCCAGGTGGCTGGCTTGTGAGAACCAAGGTTTTTGTGTCTCCCTGCTCCACGGTGCTGGTGGCCACCACCATGACGCTGCCCTGTCTCCAGCTCTGCTGGGGTTCCCTGCTGGCCTGCCTTCCCTTCCTTCAGCTACTACCCACCGTCCCGTCCCCCGCTTGCTGTCTATGATCTCCCTCCAGTTGTCACTCCAGGACAGCAGTCGTCTCTTTGTGGGGGGCAGGGTGAGGTGCTGGTTGTGGCAGCAGGTGAACAATATGTGCTCCCAGCTTGGGGTCTCCTCTTGGCCTGGGACAGGAAGCGGGAGAAAGGCAGGGAGATGCAGTCTGTAATCTGGCTATTTTTACTCCCTCCCTAATCCCAGCAGGCCAAATGCCTGGAAGGTTGCCNCAGCCACAAGCTAAGGAATGCCAAGTCATCCATTAGTCACGAGAAGCTAGAAAAGGAACGCATTCTATAAAACCTCTGGGTGGAGTGCAGCCCTGACGGCACATTGATTTTGTGCTATTGGCTTCCAGAACTGCAAAAGAATATATTTCTAGTATTTTAAGCCATCAGGTTTGTAGTAATTTGTTATAGCAGCCACAGGAAGCTAATTCTTCTGAAATCTAGTGAGTGCTCCAGGTTTCAGTAACATTTATCCACTTTAGCTGGATGGGAGTCAAATGTGTCCCATCCCTGCATATGAGCACTAGAAATTATTCAACTGCGATCTTTCTATTAACTGTTATTTGCCTTTTGGCATTTTACCGGATGCACGCACATCTTAGTATTCAACAGAGTAGTCACAGGGAACCCTTAGCAGATTCCTGGTGTGCTTTTTCTGCATAGTTTCCCCTCTCTCATACTCTGCTTTGAAAATTCCAAATGCCACAGCTTCTGTAAAATACAGTCTCTGTCTTCTCAACTAACTGGTAGTGTTTCATTCTACTTGGCTTCCCTCTACATGGGCTGCACTTTAGGAAGTGCCTGTAGACAAAAAACAAGTGCGATTGTAGGGCTCCTTGTAGCATCAGTTGGGAAACTGACCTTGATATTATAGCTTGAAAATCAGCAAATAATGGAATTATAGCAGATATGCAGAGTCATCTTAAAGAGAAAACATAGACAGAAAACTTACTGAATGCAATAAGGGAAAAAATGTGTCAACTTAGAGTTGGTTTGATCCTGTTGAAAGCACCCCAAAGATGATGAATTAAAAATGAAGATATTGGCAGGGACAGTTCTAAACTTGTTCAGGAAAGAATGCCCTAGAGTTATATATCTTAACTTCTGGTAGTTGTAACCAAAATGAAAAAACAAGAGCCTCAGGTACCAAAGACAGCTAATGCAAGAGAAGGTTATTTAAACTAGAATTCGGATGCTAACTGTGTCTTTTTATTTTTCCACAGAGCTCTTTGATGAAGTCAGAGACGTGGTAGGTAGGTAGCAGTCAAATATTTTGACATTACTATACTACTTTGTTACCTTTTTCTTTGGGAAAGGCAAGTCAGAAATCTGACCTATGGAAAACAGTGCCTTCTGGAAGATTTTTATGAAAGTATGATTCTGTGGCTGCTTTTGTGGGCCGTAGTTTTCTCAATTGGTTTGGTAGTTTTCCTGCCAAAATTCTATCCCTTTCCCTGTGATGTATTCTGATTTTCCTTGCTAGTTTGTTGGGTCTGTTTGGGGTTGGGCAATGAGCCTAGGTTCCCAGTGAATAGACATTCTAGAGAATGGTGGAAAGTAAAATGTATGCAAATGAAGAGGTCAGTTGACGTCAAAAGAGCAAGGTAGTTGACTTTCTATCACTTCAAAAAGTCCCAGCTAATCACCCTTCAGTGTGGATGGTAGATACTTGCCTATAAGCAGTTACAAATTTTTTTCATATGAATATCCTCCCTCAGTTTATACCAGTCTGGCTTCAAGCCCTTGTGAAGATCTTGTAGTTCTCATAGTATTGACCAGTTAACAGGTATTAGCTGTCCTGGGGGTAGAAAACATAGCTGCTTTGTAAACAGTATTTCATGTAAAAGAATGTTTTATGTTGCAGTCCAACTCTTCTGAGTAGGTGGAAGTATTGAGTTGTCCATAGATAGAATGTCAGAAGTATTCCTCAAAACTTGGTTGTGTTCCATTTAGGCATTAATAATGGATACCATTATGAAGGGCTTTCAATGGTACTCTTCAAACTTGATGTTAGAAACTTCAAAGATGCTGGAAGCTACATAGATGAATAATTTAAATTATTATGGATGCGAAACGATTAGGAACCAGAATAAGGATAAAGTGTGGAGGAATTTTTAGTGAGAAATTCCATAATCACCAGATTGAAGTTATGCCAGTGGAAAGGGTGCAAGTTAATGATAAATTTTAATGTTGTGGAATCTTAGAGACACGGGAGCTATGAGGAGTAAAATATATCCTTGACTTCCCAAAGGTATTTCTTGTTTTGGCCACAGGTCTCCCAGATGTTATTATATTGGAGGATATTGTATAGATATGGATGCCCCAAAAGCCTATGTGAACTTTAGTCAACATCTTGAAAAATCACTGGAAATAAAAGTGTCTTTGGATAGGCATGTATTTGAGGGCGGACACTCTAAATAGGGGGAAGCCTATTAGTCGGTTCTTTTCATTTTTGTTTTTGGGTGTACCCGACTTTTAGTCCAGCACTAGCATGGACTTCCTCTGTGAGATCACTTTTTTTAAGTTGATTTATTTATTTGAGAGAGAGAGAGAGAGAGCAGGAGAGGAATAGAGAGAGAAGGAAATAATCTCAAGCAGACCCTGCACTGTTAGCACAGAGCCTGATGCAGGGCTCGAGCTCACAAATCATGAGATCATGACCTGAGCCAAAATCAGGAGTCAGATGCTTAACTGACTGAGGCACTCAGGAGCCCTGATCATTTTTTAAAAATTATAGCTGCAGATGAATGCCCCTAAAGGTATCAGTTTGGATGATGTGCCAGGACATGCTTGGTAGGTCAGATGATCTGGCCTCAAACCTGGTAATTTGGGTTGTCTAGTAAAATCAAAGGATTCCAGGAATGTGATATACCTAGCATTGTGCCAGCCCCCTCATACAAAGTAAGCACTCTGGTATTGGAAGACTTGGCCTCAAGCTTAGGGATACAATTCAAGTCCCTAATGTAACCCATGGGCCCCGGATCCCAGATTAATCATATTCCCATGTAGTTTTGCCTTCTATTCTGAAAATGCCTTCTGGTAAATGGCGTATTTGTCTGAAATTCCAGGTAATGAAGAGACAGATGGTGTAGGGCCATAGTAGGCATAGCTGGAACTTAAGGCAGAGTGCAGTATAAGATAAAGAGCATAGATTTCCTTAGGATATAGTGAGGTACTTGGATCTTACTCTGTAAAAGTAATAGACTAGGAAGTTGATATGGTCAGTAACACACTGATAATACTATTTTTTCCCTGTTTTCTCATGAGCATGTCAATATAATTATCTTTTTCTCTCCCAACATGGGATAAATGGAACTAAGAGAGTTCCATTTAAACTAAGATGACCTTGGTACCTGGTTACAGTGTAAAGGCCATGGCATACCACCCAGAATTCTGTTATAAAATGTCCTCCTCACTGCCTTTTGTAGGTAAGGGTAAGAGGTGAATCTTCCACCCTGGTTTAGTATAGCAACGGGTTTCCAGTGGCACTGGAATTGGTGAACAAAGTGATTAGCCTTGCTTTGGTACATATTCCGAGGCTAGCATGTCCAGGAGGCCTGTGGCATGCTTCATTTATTTCTCTACTTTTGCAGACACATCTGTATTCATGCTTTGAGGCTTGTCATTTCTGAAAAAAATAATAGGACTCTGACCAATCCATCTTGTTTCCCCCTGAGACTTGCTGAGAACCCAGAATGCAGGGCTTATTCTTTCCACTCAACAAATGGCATTACAGGTTATCTCCTAACTGGTGGGGCTACTGAAGACATATATTGCAAGCTCAACTCTCCTCATATCTTGCCAGAACCTGAAGTATGTAGATTCCCTCCTAATCTGGGGTTCCATGTTAGTGAATTTCCTCAAAAGCAAGAGGGACAGGGCTGCGGTGCTGGTTGAAGGCAAAGGTTCCTAATTCTGTTCTTGCTTTGCCCCTTAAAGCATCATGCTGAACACTGGAGGGCACCCTTGTGCCATTAGAAGTTCAGAGTGCGGGGTATCAGTAGAACCTGCAAACAACTGTGTGGGATGCACAGAATTTTGCTCAGTCTTCTGAGGGATATATCAGATGGTGCCACTGAGGCCCAGGCTCAATAAGGAGGTATGAGGAAGAGGATTAAGTACTGTTTAGTAATTCTGGTAATGGTGGCCTTACGTTTTAGGCGGAGCTCCTTGGGGCATGGGCATGAGAGGAGAAATTAAAGGAGCCAATTAAAAGGGACATATACTTTCAACTACCATAAGCATGCAGATTTAAGAATATGTATTTCCAGATTTTTCTTCTGATCTCCAGGTATATATGCAACCAGCTCTTCGATATGTAGCCACCTGAATATTCATCAGACATCTTAAGCTCAAAGTTTTCAAAATGAAGCTAATATTTTCCTTACTCTCCTTGCCACCCACTCTCCTCAATACTTATACCCCATGNAACACTCAGTGCTCATCCCCACAAGTGTCCTCCTCCATGCGCCGTCTTCTTTCTCATCCAAATACCTCATTCATTTCATTCTATTCTCTAAATATCTCTTAAATTCACATAATTTTCCAAATTACTCATCACTGGCCACCATCTTCTCTCACTTGGATTACTGCAATGGCCTTATAGATGTTCTCTTCACATGCAATATTGACTTATCCCATTTATTCTCCACCCAGCAACCAGAGCCTATCTCAAATGTAAATCTAACCATGTTACTTCTCTGCTTGAAATCACTTAGTGGACATTCTTTGCCTTCAAGATCATGTTTAAATGCCTTAGCGTGAAATTTGTTTATGTTTCTTTGGGAGCATCTATCATGTGCTATGTACAACGTTAGAGACATTGAGGATGAATTCATGAACAAAACATATACAGTCTCTGCTTTCATGAAGCTTAATTATTAGTTGTAACAAATGTGGAGGTTACAGTAGAGTGACATTGAAGACTACACATGATATGGCTTCTGCTCCCTGCTCTAGCTTCTGATCTTGCCATTCTCTCTTCTCTCCTATCTTGCCATCTACTTACTACTCCTACAAACTCTGTAGTGCAGCCAGGCAGAGCTATTTGCAGTTTGTACATGCTTCTTCTCTTTCATGCCTTCACTACTTTGGACAGACTATTTTCTTTCTATGAAGAATACCTGCCACAACTTCTACATCAGGTAAAATCTTATTCTTCCTTCAAAGCTCATTTCAGATGTTGTATCTTATAGGAATCCCTCCTTTGCTTTATCCTCCAAGCCTCTGTTAGATGTCACTGTAATCCCGTAGAATTCTTGTGTTTACTTCTGTCATAGCGTTTTCCGTACTGCATTGTAATTGTTTTCTTCTTTTTTTCTTCTGTTTTTCTTCCCCTTTTTGTGAGAACCTATTTTGCACAGACCTTACCCCAGAGTATAAGTAGAGGGCTACTTTAAGTTTCTCATGTTTGTTGTCTCTTGCTTTCTTTGTTTCCAGTTAGTACTTGGCCTTATCCAACTCAAGGTCTTTCTTTAGCCCAGTTATAACTTGGTGGACCTTTTCCCCAAGTCTTTCGTTTTAAGTTATTCCCCCCAGCACTGTTCTTTAGAAGTGCAAAGGGTAGACCAATACAAGGCTGTGGAAGAGATTCATCTGTCATCTTTTCAATATTCCAGGCCAGGGACACTTTGTCCAACAACTAGACATTGAACAATGATGATGTGGACTGAAAATGGTAGTTCTTCATCTCTAATTTTTGAACAAGCCTTGGTACACCTAGTTATTCTTTGTGTTTGGATTTTTTTTTAAAAAATTAATGTTTATTTTGGAGAGAGACACACACACAGAGTGTGAGCAGGGGACGGTTAGAGAGAGAGAGGGAGACAGAATCCGAAGCAGGCTCCAGGCTCTGAGCTGTCAGCACAGAGCCCGACATGGGACTTGAACTCACAAACTGTGAGATCATGACTTGAGCCAAAGCCAGTCGCTTAACCAACTGAGCCACACAGATGCCCCTTCATTTTGGATTTTTTAAGTAGACATACAATGACTTCCTGTACTCAAAAGATTAAAGATGAAAGCACACTTTTCCATTTCAATTACAGTGTCATACCCTTTGGCTTATGCAGGGCTTCAGTCATATTTTAGTATTTCTTGAATGATATTCTGTATGACCTCCTAGAATTGGGACAACAATTATGTTTGAATGACATACTCATTCCCACTCCAATGTATAGTCTCACACCACCTTCTACTCCAGTTGGTTTCATCTAGTTCACCATTAGAGCAATGGATTTTATGTTTGCCATCATAAGTAAATCTTTCAGTGTCACACTAGTTGAATTTCTGGGGTGTAGCTACTGAAGCCAATGTATTCAGAAAATTCTGCCAAGTGTTTGATGATTCTGAAGTGGCAGTGCAATTTCATAGATATTAGTGGTTATTTAACTTTGATGCACAGGAGGGGCACATGATTCAGCCTTGAGTGAGGATAGAGAGTCACACTCAGCAGAAACTCACTGCTGTAATTAATGTAAATTGTACTATACATTAGCAGGAGACAAAATGAAATGACCTATACTGGGAAATTTTTAGGTGGTGACAGACTAGGCTTGATGTGCCTCAAGGGCAAGGAAAACACTGGGGATTGAAGGAAAACAACACAAACTTTCTTGGGACTAGAGTGGAGACCCTCCATGCCGCAGCTTACAAGTCCTTGCCCCTGAACGTACCCTTATGGATTGTTTTTTGGGTGTTGTTTACAGAAAGGTATTAAACTTAATAAAAGAGTTTGTTTGAATCTTATATTCCATGAGCATTTAGTCAGTCTTCAAATAGTAAGATGACTGGGTGCGGTTATCAAAAATGTCCTTGAAATGTCCTAGGCTCGCAGAAGGTTTATTTGCTTTTACCTGAGCGTGTATTCCTAATTCGTTGCTTAAAAACTCCTTGCTTCTCCTATCCATAGCCAATCAAACGCTTCATATTTTTTCAAGGTCTCCATCATATGGACTTTTTTCTCTATAAGAGTGGCCTTGTAAAAATCTGAAGGTGAGATGAGGGTAGGACCAATAATTGATAGATCACTTTTTTTTTTGATAGACTGCTATTATCCCCTCTTCCCACAACCCCATTTGGCCCCAGTTTGGGGAAATTGCAAGTGGTTCCATAGTACAGTGAAGAAAACTGTGAGCATGGAGAATGCCGTTGAGTCCAGTTATAGCTTGGGCAGAGGAATATTGTAGAATACCTGCTTGATTGAAACCATTGGCAAGAGCACCTAATAAGGTCTTATTAGAGGTCTTAATTGAAGGCCTTAGGAATAAAACTGAAGAAAAATTTTGGAAAATCCCTAACATTTTGATTTCCTGTTATACACAAACTGTTTTGTACTGCTAACTCAGGTTATCACTTAAAGTTGAACCTTAGTTCTGGAAAAATTATCCTTTAGAGCAACATCCCAGTAGATTCCTGAGGAAAGAACCCCAAACACGCTACTTCTGTTAAAGGAACCACAGTGAATTTTAGAAAAATATAGTAAACTATTTTGATTATGTCTGTACATGTATAATCTGAGGAGAGCCACTATATGGCAAGATTTCTGTTATTCACAGGGTGTAATTAGAGGCACAACCATATACCAAAGGTTATGTGAAGGGCAGTCTCTGTGGGCAGCCACTCATTTGGCAGATGTTATTTTAGTGACAGCTGCCCATGATGCAGTTAGAGGGGTCTTAGCTGCTAAGATTTTGCTTTTGGAGGAGCCACTTACATGCTAGGACTTGAGAGCCTTCTTCCACTTGGTGCTTTTTCAGGTAACTGTAGGTGAGGCATATCTAGGAAAATATTGGTATAACATATTTACACAAGACATATAGAATGACATGAGGTTTATTTGTACAAGCAGTATGGCAACCAATTGAGAAGGCGTTTCTGTGGTATGGTTTTATTTGCTAGGCAAATGCAATCTGATTCAAGGGACAGCCTCTGCCATTGGCGTAAATCTAATGCCAGTTGGCTCAGTGGAATAAGACGCAGGGAAGGTCCTCCACACCATAGTGGCTTATTTAGCAATAATTGGGGAGCCATCTGTCTATAGTGTGGCTTAGTATGACTTCAGTACAAAGGCAGGAATGGACTGTGACACTATAAAACTAACCCTGGACAGGGCAGCAGAAACTGGCAGAAGTACTATATGAACACTGAGATAATAGCAAAGATACTATTAGTAACAAAACAATGAAAACAGAACTAGCTACCATTTGTTGAGCATTTACTATATACCAGGAAGTGTTCAGACCATCTACCTCCAACACGTGTATTCAGTATTTCATTTAAACTTAACAATAACTCTGGAAAATAGATACAATCCTTTTTTTACACAGGAAGAAATTAAAACAGATATTTAGTAGTGGTGCATGGGTTTAGAACCCAGGTCTGTCTTACTCCAAAGCCTATGTACTTTGCATTAGACTGCTCAAGTTTCAAGAATATTCTATGAGTTTTCTTTCTTCTTCTTCTTTTAAAAAAATCTATTTATTTAAATTCAAGTTAGTTAACATAAAGTATAGTCTTGGTTTCAGGAGTATAATCCAGTGATTCATCACCCACACATAACACCCAGTGCTTATCCCAAGAAGTGCTCTCCTTAATGCTCATCACTTATTCAGCCCATTCCCCACTTCCAGCAACCTTCAGTTTGTTCTTTATAGTCTTTTATAGCTTCCCACTCTCTCTGTTTTTATCTTATTTTTACTTCCCTTCCCCTATGTTCATCTGTTGAGTTTCTCAAATTCCACATACAAGTGAAATCGTATGATATGTCTTTCTCTGATTGACTTATTTCACTTAGCATAATACGCTCCATTTCCATCCATGTTTTTGCAAATGGCAAGATTTCATTCTTTTTGATCACCACATAGTATTCCATTATGTGTATATACCACATCTTCTTTTTTTANCCCACTAACAGTGCATGAGGATTCCCTTTTCTCTGCATCCTCGCCACCATCTCTTGTTTCCTGAATTGTTCATTTTAGTCATTCTGACAGGTGTGAGGTGGTATCTCATTGTGGTTTTGATTAGTATTTCTCTGATGATGAGTGGTGTTGAGCATCTTTTCACGGGTCTGTCAGCCATCTGGACATCTTNATCTTCTTTATCCATTCATCGGTCAATGGACATTTTGGCTCTTTCCATAATTTGGCCATTGTTGATAGCACCCCTATAAACACTGGGGTGCCTGTGCTTCTTTGAATCTGTATTTTTGTATCCTTTGGATAAATACCTAGTAGTGCAGTTGCTGGATCATAGGGTAATTCTTTTTTTAAATTTTTAGGGAACCTCCATACTATTTTCCAGGGTAGCTGCACCAGTTTGCATTCCCACTAACAGTGCATGAGGATTCCCTTTTCTCTGCATCCTCGCCACCATCTCTTGTTTCCTGAATTGTTCATTTTAGTCATTCTGACAGGTGTGAGGTGGTATCTCATTGTGGTTTTGATTAGTATTTCTCTGATGATGAGTGGTGTTGAGCATCTTTTCACGGGTCTGTCAGCCATCTGGACATCTTTGAAAAAGTGTCTGTTCAAGTCTTCTGCCCATTTCTTCACTGGATTGTTTTTTTGGGTGTTGAGTTTGATAAATTCTTTATAGATTTTGGATACTAACCCTTTATCCAATATGTCATTTGCAAATATCTTCTCCCTTTCCGTCGGTTGCCTTTTATTCTTGTTGATTGTTTCCTTCACTGTGCAGAAGATTTTTATATTGGTGAAGTCCCAGTAGTTCATTTATGTCTTTATTTCCCTTGCTCCCAGAGACACGTCTAGTAAGAAGTTGCTGCGGTAGAGGTCAAAGAAGTTGCTGCCCTTTTTCTCCTCTAGGATTTTGATGTTTTCCTCCCTCACATTTAGGTGTTATATCCATTTTGAATTTATTTTTGTGTATAGTGTAAGAAAGTGGTCCAGTTTCATGCTTCTGCGTGTCGCTGTCCAGTTTCCCCAGCACATTTGCTGAAGAGGCTGTCTTTTTTCCATTGGATACTTTGCTGCTTTGTTGAAGATTAGTTGGCCATACATTTGTGGGTCCATTTTTGGGTTTTATAGTTTTCTGTAAGTTGAAAACTATAAAAAGATTATGAAATAAATTGAAGAAGACACAAAGAAATGGAAAGACATTTCATACTCACGGACTGGAAGAACAAATATTGTCAAAATGTCCATACTGCCCAAAGCAATCTACACATCCAATATTCAATGCAATCCCAATCAAAATAACATGAGCAGCCTTCACAGAACTAGAACAAACAATCCTAATAT
>NW_027527683.1:18084-31453 GCF_008692635.1 Crocuta crocuta
TGCCCTCCTCCAGGCCCATCTCCCCCCTCTCCCCCCACACCCATAAGTCCTCAGTTTGTTCTCAGCATTCAAGAGTCTCTCATGGTTTGCCTCTCTCACATCTTCTTTATCCATTCATCGGTCAATGGACATTTTGGCTCTTTCCATAATTTGGCCATTGTTGATAGCACCCCTATAAACACTGGGGTGCCTGTGCTTCTTTGAATCTGTATTTTTGTATCCTTTGGATAAATACCTAGTAGTGCAGTTGCTGGATCATAGGGTAATTCTTTTTTTAAATTTTTAGGGAACCTCCATACTATTTTCCAGGGTAGCTGCACCAGTTTGCATTCCCACTAACAGTGCATGAGGATTCCCTTTTCTCTGCATCCTCGCCACCATCTCTTGTTTCCTGAATTGTTCATTTTAGTCATTCTGACAGGTGTGAGGTGGTATCTCATTGTGGTTTTGATTAGTATTTCTCTGATGATGAGTGGTGTTGAGCATCTTTTCACGGGTCTGTCAGCCATCTGGACATCTTTGAAAAAGTGTCTGTTCAAGTCTTCTGCCCATTTCTTCACTGGATTGTTTTTTTGGGTGTTGAGTTTGATAAATTCTTTATAGATTTTGGATACTAACCCTTTATCCAATATGTCATTTGCAAATATCTTCTCCCTTTCCGTCGGTTGCCTTTTATTCTTGTTGATTGTTTCCTTCACTGTGCAGAAGATTTTTATATTGGTGAAGTCCCAGTAGTTCATTTATGTCTTTATTTCCCTTGCTCCCAGAGACACGTCTAGTAAGAAGTTGCTGCGGTAGAGGTCAAAGAAGTTGCTGCCCTTTTTCTCCTCTAGGATTTTGATGTTTTCCTCCCTCACATTTAGGTGTTATATCCATTTTGAATTTATTTTTGTGTATAGTGTAAGAAAGTGGTCCAGTTTCATGCTTCTGCGTGTCGCTGTCCAGTTTCCCCAGCACATTTGCTGAAGAGGCTGTCTTTTTTCCATTGGATACTTTGCTGCTTTGTTGAAGATTAGTTGGCCATACATTTGTGGGTCCATTTTTGGGTTTTATAGTTTTCTGTAAGTTGAAAACTATAAAAAGATTATGAAATAAATTGAAGAAGACACAAAGAAATGGAAAGACATTTCATACTCACGGACTGGAAGAACAAATATTGTCAAAATGTCCATACTGCCCAAAGCAATCTACACATCCAATATTCAATGCAATCCCAATCAAAATAACATGAGCAGCCTTCACAGAACTAGAACAAACAATCCTAATATTTGTATGGAACCAGAAAAAAAAAACCTGAATAGCCAATGTAATGTTGAAAAAGAAAACCAAAACTGGAGGCCTCACAATTCCAGACTTTAAGCTGTATTACAAAGCTGTAATCATCTATGACTTTTAGATGAATTTAATTCTAAGATTTTTTCTCTTGGCTTTTACCAGAAGGATCACTCATGCTGCAGAGTAGAATAATAAGGAACTGTAGGAAGAACTACAGTGATTGAAATAAACTAAAATCACATTTAGTCTCCAAGGTTTCTCAGAATTATTCCTAACCAAATGTCTCTGTATGTCTCTCTAATCCATTTCTTCTCTGTGCCCACCTCTGTGTTGGTCTTCTCATCTATACTATTGAAACAACTTCTTAAATAGCCTCTGTGTCTCCAATATCTCCTCCCATTCTATTCTCCACAGATATTCCCCAATGATATTTTCAAAACACAGGGCGGATCGAGCCATATTCATGCTGAAAACACTTCAACACATCTCCATTGCCAAAGGAATTGAGAACACCAATAATTAGGTTCTTGATTAAATTTTTCCAGCCTCATATACTATGCTTTCAGCCATAACAAACTGCTGTGGTTTTTCAAGCACAGCATACTCTTTTGAGACATTGGAATCCATCTCTATCTTAATTTCACCTGAATTAACTCATATCTTTTTCTACACTTAGGCTTTATTCAGGCCATCTTTTCCTACATGTAGGCTGCTACGTATTGCTAGGATGAGATATCACAACTATGTAAATTTGTGCTTCTTAATATTTATGGATTTCAAGCGATCTTTCACTCTCCATGCTGTGTGATAATCTGTCTTCCTTGAGTACTCTCTCCTCCATTTCCCACAATAGCTTGTTGGAATCCATGGGCCTCTTCCCATCTTCTACTCCATCACTTCTACCTTTAGTTTCAGTACTTGACCTCCCTACTATTCCAGAGAATAGAAGTTTTTTCCTTCCTCCCAGAAACATATATGCATGTGACTCATCATTGACTCCATCCCTCGCGCTTCAGTGGAAAAGTATCCTCAATATGTGTAAGAAAAATCCTTCTACCTGTGCACTGGATTTCATTTCCTTCCACTTACTCTAGAATAAAACCACTTCTTTCTGTTTTGCTTTTAATACCTCACTTCCTTTTCTGTTGACTCTTATCCTATAAATATGTTCAAGTTGTTTCCCCACTATGCTATCCCTTCTCTGGCTATTACTTTCTTTCACAGTTCAACCTTTTGAAAAACGTTGCAATCACTAGCTATAGTCTTCACTACTAAGGAAAGGTCTGTGAAAAGGAGTTAGAGATTCAGGAACTAATATACGTGGATCAAGTGTTTATGTTGAGGGAAAAAATAAAAATGGACATCAGGTAGGGATAGAGAAGAGAGGAAAGGAAAATAGTAAAACAGAGAGGCAGCAGAAAACAGCTGGAGTAAACTTGTGGTTTCTGAAAGAAAAAGACAATGCTGGTTTGCTACATAAAACACCTGCAGAACAAGAAAGGAGGGGCACACGCTTAAGAAAATAAATACTACAGGGTCCCTGAAGATGGAGTCCAAGACTTGGAAGTAGTGGGAATAGAGAAATGGGTAATAGAAATTCAGATTGATCAGAGAGGAATGTCTGTTTGTTTCTTTTTCTCCCTTTAACTCTTTTGTGTATTTGAATCTATCCTTTTTTTTTTCTGCTTCTGAGGAAGAAGCTCCCACCTGCCTTGCTACCAGAGCTAATTACTGCATGTACATGGTTAGCTGATTCACCTCTTCTTGATTTTTCTGGATCTTGCTTCAGTAGCTATACTCATTTTCCATCCTATCATTTTTTACCCCATATCTTTGTTTCCTACCTGCTACCTTTACTTCTTTCCTTCCCTTCCTTTTTCCCTCCCACTCTCTCTAAATACACACACATATGTGTGTGTTCATGTGTGTATCCTACTTTGTACCGAACTCCTTTCCTTATGCTTAAAATCATACAGAGGATTCTCCAGTCTAAGAACATTCATCCCTTAATCCTGATAAATTTGTGAGCTGTCTCATTTCTTACCTTTCTTTTCTTACCAGACTTCACTAAAGAGTAGTCCACAATTGATGTCTCTACTTTTTCACACCTACCATCTGGCTTCTGCATCTTCCAGTCTACTGAAATATCTTATTTAAAGATTTATGATGACTTCCTAATTGTTAAACTTAATGCTTCTTAGAACTCATCCTCCTCTGTATCTTGGAAACATTCAGCATTGGAAAATACCTCCTTCCTTTAAATTATTTATTTCTTTGGCTTCACTAATATTTCAGTCTCTAGATTCTTTTTCTAACTCTCATACAATGTTTTTTCTCCTTAACTTGCTTCTTTCTCTCAAGTGTGGGTATTCTCCATGAATACTCCTTCTGATCTTTTCTTTGATTTAGGGCTTGGTGATTTCACTGACCTCTACAATTTTAACTATCCTTTCTGTGTGGCGGACTTCCAATTTTTATCTGTGTGTCCAGCCTCTCAGCCCTGTATATCCATATATTTGATGAACAGCTTGATTTGGATGGCTTTCAAGCAACTTACATTCAATTATATCCAAAGATAAGCCCTTTGGCCAAAGCCAGCAGATGTCCTTCTTTCTTTCTTTCTCTTTTTAAGACTTTTGCTCTCTTCCTAGTCATGCAAAGAAAACATTTGGATTTATCTTTGATTCACTTATTTGCTCTTTTTAGTAAAGGTTTGAGAGCCTATTTTGTTACCACAAAACTTCCAGTGGTTTATTCTTTACTATAGAATAAAACTGAACTTCTTAGATTAACAATATACTTTAGAATGTTCCCCCACCTTATATTTCTTAATTTATAACACTAGCAACCTATCGTTCAGCCAATGGGAACAGCCATTCTGAAATACACCCTATGACAAGCATTTACACTTTGGTGCAGTTTTTCTTGCCATTTGGAATGCATATGATCATTTCCCATACCATACTTTGCTTATTAAAACCTTATTTGTGCTTCCAAACCTACCTCAAGTTCATCTGTCATAGAAATAATCCATATTTTTCTTACCCACAAATAACTTATCTGATTTCTCTTTCTCCACAACATGCTGTTGTTTGCTTATATGGTACTTGTCCATTATTCATATGACATGGCTTTGTTTGAGTTTTTCTGTTATTGAAAATGAAAAAAAAGACTACAACAGAGGATTTTTGGTAAAATATCATCATGTAAATGTTTGAAAGATAGGAGATCTGAATTGAAAGGCATGATGGAGGATGTAAATTAGAGAGAAGAACAGCTTGGATTTGTAAATTAGGGATTCAGTGCCCTTTCTTCATTCTTCATAAAGTAGAGTGGTTTTGGAGAACAGGGACATTTCAATTACATCTCAGAAAAGGGAATAGGGCCAGGGATAATTGGAAATTGACCAGTGAAACTGAATACTTAGAAAATTGTGCACAAAAATGTAGACTTGAAAGATTATTTGGAAGCATATGCTAACACTTTGCAGTACGCTTACATAAAAGGGAAGTGATCCAGTAGGGTTGACAGGATTTATATGCAAAAGAGAGTAGAGGTCCGATGTATAAAATGAAAGATAGCACTTTTTCTGATCATGTAATGGTAATAGCTGAAATTAATTTCTTAAAAGCTTGGAAATTTGGCAGAGGTAAATGGGAGATGAGCAAATTCATGTAAGTAAAGAAAAGGCATTAAAAATAATAAGGAGTGGTCAAGGGGAGAGAAGCCCAGCTTTCATTTCGAACTGTCAGAGAGGATTGGTACAGATGAAAAAATAATTTGAAGAAAGCTCTCAAGGAAAGAAATGAAGCCAAATGCTTTGAAGAGAAAAATAGATATTTTCAATTTTAGAACAAACGAATGGAGAGCACAGAAAATGAATAAAGAAATTAGAACAGAAATAGGGAAAATCAAAGAGCAAATGACAAGCATCTGCAATAGACTGAGAGGGTCTGGGTAATACAGGGAAGAAGCAAAATCGACCAATGCTACTGACATTTTATCATGTGCAAGAAGGGAAGATGGTTGTCATGTTTTTGAGAGATTATAGACAGATAAGCTAAGGTGACTTGAAGTCCGTTTATGAGACTCATTTGTGGAGCTGTAATGCAGGAATAAGCTAACACAGGGGCACCCAAAAGCAAACAGAAAAAGAAAAAAATGACTCAGCAACAGACTTCACAGCTCAAGTGTGAGTGAGCATCATGAACAAGATGTTGAGAAACTCTGTATCTGCTTCTGGTAAGGATGTGGCACAGAGCAAAATCTACCTGCTTTGGGGTAGAGATGGGTTTTAGCCCCACTTCTACTACTTGCCAGCTGTGCAATTTTGGGGAAAATCTTTGAGTTTCCAGATTCTTGAATTTCTCATCTATAAAGTGACTTCACATTATTGTGAAGCTCAAATGAGACAATATTTGTGAAAATATCTTTTTAAAACATTTTAAATGTTTTATTTATTTCTGAAAGAAAGAGAGAGAGAGAGAGAGAGAGAGAGAGAGAGATACAGAATCTGAAAAAGGCTCCAGACTCTGAGCAGGCAGTCAGCACAGAGCCTGATGCAGGGCTCGAACCCACGGACCGTGAGATCATGACCTGAGCTGAAGTCGGACGCTTAACCGACTGAGCCACCCAGGCGCCCCTATTTGTGAAAATATCTCAAACAAAATTTAGATATTATTATTCTAGGACTTCTTTGAATGAGCTGAGCAAACTCTTATTTGTAGGTTTCTCCACACCCCCGCCCCAGCTTTACTGAGATATAATTGACATATAACCTTGTGTGTGTTGAAGGTTTACAACATATTGACTTTATATATTGATATATTAGAGAATGATTATATCTGTTGTTTTCTATAGTATATAGAATAAGAAAGAAATAACCAATATGATGAAACAAAGAGTGAATGATGTTTGAGCAAAGAAAAACTTAGAAACTGGAAGTCACTGACATTACATACATACATATATATATATGTATGTATACTACATATACATATGACATTATACATACATATTTGACATTACATATCACATATACATAATCATAAGTTTCCAGTGGTACTTTATTTTTTCTTCTCAACATCCTGTTCTGGAGTTTCCTTGGCTCTTTTTGCCTGATGCCTAAGAGCCAGGCATGGGCATCGGCCATGTGAAAACTAGTGAATGCCTTGAAGTTCTACTCTGTAATGACTCTGGATTTCTCCTTCTTATAGACATTCCACATGGGCATGATTGATTCTGTCAACTGAGTAGCCAATTTGAGTTCTTCATCAGAGCTGTCTCCCTCCTTAGGGGCTGATAGATTCTTGGGGAAGAGGATGAGCTTGGAGCCATACCCATTCAGCCATTTCACATTGGCCTGCAGGGACTCTATGGGCATGTTCCACCTTCTTGGATTCACTGAGATTCCAATGGTCCATGCCACCTTCTTGTGGAGGGCAGCCACCCACAGCCCTTCCATGCTGAAGCCCCTGCCAGCTTGCATGTTAGTGTGATACTTCACTGTGGAGGCACTGCAGGATGGGCTGGTTGGGTCCAGACATAGGGGCCCTGGCCCATGGTTTGGCTTTCTGGCCTTGAGTCTGCAGATCTTCCCTGATGGCTGGTTGAACCATGAGGACATGCCACTGCCAGTCCTTGTGGAAGTGGGGTTTCAACATCATGCCATTCGAGCTGGGTCCCCTGGCTGCTGCCTACAGGCCTCCTCCAAGGAGAAAGGCCTGCAGGAAAATATATATATTTAAAGTTTTCATTTTAATCAACCAGTGCTCAGCAGGACAAGTGTATTCCTTAATCCCCATCACCTATTTCACTCATCCCCTCCTACCTTCCCTCTGGTAACCATCAGTTTGTTCTCTATAGTTAAGTCTGTTTCTTGGTTTCTTTATCTCTCTCTCTTATTTTCCTTTCCTCATTTATTTGGACAACAAAAGGAAATAAAAGACATCAGAATTGGCAAAGAAGAAGTCAAGCTCTCACTTTTCGCAGACGACATGATACTCTACATAGAAAACCTGACAGACTCCACCAGAAGCTTACTAGAACTGATCCATGAATTCAGCAAAATTGCAGGGTACAAAAATCAACGTACAGAAATCGGTTGCATTTTTATACACCAATAATGAAACAATAGAAAGAGAAATCAAGAAACCAGTCCCATTCACAATTGCACAAAAAAACCATAAAACATCTAGGAATAAACCTAACCAAAGATATAGGAGATCTGTATGATGAAAACTATAGGAAACTTATGAAGTAAACTCCACATATGAGGGAAATCATATGATATTTGTCTTTCTCTGACTGATGTATTTCACTTAGCATTATACTTTCTAGCTCCATTCATGTCCTTGTAAATGGCAAGATTTCATTCTTTTATGGCTAATTTTCCATTATATATATATAATGTTCAGTTTCTTTATCCATTCATCTATCAATGGACACTTGGGCTGATTATATATCTTTGCTATTGTAAATAATGCTGCTATAAACATATGGGTATATGTATCCCTCTGAATTAATATTTTTATGTTCTTTGGGTAAATAACTAGTAGTGCAATTGCTGAATCATGGGATAGTTCTGTTTTTAACTTTTTGAGGAACTTCCATGCTATTTTCCACAGTGACTGCATCAGTTTGCATTCCCACAAACAGTGCATCAGGGTTCCTTTTTTTCCACATCCTCACCAACACCTGTTGTTTCCTTTGTTGTTGATTTTAGCCATCTGACAGGTGTGAGATGCTATCTGGTAGTTTTAACTTGCATTTCCCTGATGATTAGTGATGTTGAGCATCTTTTCATGTGTCTGTTGGCCATATGTATGTCGTCTTTGGAAGAATATCTGTTCATGTCTTCTGCCCATTTTTAATTGGATTACTTGCTTTTTGAGAGTTGAGTTTTGTAAGTTCTTCATATATTTTGGATACTAACCCTTTATTAGATATGTCATTTGCAAATATCTTCTCCTATTCCATAGGTTGTCTTTTAGTTTTGTTGATTGTTTCTTCTGCTGTGCAAAAACTTTTTATTTTGTCCCAATAGTTTATTTTTGCTTTTGTTCCCCTTACCCTAGTGGACCTATCTAGAAAACAAAAACAAAAACAAAAACAAAAAAACGTTACAGCCAATGTCAGAGAAATAACTGCCTATGCTCTCTTCTAGGATTTTTATGATTTCAGGTCTCATATTTAGGTCTTTAATCCATTTTGAATTCATTTTTGTGTATAGTGTAACAAAGTGATCCAGTTTCATTCTTTTGTATGTTGCTGTCCAGTTTCCCCAACACCATTTGTTGAACAGACTGTCTTTTTCCCATTGTATATTCTTTCCTGCATTGTCTAAGGTTAANAGAATATGTTCCTTAATGCCCCTTACCCATTTAGTCCATCCCCTGTCCCACAACCCTTCCAGTAACCCTCTGTTTGTTCTCCATATTTAAGAGTCTCTTATGTTTTTGTCCCCCTCCCTGTTTTTATATTATTTTTGCTTCCCTTCACTTCCCTTCATCTGTTTTGTATCTTAAAGTCCTCATATGAGTGAAGTCATATGATATTCGTCTTTCTCTGACTGACTAATTTCATTTAGCATGATACCCTCTAGTTCCATCCATGTAATTGCAAATGGCAAGATTTCATTCTTTTTGATTGCCGAGTAATACTCCATTGTGTATATATATACATATATATCACATCTTTTTTTTCTTTCATAGTTTATTGTCAAGTTGGATTCCATATAACACNACTGTCTTTTTCCCATTGTATATTCTTTCCTGCATTGTCTAAGGTTAATTGGCCATAAATTGTGGGTTTATTTCTGGATTTTCTATTCTGTTCTATTGACCTTTGTGTCTATTTTTTGTTCTAGTACCATACTATCTTGATCACTAGGAGCTTTGTAATATAACTTCATTATTGATGTATAGAAATGCAACAGATTTCTGTTGATTGATTTTGTATCCTGTGACTCTGATGAATTTATTAGTTCTAGCAGTTTTTTGGTGGAATTTTTTGGATTTTCTTTCTCTTTTTTATTAATTTTTAAAATTTACATCCAAGTTAGCGTATAGTGCAACAATGATTTCAAGAATATGTTCCTTAATGCCCCTTACCCATTTAGTCCATCCCCTGTCCCACAACCCTTCCAGTAACCCTCTGTTTGTTCTCCATATTTAAGAGTCTCTTATGTTTTTGTCCCCCTCCCTGTTTTTATATTATTTTTGCTTCCCTTCACTTCCCTTCATCTGTTTTGTATCTTAAAGTCCTCATATGAGTGAAGTCATATGATATTCGTCTTTCTCTGACTGACTAATTTCATTTAGCATGATACCCTCTAGTTCCATCCATGTAATTGCAAATGGCAAGATTTCATTCTTTTTGATTGCCGAGTAATACTCCATTGTGTATATATATACATATATATCACATCTTTTTTTTCTTTCATAGTTTATTGTCAAGTTGGATTCCATATAACACCCAGTGCTCATCCCCACAAATGCCCTCCTCCATGCCATCATCCTCCTTCCCTTCTCTCCCACCCCCATCAACCCTCAGTTTGTTCTCAGTATTCAAAATCTCTCATGATTTGCCTCCCTCCCTCTCCCCCACTATTTTTCCCATTCCCCTCCCCCATGGTCCTCTGTTAAGTTTCTCCTAATCCTACTATAAGTGAAAACGTATGGTATCTGTCTTTCTATGTCTGACTTATTTTGCTCAGCATAACACCCTCAAGTTCCATCCACATTGCTACAAATGGCCAGATTTCATTTTTTCTCATTGACATGTAGTATTCCATTGTAGGGATAAACCACATATTCTTGATCCATTTGTCAGTTGATGGACACTTAGGCTCTTTCCATGATTTGGCTTTTGTTGAAAGTGCTGCTATGAACATTGGGGTACATATGCTCCTATGCCTCAGCACTCCTGTATCCCTTAGGTAAATTCCTGGCAGTGTTATTGCTGGGTCATAGGAGAGTTCTATTGTTAATTTTTTGAGAAACCTCCACACTGTTTTCCAGAGGGGCTGCACCAGTTTACATTCCCACCAACATTGCTGGAGGGTGCCCATTTCTCCACATCCTCACCAGCATCTATAGTCTCCTGATTTGTTCCTTTTAGCCACTCTGACAGGCATGAGGTGGTATCTCAATGTAGTTTTGATTTGTATTTCCCTAATGATAAGGGATGCTGAGCATCGTTTCATGTGTCTGTTGGTCATCTGGATGTCTTCTTTGGAGAAGTACCACATCTTCTTTTTCCACTCATGCATCGATGGACATTTGGGCTCTTTCCATACTTTGGCTATTGCTGATACTGCTGCTATAAACATTGGGGTGCATGTGCCCTTTTGGGTTTTCTATATAGAGTATCATGTCGTCTGCAAATAGTGAAAGTTTTACTTCTTCCCTAATGATTTGGATGCCTTTTATCTCTTTTTCATGTATAATTTCTGTGACTAGGACTTCCAGTACTATGTTGAATAACAATATTTTTTAGAAAAAAATCTTTAAGGCTCATGGTTGTACTATTTATGATGCATGAAATGCAACATTATGTCTAAAGGATTAACAGGTGAGGAGTGAACTTCAGAAATCATGCAAGGAGCCAGAAGGTATTTATTATATTTAAATAAACATGTTTTTTGAACCAAATGCAATTTTATATGCCATACAGTTATTCTGAATCAGAGAAGGGGGCTGCCATATATGAATAAAGCACAACTATGTGACTTTGGACCCTACTCTTTCTGTATCTCTATGTGTTCATTTAATGTTAGAAAAGAAGTGAATGATGTTCATGATGAGATCACCCAACCCCTGAGGCCCTTATTATATCTGTGCTAAAGACCCTGCTTCTGAGAAAATACACACTGAATATAAATGACATGTAAATGTAAAAATGAAAAAGGAAAAGGTACTCTAATGACCTGTTTCTCCCAAATCCTTATTGCTACATCCTTAGTTCATTTCTGCATCAAGCCGCAGATTATTAACAGCCTCCTAATTGACCCTATGTCCAATCTTATACCTCTTCAATCAATTTTATACATTTGTTTTTATGTATAAAACACAGCTTTTAAAAAACACAATTCTGAACATGTTACTGATCTACCCAAAAATCTTTGATGGTTCCCTCCACTTATAACAGAGTTCAGCAGACTTTTTCTATAAAGGGCCAGATAGTAAATATTTTAGGCTTTGCAGGCTACACACAGCCTTTGTTGAATAGGCTTCTTAGTCACTGCTGTTGTTGTTGATGTTGTTGTTGTTTTTCTTACATCGTTAAACAGTTTAAACACCAATCTTAGCTCATGGGCCGTGCAAGTCTAGAGCTGGATTTGGCCCTTTAGGCTGTAATTTGTTGACCTGTAGAGTAAATAAAGTGCTAGTTCCTTAATATAGTATAGCAGTCTTTCCATAATCTGGACTACTGCTTTATTCTCGAGTTTTATATATTGCCAAAACACTTCACACACCTTCTGCTGTGGAAATTAAATTGTTAGCAGTATCTGGAAGTCCACCAAGCTGGGTTTTGTACCTCAGTACTTGTTCATATTGCATCCACTATAATTGTCCTCCCTTATCCAATTGGCAAGCTACTTCTCTCTCAAGACTCTAATAAAGGTGTAATTTCTTCTATTAAATATTTCCTGATTGTTCATTTAGAACTCATCTTTATAACCTGTACAAATATGGATCACAGTATCGACAGCACTTCACTGTGCTTATTTACTCCCCAACTCCATTACAAGTCTCTCAAAGGCAACAAATGGCTTACCTGGATTTGTATCTCTAACATATAGAAGCCATTTAGTAAATGTTTGTGAAATGAATGGCCCCAGGCATTGTGTTAGCAAGTCATCCAACACCAGCAATAACATGAAGATAAATGAAGAGAGGATTAGTAGTCCTCTGAATTGTGCATGACCCATACATAGAAGAAAGTTATTACTTTTGTAGTCTCTAGAGAAGCTCCCTGAGTCCCACTCTTACATCTGTTAGGTATTTCCCCATACACCCATCAGGCCATGAGGATGGTTGCACTGATCCTCATGGCAGATTTTTTTGAAGTAGTAATACCATCTAAGAGTGCCTGTGTTTTTAGGATCCAAATGTGGATTCAAAACCTACCTTCCAATAGGCATACTTTAAAATTGTTCCCAGGGCTTTTAGTATTATACCTAAAAGCCATATGGTATGGTGACCTAAATAGGTGTTGGTGAGCTGCCTTTGGAATGTAGCTACTCTGTATCAGTGGGGAAAACGTGCTCTGAGTTCCAAGCTGATGACTTATGAGTTAACTTTTGAACATAACTCATTCCTAAGTTTGGGGCTGTCTCTACTTAAAATATATCAAGCACAGGTCAGAGGAACTGGAATAAGAGTCAACCAGATTAAAAGTAAAGCCATAAAAGCGAGAGCCAAAGAGAAATATGATATAACTGTGTTTCTAAAACTAGCAAATGGGGTGTTGACGTTCCTTGTTGTACACTCTGGAGAGGAGAATGTATAAAGGAGATTGACTTGGGAAAATAAACAGTAGGAGTATTCGGAAACTTTCAGAAAATCTCAATAATATCTTAGCAATTTATAAAAAATTGATATTCAATAAATAGCAACTTATTGAATGCTTACTATGTGCCAGGAACCATTCTAAATTTTTTATATAGACTATTAATTACACACACACACACACACACACACACACACACAATGATCAACCTTCAGAAAGTAAACAAATAGGCCAAGGGCAGAAAATAGTGTGACTAGATAACCATCTACCTAAGAAAAGAGTGTGGGAAGAAAGAAAATTATTGAAACAAAACATAACCACCTCCTCAATGTACTATGACAGAAAAATTCCAGAGTCAAAGTTAAGATGAGAAAAAGAATCAACAAATTACCATAATACAAAGTGTGCAATCCACGTTAATCACCAACAATAGAAGGTGCATATGGCATCTTATTAAATGGGGAAGAAGGAGAAAAATAATCACACTCTTGGCCATGAAGATTCTTGGTTAGAACAGAAATATGAAAGCTTATGAATGTGTATGAGAAGTGGGAGTAGAAATGGCTAGTGCGTCGCTAAG
>NW_027527683.1:31487-43348 GCF_008692635.1 Crocuta crocuta
AACTGATATGATGGAAATTTAATATTTGTAGAAGTAATATTGGTTGAGAAAAGATTTATTAATATGTATAATATGCAAACTTTTAAAATAAGAAATTATAAGTATAAATTAGAATAATTTATTTAAAAATACTTTTTAAGGGAAAAAGTGTTTGATACATACAAAAGATACTTCTTACTATGAGAAGCTATCATTTAAATGTGGGAATTAAGGGGTTATTTGTCCATTAGGTTCAAATTGGGGTAGACTCCTAGAAAATATACAATGGCTGCATACTCAGTGTGCTGTATATGAATTTTATCCACCTTGTGTGACAAGTACAAGGATGGTTTGTCACAAAAAACCTGGCTCTTTATACCTCAGAAAAGAACCTGTCCCTGATAGACGACTACAGCTGTAGCATCCACCTTTACCTATCTCCTACTGTTATTCTCTCTCTGAACTATTTTTGGCACATTCATGACTTTAGGTCTCAATGTGGCTTGACAAAAATGTTAGCATTTATGGTAAACTTGTTAATGAGTGTCTAGCAGGGACCTAGTAGAATGTTCAGTAGATTTTTGTTGTTATTTGTTTTAAAAAACGTAAATTGAAATTTTACAGACCGCGTTTTCATTGTTTTTCCTCCACATTAGGATTTTTCATTTCCTTTGGCAAACTTCCTCAGTGTACCTTTTACACCCTTGTTTCTCAGGGTATAAATGAGGGGAATTAACATGGGAGTAACTACTCCATAAAATATTGAGAAGAATTTGTCCTCTTCCTGAGATTTCTTTGACTGAGGTTTCAGGTACATGTAGATGGCTATACCATTAAATACACTGACCACAGTTAGATAAGGTCCACAGGTGAAGAAAGCTTTGAGCCTGGTCTCCACAGAATGGATACTCAGCAGGATAACCACAGTGTGGAAGTAGGAAATAAGGATGATAGTGAAAGGCAGGGGCAGTGTGAACACACTGATAACCAGACCCAGAATCAGACTGACAAGAGTGTCTGGGCAGACGAGCTTCAGCGGGGCCTGGATCTCACAGGTAAAATGGCTGATGGTATTCTGTCCATAATAACAAGCAGGAATTGCAATGATTGGTAAGACTGCTACTAAGAAGGCACTGGCCCAGGTTCCCAAGGCCAACTGTACACAAACCTGATTATTCATAATGGTGGTGTAATGCAGGGGATTGGAGATTGCAACAAACCTGTCATAAACCATGACAGCAAGGAAGAGACATTCTGTCATCCCTGGAAAGAGGGATGTGGTCATCTGGGCAAAACAGCTGGTATAGAAAATGATAGGGAAGTCCCTGAAGCATTGGGCCAAGACATATGGTTCCCAGCTGGTGGAATAACAGATATCAAGGAAGGATAAATTACTGACAAAAAAAAAAAATACATGGGGATATGATGTTGAGAATCCTGTCTCACTACAAAAATAAAGCTGTTCCCAAATATTGTAACCAGGTAGAAAAACATCAGTCCCAAGAAGGGAGCCTGGATTTGAGAATATTGGGAAAATTTAATGAGGCTGAATTCAGTCACCTCAGAGGCATTGTCTGCCTTTAGACTGCTCATTTAGTCATCGCAAGTACTGGGAAAGATAAAATGTAATGTCATCTATATTAGGAAATAAGAGGAACAGCATCTCAGTAGCCTGTTACAGTTCACGTTCTAGACTTCTGATTAATCATTGTGTGCCATTTGTTTTAATGGTTAGACTCAGCTGTTCAAGTATCCAATGATGAAAATACAGGTTCTCTTTGCTTTTCTATCTTGTAGAACCTTGTAAGGTTAAGTTGTTTGGACTGTGTTAGATCCCCATTAGAGGTACTTACGCNGATTGACTTTATTCTTGACAAAAAAAAAAAAAGAGGCAAATATCTACATCTCCTCACCGACAATGCACGTTTATAGACAGCTTTATTTAAGTTGGTTCGCTGATTAACAAACAATAGTTTTTAACTTTAAACTCAATGATCCAATTGTGGATGCTTAAAATACTTATTTGTTTTCAACTCTTTTTTTTTGTTTGTTTCTTACATGTCATATTAAAACCACATATGGATGGTAAATGAGAAAGTGTATATGTACCTAAATAGCAATCACTCAAGTCAATGGAAAAACAACACCAGCCAAAATGACATGAAATAAATGAAGCAACTTGTGGATTTACTAAAATCTCACTCTTTGTTCAATTATTCTGACGTCTGTCTTCAATGACAGAAGCTTACAATGTACAGATACTACCATTTCCATATAATACAAACAGGAGTTTAAAGGGTGATGGGAAAATTGCATTAGATAAAAGGATTTTATGAAGACAACAGTTACTGGAAACTTTGAAGAGAGATAAGTCAAATTTTGGAATGCATGTTTCCAGAAGTGCAAAAGAAAGAAGGAAGGAAGGAAGGAAGGAAGGAAGGAAGGAAGGAAGGAAGGAAGGAAGGAAGGAAGGAAGGAAAAGACAGAGCCCTGTCAGTTTTGTATGATTTCAGTAGGGAGTGAAACAGATGACCCATTGAAATCTATTTTGGCTGTAGGATTTTCTTATTTAGACACAGAACCAAATCTCTCCATACTGTATTGTTACATTAGTGCTGCATATAATTGCCTAATTCTTCATACCCAAAAAGCAGAATGTCAAAATACAGAAAGAAAGTAAGGGAGTCAGTGGATTCTAAGCCTAAATTGTGGTTCAGCCACGAATAAACCACACAATCTTGAGAAAGTCAGTTTCCTTACATATTTAGTGGGAATATTAGCTAGTTTCTTGCAGGATTGTTTAAGAATTAGATAAGATTGTGTCTATAAAGAACCTAGCACAGTGCCCGGCACAATTATTAGCCACATAAGATACGTTAGCTCATTCCCACTTTCACATCCCATATAGACTTTTCCTTCTGCTTGAATTTCATAGTTGTAAACATGTGCCAAAATGTCATTTTATCCCACCTTTCTTTGTGAGATTATCACGTTATTAGAAACAATACCATCTGAAGTTTTAACTTTGAGTAACAACTAAAGAAAGTTTGACTGTGTAAGTCATTAAAATTTGTTCCTGATGGTAGGCGGGAAAAGACACATAAAAAGATGAAAATTACTCACTGACTTAGGGCTGGAGGACAGCAACAGAGAAGTGCACCTCATTCATAACAGAAGCATTTTGCAGTTGGCAACACCCCCACAAATGACTAATCTCCAAAAAGAAATTTGATTCCTTCAACTGCAAGGAAAAGAAGTTTAATACAAGCAGCTGTGGTAATAAATCTTCCTATCAGTTGTGGTTATAAGGCTGGAAAATCTTGAGTTAACTGTGCTGGTGAATCATGAACATTTATTTCTACTTGTTAAATATATTTTTCTTTTATTTACATAGAGAAGGCTTGTAATAAGGCTACCATGAAAGGTTGGTGTCCAAAAACAATAAAGAAATTCATTGTCTAGCATACATAATAATAATATAGTTCATGCCAGTTCATGACATACAATTTTTCTTTGCCTGAACAAATATGAAAATGAAATTTCTTCTTGAGGTATTGAAAATTCTGTTACTTTGTTCCCAGCCACAGAAAAATAAATTGAGGAGATGTTGTTTCTGAATACATCTAGATCTTTTTTTCTAATATTGGTGTTTGCCAAAAATGTATACTGTACTTACAGACCAAAAATATTTAAGTAGCGTTAAAAGAAGGCACAATTCAAGTGCAAGAAGGAACTTTGGAAATTTGGATAATCTTGTGGTGGTTTAAGAATTAATGACCTCAGTCTTAAAGAACAGTTTCCACTTTGGGGATTTAGGAGGTATCCCTGCTTTATAATTTAGTTGCCTAATACAAATAGAGAGAAAGAAAACAAAGGAAGAAGAAGTTTCTGCTATATTTAGCTAATTAAAATAATGTTCACTTTCTTCCTAACCTGGTTAATGAGAATTTCAGTGACTGTTCCATGCAGCAGTGATTCTGTTCAGTAAATATTGTTGTACTGGGGAACCACAGCCAATCTTCCTCAAAGAGAAACTTTCTTCTTTTTCTTTTCTGCTATCAAATTAAATGTTCAAGTAGTGCTATGAAGAATTTATTTTGGGGGGGTGATGGGCATGGGGGAGGGCATTTGTTGGGATGAGCACTGGGTGTTATATGGAAACCAACTTGACAATATTTAAAAGAATAAAAAAATAAAAACAAAACTTAAAAAAAAGAATAAATACATATATACATACATGGATACATACATATACCTCTGGAAAAAAAGAATTTATATTGAGGAATTTTGGAGAACAAGATGTACATTGTATGATAATTGCACAAATATCATTGTATGATAATTGTGTTTGCTGTTCTGCAAATTATATGCTATGTTGTTCAGTCCAGTTCTTTTCCAACTATGATTGTGGGATAAACAGAGGTTAGGTAAAATTTTATTTTTATTTTTTTTAACTTGAGGAATTTAGACCCCATATCATGGAAGTAAGGCTGAGTGTACACTTTGGAGTTTGCCAGCCCCCTCTGTTTTCTCTGGCATTCCAGCTTGCACAGAGGAAAAGTATTGAAAAATGTGTGCTGAAATAAAAGCTTCTGATATCACTTTGACTAAATGGATTCTTCCATTCAGGTATTTTTATATTGCATTTAATGATACTGTTTGGAGCTATCTGACCCTGACTATCTTTTTCCCCCTGAAATTTGTACCTGTCAATTTCTTGGTACAAAAAAAATTGTGTTGACTGACAGAACTGTAGAAAGACGACAGGGAAGGAAGACTTTCAGTCAGATAGTAACTTCTTATTGGGCATTTGTGGGTCAATCCTTTCATACAGGGTTGATGGTAAGGTTCTGCCTATGTGGAATACTCATTCCTTAAGAATTTTCTTTGTGATCCTGTCCTAGGGACCTTCTCACCCCCAAATATTAAAAATATATTAAACCTGGGTGGAAATCCACAAAATATGAAGGAGAATAAGATGGAGAACATTTTCAGGAGCATACAAATTGGGAGAAATTGTAGTGCCATCCAGGAAATATTTCACAGAGGGCATGGTTGATGCTTCCATAATGAAGATAATAGAACTGGCATTAGAGGCAAACTACAGTAGGAATGGAAAGCTTCAGCTGTCCAGGCATCTCATAGAAGTCTCATTCCTCTAAAAGCAGAGCATCTGATAAAATTGGGATTTGCCTTACTGAGAATTTCATTTATCAGAATGTTGAAGAAGCAGTGAGGGGAAATGATGCTGTGGACTTAATTATGATGGAATACACCAGAATCTTGGGAGAAAATAACCATATAGCTTAGAAGTTCATTATAGAATGAAATTCCATGGCCAATATTTCTAAAAGGAAAGTTGGCTGTGAGGACATAGATACCTTTTCTCTGAATCTTTTAATTTCAAATTTCTTAAAGCCTTTGATGATAGTTTGACCAGAGAAGGAGAATCACAAGAGATTTAAGATTAAATTAAACTTTTTAAATGTTAAGTACACAGCATAGAGCATACAAATGGCATGCAAGTAGTACAGACTCAGAACATGCAAGTTACATGCAGATAGTACAGACTCAGCTCTTCTGGGTATATCAGTTTCATAAGGCCTAATTGACAGCAGCTTTCTTGCCTTATAACCAGAGTCCACTAGACCCATCCCTATAGCATATTGATCTGTGTGTCCTACTCTGAAAGTTTACTAGGTAAGTGAATTTTTCATATCTTGTGGATATTTTTTCCTCAGAGCTTTTTGGTATATACATGGGAGGATTCTATCTAGGCTTCATGGTCATACAGAATAATTCATTCATTTATGCATTTGCTTAACACCCTTCTGAAATCATGGATCGACCAATGTCCATCATGGAGAAACTATAAATTGTGGCAGCATTCTTGTATTAAGTGATCTTAGCAGTATTTTGGCCTCATGATTACATGTAGATTTAATATCTACCAAGTTCCTCCTAACATGTTGGTTAAGGGATTAATGCTATGTTGAAAGGATGTCTCCAGTGACATGCCAAGGGCCCTGCCAATTTAATTATGAGGTGATGGCAATTAGCAGGAATTAGCACCCATCGTGTAAAAGTTCAGGTGCCTGTCAGTGAACCCAATTCATACCTGGACATATTGACAACCATTTGCCAAAATAGTCTAATCTTCTCTTGCAGCAGAGGTGATGAGCCTCCCTGGGTAAATGAAGGCACTGCCGGTAATAGGCACTTGGTGAGAGCCATGACTGGGAGGAGAAACTCAGGAGTAGGGCAAGGGGGATCCCTGCAAGACGATCAGTCCAAATGACTGCTTTGTCTACAAGGAGGAAACCGAGTAAGCGTATTCATTCTTCATGTCCCACTTGACTTTAGAATGACGGCTGCATTTTTTAAAATGAACAGAGTTCTTATTTTATCCAAAGCTTAGATTAATTAAAATATGAAATTTTACCGGAAAAGACAGAAAAAGACAAATATTGTATGATCTCACATACAATGGAACCTAAAAAAACTAAAACCTAAAAAAACTAAACTCATAGAACCAGAAAGTAAAACCATGGTTACTAGCTGGTGGGTGGGGGAAATGGGGAGATGTTGGTCAAAGAGTACACATTTCCACTCATAAGATGAATATGTTCTGGGGACCTAATGTGCAGTGTGGTGATTACGGTTAATAATACTATGTATATATTTGAAAGTTGCTAATAGAGTAAGATCTTAAATGTTCCCACTGCAAAAAATAAATGGTAATTAGGTGACATGAGGGAGATGCTAGCTAATGCTATAGTGGTAATCATTTTGCAATATATGTGTATGAAATCATCAAATTGCAGACCATAAATTTAGACCACGCTGTAGATCAGTTATATATCAACAGAGCTGAGAAATTATAAATAAATCCACATCTTCCTCAAATATGAATTCAAAGAACAACTTGGTCTAAAAGTGCTGAGGCCAAATTTCTTATCCTAGTTTTGCCAGAACATGCTGAACTTTAGCTTCCTCTTCAATAAAGCAAATGGATCTCACTAGACAATTATTGTTTCTAATCAACATTTTCTCCAATCAATAGAGAAAACATGGAAGCCATAGAAAACCATAGGTAATTGAACAAAAACCAGAGAGAATTCCATTGTTTAGTTGTGACCATTAACCGAACTTGGGCTCTTTCCCTGTTTCGATGTTATTTTCACAGTCATGATGTCACACTATACAAAATGTGAACTGCTTTCCCACTCAAGCATTTTCCCATGGTACTAAACAATTGCTCAGAACTCTTCTAGCTATGATTTCAGGTATAGTTTCTTATGGTCAATATAAAGTCCATACAAAATCATGGTGAATATTTGATTTTTTTCCAATAGCAAGTTAACATAAAGCTTTTCATGGAAAATAAATGGAACAACTGTAAAAATAAATTATTTGTTAACTTAGAAGGAATTATTAAAATACTTTATTTATACTTGTTGGCCCTCAATTGGACTGTAGCCTAATGAGCAGTCCAACATGGTGATTTAAAGAACAGATTGTACCATACATTTCTCCTCCAGGAGAAGCGGGTGATCCATAAGACTAGAAGTTTTAGCTTTTATGATAATTACTAGAGATGAATATAATGTTTAGAAAACATTAACTCTGAGTTAAGAAATTTAGAGTCTAATTTTAGCACCTGGTAAAACAATGAAACACTACTGCTATGTGAGATAGAATGAAGATGCCTGACTTTCAGAATGAATTTATGGCAGGATTTATGTGACAATAAAACAGTACAAAGAAATCAATAAAGCAACATTGGAAGTTTGGAGTATGGCCAAATATTGAACAACACCTCCTACATACAAGGCATTGGCCCTAGATACATAGCATCTAAGGAGAGCCAAAACACTGTTATTGCCTCTAGGAACTCACAGTTGAGTGTTGAGATGATGGGTAATATTTTGACACAACTGTCTATAAGATGAGACACAGAGTAATAAGTGTCCTGGAAGACAGGTACTTGAGGAGTTACAGGAGTTTCTTTCTTCTGTTGACCTGAAAGAATACTTGGGCTGAGCAGTATCACGTATGAAAACAGAACACATGGTAGGATTTCCTTTCATTTACAGAGCCCTGAAGTTAATTCCAAATGTAGCTAAAAAGCAGCAGCAACTTTACTAAATGGGGAGAGGAACACTCCTAAAGTCCAATTATTAAAAAGATCAGGGACAGAGATGGAATCACACCTGCAGAGGACACAGAATCAAAGGTTTCAAAGTTGCAAAGGGAAACCATTTCAAAGCCTCCAGGATTAGGTCCCAGAGAGGCAATTAGAAGGCTCTTCTTGTGAAAGAGTNTCTGACACCCCCCCCCGCCAAGGGAACACAGCCTTCCAAACACAGACTTTCCAATTTTCCTAGTAAAATGAATGAAAGAACCTTTTGGGGAATAAAGTGATTTCTTTTTAGCTCCACTTGTTTACTTTTCCATAAGCTCCCAAGATGGCTTACATGTTAGCTGTTAATCACACCATCTGTTCAAACAGTACTTCGGTAAATGATTCAATTCATACTTTTCTTCTAAAAGAATCTTTTTAAGGACAGTGTTTATGTCTCTGTTATCCTTCATTTGGCAAAGTAGTATGAGCTATTTTAACTTTGCTATCGTTGTAAACACACATTGAGCTCCCTACTTCTTAACTGTACAGAAAACAAGACAACTTCTTATTGTTCCACTTGACTCTCTGCTTAGAGGGGCGAAGGTACTAGTTATTAGACAGAAATTCTGTATTTTGTAAATGTTTTTTAAATTTATTTATTTTGAGAGAGAGGGAGCAAGCACAAGTGGGGGAGGGGCAGAGAGAGAGAGAGAGAGAGAAAGAGAGAGAATCCCACGCAGGCNAAAGAGAGAGAAGGGAGGAGAAGAGAGAGAGGGAGGGAGTAAAAATTCTCAATAGGCTCTGCACTGTCAACACGAAGCCCACATGGGGCTCAAACTCACAAACTGAGATCATTACCTGATCTGAAATCAAGAGTTGACCACTCAACCGACTGAGCCACCTGGAATTTTAAACAAGAGTGATATACTCTGACACATCTCAGAGAGATGGGTGACACCATAGTGCGGAACCTATATTGGAGTGGGTTGCTCAGGAGACCATGTCTCAAGTTGTTGCAATAGTCAAAGCAGAAATTATGAGGGCTGGGACGTCTGGGTGGCTCAGGCAGTTAAATGTCCAACTCTCAATTTTGGTAAGGTCATGATCTCACAGTTTTGAGTTTGAGCCCCACATTGGGGTTTCAGTGCTGTCAGTGTGGAGCTTGCTTGGGATTCTCTCTCTCTTCTTCTCTCTCTACCCCTGCCCTTCTCTCTCTCTCTCTCTCTCTCTCTCTCAAAATAAATGAATGAACTTAAAAAAAGAAATGATGAGAACTGGAGTTAAGGAAGAGACAGCAGGGTGAGTGACTAGGGATGGAATTGAGATTTATCACAGGAATGGGATAGGCAAATCTTCAAGGGTGACTAGAGGTAGTAGGGAGAGAGTAAGAAGGGTAATAGATGTCTCTCAGGTGGATGATGGTACCATTCAATGAATGTCAGAAAGCAGGGGGAAGGGGAGATTTAAGGAGAGAAATGAAGCTCTCTGTTTTTAAATGGTCTGATCTGGGTTGTCCATAAAACTTGAGGTAGTAATGGGTCCTTTTTCCATGAATGCATATGACTGGAGCTCAGAAGAGATGTTTGAGCAGTAGATAGAACTTTGATAGTTATTACTCTAATAATAACATGGTAGTGTTCATGAGTTTGAACTTGCTCCAGCCAATATTTTCTTCTTAGGTTGTTTTGGAAAAGCCATGTTGAACCCATGCCATGGTATGTCCTCTCCTCGTGGTTTGGGGCAGAGAATTAAATTAATTATAAAGCAATAATCACTGAGACTACAGTGAGTATTAATAAATCAGTATGTAGGCAGTAAAGGAATTAACACTATGAATGGGTTGAAAATTCCATAAATATCTATACTCCCTACATATATATAGGGTGGTATCCTTAACCAGACACATTGAGTATTGAAACATTGTGGAATCTAAGAAGCAAAACAAGTGAGCAAAGGGGAAAAAGAGAGAGAGGCAAAGAAAACAAAAGACTCTTAACCATGGTGAACACACTGATGGTTACCAGAGGGGTGGAAGTTGGGGAGATGGGTGAAATAGGTGATGGGCATTAAGGAGGGCACTTGTCATAATGAGCACCAGGCGATGTATGGAAGTGTTGAATTACTATATTGTACACCTGAAACTAATATAACACTATGTTAACTAACTGGAATTTAAATAAAAACCTTAAAAAAACATTATGGAGCAAGGCATAATTACCTTCAAAGGGACATGGCACACTAGCATGGACAATGCATCAGTCAGAATCAGTTTCGGCTTCAAGGGACATAAAACTTAATATTTAGTGGCTGAAACAAGATGGATGATTTTTTGTATGTCACATAACAGATCACTGAAGATGAGAAACCCAGAATAACTATGGTAGTTCTACAGTATTCATGGATTCATAGCCCTTCAAGCTAACCATTCTCCCAACCTTCTCATAGACCAAGAAGATTGGTAGAGCTCTAGCTATCACATTTACATTCTACACATCAAGATGGAGTACAGGGAGGTAGGTGCCTGGGTGGTTCAGTCTGTGAAGCATCCATTTCTTGGTTTCGGCTCAGGTCATGATTTTACAGTTTGAGAGCTCGAGCCTGGCATTGGGCTCTTTGCTGACAGCATGGAGCCTGCTTGGGATTCTGTCTCTCTCCCTGTCTCCTCTCCTTCCCTGCTCCTCTCTATCTCTTTCTTTCAAAACTAAATAAACATTAAAAAAGTAATGCCATAAAAAAAGGATGGAGGACAGGGAAAAGATGGGGGCTGATTTACTTCTATTTAGGACTTTCTAGAAATTCTCCACAACATTTTTACTTCTACTTCCTTGATAAGAATTTAGTCACCCAGACACACTTAGCTTCAAGAGAATCTGAGAGCTATTGTGTTTTAGCTAGATATGTTGCCATCTGAATACAGTTCAGTAATCTGTTACCCAAGATTAGGAGAATAGATAATGGCATAGAAAAGTAGAAATCTCTGCCACAGGACATAATCTTAATTTGGCCCCATTTGGTGTGAAGAAATACTGAAAGGAAAGAATCACCTAGAAGTTTCATGGGAAGGCTTCCAGTCTGAGAAGCAGATCATAATGTTTAAGAAGGGTTGTCCAGGCAAACACTTGACATCAGGGAGATCAAGCATGAGTTACCAGGGATGGTCTCACAGGCACTTAGAGAAGAGTAAAGAAAAATGGGGGAACAAGTAATGTTTAGAAAGTAAACCAATCAAGTTGTGTATACCAGAAAGGTCAATCAGTAGGTAGAAGGGCCCCAATCACTGTATCCCATTGCAGATTAGGATGCTAATGCCTGGGTGGTGGTAATGGTAGAAGACACTGACTGACTAAAGCAGAGCAAAGTCTGAGTCCTATAAGGAATGAGGTACTAAGCAGATGTCTAATACAGAAGAACAGGTCCAGAACTGAGACAAAAGTTAAAAGCAGAATAACAAAAAGACAGATTGGTTGTTGAGTCCCCAGCTCAGGCTCTGCGCTAACAGCATGGAGCCTGCTTGGCTCTCTGTCTCTCTGTCTCTCTCTGTGCGTGTGTGCGTGTGCGTGTGCGTGTGTGTGTGTGTGTGTGTTTGTGCCTCCTCTACTTGACTACTTGAGCACTCACTCAAAATAAAATAAACTTAACAAAAATAAATAATAAATGCTATTTTAAGGTAAAAAAAGGAGAAAACAAATTCAAAACAATGAACTCTTGTCCAAAATTCAAAATGGACAGAAGAATAGACAAGAAAAAGGCCCTCTTG
>NW_027527683.1:43490-54045 GCF_008692635.1 Crocuta crocuta
GGTCCTTTTGTACCCCTCTCCCTTCATCACCCAGTTTCCTTCTCTGGAGGCAGCCGCTGTTACTTGTTCTTTGGACATTCTCCCAGAGATTTTCTATGTATAAGTAAACAAATACATGTGTGTGTATAGTATTCTATACCTACTGTTTTTACTGAAAAGCATAACTTGAAAAGCATTGCATGTCTGTACATAAATAGTTTTCTGATTGCTGTTATGTCTGCATAGTAGTCTTTTGTATGGATTTATCAAATTTAACAGGTGCTTATTAATGGGAATTTTTATNATTACTTTATTTTCTTTTCATTTCAACATAGACTGCTAAGAATTTTACCAGCACCAGTACCTTTTTATGCACTTGGGAAACACTTTTATGCAGTTCTCCACACCCTTGAAGTCATCCAGGTTTGTGAAGAGGGCCATTCAGTGTTGGCTGTCAGTCGCCTCCTCTATGAAAAAGTGGATCCATCCAAAAAAGTGGTTCATCTCACCAAGCAGGGACTGAGTTTCTGTTTCCAACCACTTTTTCTCATACTGTTTTCCCCGTGTTGAAATACTTTTCCTATTTGGTTTTTCCTGTTGTCTTTTGTAACCAGCCACTCCCATAACACAAAGAGATTTGATATGGCTAGACATGAGATAATTAAAGATGCCAGATGTAGCAAAAAAGAAAAAAAAAAGGACAAGACTTTGAATACTACTTAGACACTTGGGTGGATCTGGCACAGGAGAAAAGGCCATCCTCTGGTGTTGGGATATAATAGGCATCTTTTTTGCACATCCTGGCTTCACTTATACATTATTCTAGCTGTCACTATGGTGATCAGCTGTGTGGGTTCCAACATACTTCATGCAGGTGCAACCAGACAATACTTCATCTCATACCTTCATTGTATGCCTCTCAACTCCTGAGCTGGGATTTACTAGTGAACATTACTGTGAGACCATCCTTGATGTTTACATATATATGTACAACTTAGAGGCATAAGGACTGGGTGGATGGGTGAATCCTTATCCACTGAGAGATGAGACAGGGTGGCTGAATTCATCCCTCTGGAGGCAGTGCCAAATAGTGTTTAAGGGTCCTGGAATCATGTAGTTTGAGCTAAAATCCAGGCTCTACCATTTATACACTGTGTGACCATGGGCAAGTTGTTTAACTGCTCTGGGCCTCAGTTTCTTCATTGGTTAGTGCGGAGAATAATAGTTCCTACCTGAGATTTTTGGTGTGTGGATTCCACAATGTCATGTATATAAGGCACTTAGCACAATGCAGAGCATGAAGTAACTATGCAGGAAACGTTGGTTAATAATGATTTTTTTCACCACATCACTGTCTCTCAATTTTCCCTCAAAAACTTGGAAAATAACTAATTCATCCCTCTGTTTCCACCCATGAATGGGATTGAGTTTATACAACTTGTTGAAAAATTCAACTGGATTAAGCAAAGAGTCTCACTTAGCTGAGGTCAACTCAATAACATATCCTTGAATTGGTTTCCCCTGCTTTCTTCATTCATTATCAATGCCCCCTTTTTCTTATTTTCTGAAATTGTACTCCCAACATAACATCTCTGAGTAATTACTCTGCCTCAAATCTAGGTAGTGATATGAGACAAGACCTTGTAGGCAAGACATAATTTAGGCAAGAGTAACCAAAACAAACAAGAAGTTACATATCACCAGTCAGAATTGGGGGGTTAGTGATAATGAAAGCTTACCCAGACATGTTGATGGTGCATAGTGATCAGAAATTCATTGTGTATGTAGGTTTAGTACTAAGTAGTTAAGGCAAACAAGCATCACTCAGGAATTTTGACAGCAGAATGTTGTACTCCATGTCAGGTAGGATTCTAGTCTCTGGAAGGAGGAGGGAACACTGCTTGCAAGAGTAAGGCTGCTCATGAGTCCTAGAGAGTCTAGACTACGAGGCAGCTGGCCACAACCCAAAGAATTAATTGGAAAAAGGTAATGGATGTCAACTGAAACACAGGGTCAAATCATAAAATAGAAGTTGATTGTCCTGATCTGAATCACAAAAGTATTTAGAGTTTCCTAAATACTCCTTGCCTAAGTTCAAGATTGAAATTGAGGTGGGGCTCAATAGGTAGATAGGTAGGCAGAGTAATCTCTGCTATGTGGAAAGAGTGCTTCACACAGCAAAGACTAGGAATGACATAGAGATTGACAAGAAAGGCAGCATTCTTACATTTGATGATTCCTGTAGTTAGGATGAAATAAGTAATTTACTCCTCATATAGGAGTAAACCCCATGTCTCTTGCTTTAGCATTTCACTTTATGACCCAAATTCATATTTTTTCACTTGTTTGATTAGAATACTTGAACATGCCACCAAAATGAATGGCAATCAGTTTGCATTAAAACAATTTACTTTAAGACACATTCTTAGATGTAACTACCATGGAAACTACACTGGATTTATAGTCAAGACACCTGAGTGTAAGTTGTGCTTTTTAGTGAATCATTTGACTTCTGAGTTCCTTTTCTATTCTGAAAATGTGGCTAATATTTGCCCTATTTCTCTCATAGGTCTGCTGGAGTATGAAATGTTATATATGAAAACAATTTATAAACTTACAAATTGCTAAGTGTTATGTAAACTCTAGTTATTATTACAAGAACGTATCTTTAGTACTGAGGGGAATAGAGTTCATTATATGATTTGCTTTAAGTTTTGCATACAATACCAATGCAATAATGTGGGTTTTAGGGTGAACAAATTTCACATATTTATGATGTTAGGTTACTGGGCCACTGCTTTGTCCTTTCCAGCCCGATGCCAAAAATATTGCTCACAAACCCCTATCTATGCAGCAAATGTCTCATTAACCTCTGGGGAAGTCCCAATTTAGATGTAATTTTGTAAACAACAACATTAAGGATTAAGAAAGGCCTCACGGAGTCATTGTCATGTAAGCTATAGATCCTGACTAATCCAAGGTAGAAATCTGTTCTCTATGGAAAACTTTATTCTCAATGTTATAGAAAAGCATAAGAATTATATAATCTCTAAGTGTTTAAGTTCTTCTGTGTGATTTCATATATGTAACTTTTTCTCTCCCCTCATCCTCATTAAACTACTATTCTACTATATCAGTGTCTTCTAGATGGGATTGTTCACACTCTTGATACTCAAATGTGTGGTCTACATATTGGTAGCACTGGAATCACCTGGAGGCTTGCTAGAAGTCTAGAAATCCAGAATTTAACATTATAACCCTGACCTATTGAATCAGAATTTGCATTCATCAAGATACCCCATTTAATTCATAGAGTTTGAAAACCAGGGGTCTACACCAACCTGCCTCTTAAGTCAGCCCACTTCAGTCTCCTTAGGTTTTGTTCCTGTGCCTCATCCTTCTTTGATCTGGTATCTTTACGTCAATCCCTGACTCTAGCCCCCTGGACTAGTCTTTCCCTGTAGTGTGTGTGTTCCCCTCACATGACTGAAATTCCGCTTTTCCTTATGAGTGTTGATTTACTAAACCAACTTGGTGTCCCTGTTGCTTTCAAAATATAAATATATACATGTATATTGCAGATCTACCTCTTTAGAATCCAGCCTCACATCCCTACCCATTCAACTCAGCTAGTACTGGGAAAGCCACACCAACTTCATAGGAAGGAAGGGAATAGGAGAAAGCCAATTTGGCAGCACCATAGAAGTTACCTAGAATAGATGGGGTATACACATCTGTATCTTGTTAAATTTCTTATTCCTCTAGTCTTAGATCTTCAGCAGTCACCTGGTCCTTTTCAGAGTATAAGCTCCTGGAAAATACACAGTACTCTCCTTTTGCTTTCTTCCCTCTCATTTCTGTTTGTAGGTAGGGAAGTGCTAGGGAAGGCAAAACAAAACAATAGCTGATCCATAAGTCATTCTAAACTGGCTCTGGAAATTACAAACTTGTTGCAGCAAACTTATCAAGATAAATAGCATACCAGGGAGAATGTGGAGTGTGCTTCCCTGCCATATCTTTTTTGTTCATCAGGGGAACACCATGGCTACGTAGCTGCTTCAGGGCAATGTGTGAAATTTGTTGCTCTTAGTGGGTTGGCACCACAAGTTTTTGTGGCTACCCTTTCTCTGGGAAGGGGCAGTTTATAAGCAAGGACATTCTGTTTTGTTTGTATGTAAAAGAACAGTTTCCCCCATGTGGTACCACAGAGACTAGACTGTCTGCTCTATCCCAAGTTCTAACACCTGCTTTTCCTTGGTTATGATTCTATTCAGTGAAAAACAAACTCATTCACTTAAGGACCATTTTCAGGATCTATGTTCTTAAAGATGCAACTGTCAAGGAGAAGAGTCTTTTGACAACACCAACCTCCATTTGATTGCACTTGAGATAGTTTCATCTTTTATTCAATTCTGTTTTGTAGACATTTAGGAAAAGCAAAAGATTGGTGACTCATTGAAAAGGATGCTGGACAAGATACCTATAGCCATCAGACCATTATCCTTCCTTTGACCACCTTCATTAGGGCATCTTTCACATCCTTGTTTTTCAGAGTGTTAAGTAAGTGGGTTCAGCCTGATGTTGCTGCCCCATACAACACTGAAATGATCTTATCTTTATCCTGTGAAGATTGAGTGTGGGCACATGTATGTGAAGATTGCTGTGCCATAGCAAATGATGACCACAGTCAAGTGGAGTCACAGGTAGGAAAAGCCTTGAGTCTGGCCTCTGCAGAGTGAATCTTCAGGACAGCCACAGCAATACAGAAATTACTTCCTGTGAAATTGCATGCACTCCTTGCCCAGCATAACTATACCATCCTGGAGCTGAATTAGAACTCAAAGAACCAGTGTGAATCATAGGAAAGAGTACTGAAGTGAGGGCATTTTAGTTTTGGTTTGACCATGCACTTGCTATGTGACCTAAGAGGGCTGCCGTTTCATTACCTATAGACTGAGGAAGACATACATGCCTTTCCTACCTCACAGAATTGTGAAGCCCTAACAGGATAATAGGTTGGGAAATGCTGTGAAAATTACAGACGTAATATGCAGACATAAAAGTGATTGTTTCTGAAGGAAGAAATATAACTAAGATATACATTTGTTTAACCTTGTTGTTTCTTTTCAAGGTGTAAAGGAATATAGGAATTCAGTAGTTGCATTTATGAGCACCTCTCCTTCCCCTACAATAGTAGAAACAATATTCAGCCAGAGAAGAGCTTTATAAACAGTTTCTTTAAGTGTTGGAACAGATTTCCCACCATCTCTGTATTCCTGTCAATAAGCCCTTAGAAGAGCAACAGAATAACCCATTCAAGCTAAGGCTTCAGCATTTGAGAGGAACAAGGAGGAGAGTTTAAAGAAATGCAGTGTTGAGTGATGTCCTCCAGGATCCTTCACTCCCTTAATTGAACCTACTGAGGGTAACTGACTCAACTCCCACATACAGTCAGGGGCCATAAATAAGTAAAAAGTAACTTTAAAAACTTTAAAGGTTATGTTTGTGAAGCGAAAAAAAAAATGATTTTAAAATGTTCAACCTAACTTTTTCTTTGTGAACCTAAAAACACTTCTTTTTTTTTTTTAAGAGGAAGACTAACACTTCTTTACATAAGGCTTGCTGCACAAAAACTAGTTTAAAATATACACTATTGTACATTGTTTTCAGAGCTAAAAATGTGGTGCTTTAATACATAAATATCCTAAATACTGATGACTNTATGCCTCAGCAAAGAAATTTACATTTAGTTTGTAGTTCAGGGCCATCGCTGAAAGATAACAGGAAATGAGAGGTAGCAATGAGGAATGCAGAGAAAAGAGAGTGTCAGTATCAAGAAGGAGATACAGAAGAGGACTATTGTGTTTGTGGCACATGACGGTAGAACAGGGACTGGGAGAAAGTGAAAGGAGGCATATTTCAGCTGAGTAGGAGGACAGGTTTTCGTCTAGATAACTAAAGTCATCTAATATGATGGAACAAGTAGTTTTATAAATTAGTGAGCGCATTCCCACATTGATGCAACATTCAATTTCAGCCCAATCAGCAGTACAGTAGATGGATTTCCTGAACTGGGCCCACTGTGTGCAACTAGGGAGTCTATGATGTCATAATTATGAGAAAGAAGACATAGGAGGGAGAAATGGGGTTATAGAGAAGACAATGGAGAGAAAGGATGTCTAGGAGAATGAGAGATATAGGGGGCAAAAGTAGGGTGATATGGAGGAAGAGAAAAAGCAAAGGGGGATGGAAAGAGAAAAGGAATCATGTTTATCAAAAGAGAGGCACAGCACTGGTTAAGCCACTTCCCTTTCTCACCAAGAGTTTATTTTATTTTATTATGTTTTTAAGAATTTATTTAAATTCAAGTTAGTTAACGTACAGTGTAGTATTGGTTTCAGGAGTAGAAACCAGTGATTCATCACTTACATATAACACCAAGTGGTCAACCCTATAAGTGCGCTCCTTGATGCCCATCACCCACTCAGCTCATCCTCTCAACAGCCTCCCCTCCAGGAACCCTCAGTTTGTTGTCTGTATTTAAGATTCGCCTAGGGTTTGCTTCCCTCTCTCAGCAAGGTTTTTTTTCTGTTTTTTTTTTTTAATGATTTAATTTATTTTTTTAAATTTACATCCAAGATAGTTAGCATATAGTGCAATTTAGGCATAAGCTCATCACTTAGCTCCTCTTCCACACTCCCTGTTAGCTCCTCAGCTCACTGTGTCTTTTAAAAAACACTTTATTGGGGTGCCTGGGTGGCTCAGTCAGTTAGGCTGTTAGGCGTCCAACTTCAGCTCAGGTCATGATCTCCCGGTTCCTGGGTTTGAGCCCCGCGTCAGGCTCTGTGCTGACAGCTAGCTCAGAGCCTGGAGGCTGCTTTGGATTCTGTGTCTCTCTCTCTGACCCTCCCTTGCTCACAGTGTCTCTCTGTCTCTCAGAAATAAATAAAAAACATTAAAAAAAACACTTTATTGAGGCATGATTGACATACAAAAAGCTGTACACATTTGATATATACAACTTGATGAGTTTGGAGGTAAGTATATACCTGTGGAACTATCACCACAAACCAAGCTATAAACATATCACCTCCAATAATTTCTTCCTGCCCTCTTTATTTATTATTATTATTATTTGTGACAAGAACACAACATAAGATCTACTCTCAGTAATTTTTTAAGCATAAAATACACTATTGTTAACTGTATGATCTATGTGGTATGGTAGATCTCTAGGACTGATGATCCAGCAATCCCACTTCTATATCCAAAGGAACTTAAATCAGGATCTTGAAGGGATATCTGCACTGCCATGATCATTGTGACATTATTTACAACAGCCAAAAACATGGAAGCAACCTAAATGTCCATTAGTAGATGAATGGGTAAAGAAAATGTAGTATATATCAGGCAGAGTCCCAAGTCAAAAATACTGTGCACCTGGACTGCTTTCTGCTGGCAGCTGTGGTTAAATTACTTCTCTTGCAGAGCAGAACCAGGATGCCTTGAGGATGCAGCCCCAGATACAAGCCAGACTTAAAACAGAGGACACGTGGCTCCAAAAGCACCAAAGTGCTGCCTGAGTTGCCTTCCAGCCAATCAGAACGAGCAAAGTTTCTTTACATAAGCAGAACTTCCTGTCTGAGGAGGTCAGCCTAACTATTTTCTGTTGGTGCTGTGCCTTCCTTTAACTCAAGCTATAGCCTCAGTGAAGCCTTACCTGTGCCTTTGATTTTGGGATCCAGCCGCATTTTAATGGTTGTTGGGCTCAAGAACCTGACTCTGGTAACATATGCATACAATGGAATATTATTCAGCTTAAAAAAAAAAAAAAAAAAAGGAAGGGTGCCTGAGTGGCTCAGTTGGTTAAGCTTCTGACCCTTGGTTTCAGCTCAGGTCATGATCTCACAGTTGTGAGTTCTAGCCCCACATTGGCCTCTGTGCTGACAGTGCAGGACCTGCTTGGGATTCTCTCTCTGCCTCTTTTTGCCCCTCCCCTGCTATGCTGTCTCTCTTTCTTGCTTGCTCTCTCTCCTGCTCTCTCTCAATAAATAAATACATAAATAATTTTAAAAAAGGAAATTCTGCTATTTGTGACAACATGGATGAACCTGGAAGGTGTTATGCCAAGTGAAATAAGCCAGGCACAGAAAGAGAAATACTGCATGAAACTACTTACATGAGGAGTCTAAAATAGTCAAACTCATATAAGCAGAGAGTAGAATGATGGTTGCCAGGGCCTGGGAGGACAGAGAAATGGAGAGGCTGTAGTCAAAGAATACAAAGTTTCAGTTACACAAGATGACTAAGTAAATTCACAGCTTCTGTTTCTATCACACAACTGAATCTACTAGAAAGTGACACAATGAACTACTAATGATTGAATCCAACGGTCTTTCTTCATCTTTAATTAATTTCACCTAACACTTCTTACCATTTTCCTTTCTTGAAATTTTTTCTCTCCTGTCTTCTAAGATTCAGAAAATCTCAATTCACCTCTCACTTTTTTTTATTATTCTTTTACTATGTCAGCTCCCTCTTCTTTCTGATCACTAAATGTATGCATTTCTAAAGGCCATTGAGGAGAGCACTTGTTGAGATGAACACTGGTTGTTTTATGTAAGTGATGAATCACAGGAATCTATTCCCGAAGCCAAAAGTGCACCGTATACACTGTATGTTAGCTAACTTGACAATAGATTATATAAAAAATAAAATAATTTTTTAAAGTTTCTGTAACATTCAAGATAATCTAGCTTACTCTATAGCAACAAACAACTCCCAGATTTTGAATGACTTGAAACAACAAAAGTTTCTTTCTTGCTCATGCTATATATCTATCAGCCGTGGGTCTCTGCTCACTGAAGTTACCTAGGGACCCAGACTGATTAATTTTCTTCTTGATGCATGCTTTAATGATTGCTGAGGCAAGAGAAAAGAGACATGTTGAATTGTGCATTGCCTATTTAAGCTTCTGCCTGGAAGTGACACAAGTCACTTTTATTCATGTTTATTCACTTTTTTATTTAGATTCAGTTGTGTGATAGAAACAGAAGCTGTGAATTTACTTAGTCATCTTGTGTAACTGAAACTTTGTATTCTTTGACCACAGCCTCTCCGTTTCTCTGTCCTCCTAGGCCCCGGCAACCATCATGATTAGTCGGCTAAATTAATCATATGGCAATGATGTCATGTATCTGGTAAAACACAAAAATTGGAGTACCTTTGAAAGATTCTAATGACCACCATATATTCCTTCCTAATTTCTGTAACTCGGCTCTTTCCATAGATGGTTATATCTGGCTTTATGATTTTGTGTAACTCTTTGTAATTAATGGCTTCCAAATCTTATAGCTACAGGCTATCTTTCTTAACCCAAGAATCATAAGTCCATTTGGCTTCCCAAGCCCCAGACAGTTGAAACCCAAATTAAAAAATAGCATCCTATTTTAAAACTATCATTTTTACTTTCCGACTTCTACTAATGGCACCTGAATTTTCTTAATAAACCAGGTTGAAAAGCTTAGTCATCATTCCTCTTTCCTTAAATTTCTTTTATCAGTCATTAAGGTTTGGTTATTTTTACCACTGCACAATGTCTTCATTGTGGCTCCTCTGCTCCTTCCTCTTAGAGATGCCCTTGTCAAAGTCTTCTGTGTATCTTTCACTTGNCATTGAAAAAAAGCCTTTTTTTTTTTACATTTATTTACTTTTGAGAGATATAGTGAGACAGAGCGTGAGTGGGGAGGGGCAGAGAGAGGAGGAGGAGGCACAGAATCCAAAGCAGGCTTCAAGCTCTAGACAAGCATTCAGCACAGAGCCTGATGCGGGGCTCGAACCAACGAACTGTGAGGTCATGACCTGAGCCGAAGTCGGACACTTAACCTACTGAGCCACCCAGGCGCCCCAATTTTACCCTTTTCTATACATGCATCCTGATGTTTATAGTAGCATTGTCAATAATAAATTATAGAAAGAGCTGAAATGTCCATCGACTGATGAATGGATAAAGAAGATACACACACACACACACACACACACACACACACACACAGAGATATTATTCACCCATAAAAAGAATGAAATGTTGTCATTTGCAACAACATAAATGGAGCCAGAGAGTATTATGCTAAGCAAAACAGTCATTCAGAGAAAGACAAATACCACATGATTTCACTCATATGTGGAATTTAAGATACAAAACAAGAAAGCAAAGGGGGAAAAAAGAGAGATAGGCAAACCAAGAAACAGACTCTTAACTATAGAGAACGAACTGATGGTTACCAGAGGGGAGGTGAGTAGGAGGATGGGTGAAATAGGTGATGGGGATTGAGGAGGGCACTTGTGATGAGCACCTGGTGATATATGGAAGAGTTGAATAAAAATTTAAAAAAATAAAAAAAGATTTTACCCTTTTCATTTTCTCTGTTCATTTTTTCCAGAATAATCTTATGTGTTGATTTATATCACCCCTTATCCAAAACCCGTCTCATTCTCTACTGCCTCCAAAGCCAAGTCATAACTTCTTAGCCTGACATTCATACCCTTCATTATCCTTTATTATCTGTCCTACAAA
>NW_027527683.1:54218-55991 GCF_008692635.1 Crocuta crocuta
TTCACTAATCCTTGGTTTCTCTTTTATTTATTTGCTCTCTATGATTTATGTACCCAATGTCTCATACATATTTAGAGTGACCAACAGTTCCTATTTGTCTGGGACTGAGAGGTTACCTGGGATGCAGGAGTTCCAGTGCCCAAACCTTGGAAATCACAGGCAAACTAGTATCAGTTGACTTCCCTAGATTTGATATACACACCATTCTTCAGAAATGCCACTTTCTATTTGCTTCCATCCTTCTGACCAGAATGGCTACCCACCAATATTTTCTCCATTAAAATTCTAGCCATTTATTTCTTAATCTCTTCCAAGAAGTCTTTCTCCTAAGTCAGAGTTAATATTTTCCTCTAGAGTTCTTTCAGAGTAGTTTGGTTTTTTTTTCCCTCTTCTGTTATAACACTAACCACTTTCTTCAATAAATTGTGGTTAATTGAGTACATATTGTATATATTCATCTCCTTCTCTAGATTGTAAGCTCTTTGAGGGCAGGAACCATGTATCATTTATCTCCTTACCTGGCATACTGCTTTATCTACAACAGGGATAAATAAATACTTGTTTGATGAAAATTAGGGATCAAAGAGAAAGATGAGGGCAAGGAAATAAAGAAATGTGACCATAGAGAGGTTAGAGAGGGTGGAAGAGATAGGAAAGGGGGAGTCTCATGCATGTCCAGCTCTTTTATCCTGCAATCATATTCCACCCCCAAATTTTTCCTAATAACCATCCCAAAACAACCATTTTTCTACTTTGGTAGTTGGTCTCATCAACTTCTTACTGATTACCTAGTCTTGTTTACGGTTTAAGTCTGCTGGAAACACCAGTTTATTTACCTACTGCTGTCTACCAACCAATATTATACAACTGTCTATTCCTTATTTTCAGAGGCTCATATCCCTTATCCCTTTTAGCTTGTCACATTTTACCCATCCATCCTCTACCCGCACCATCTCTACCCCTCAAATTTTCACCAGTACTGACACAGGAAAGTTTGTGTTTCATCTCTTCTACTACTATTTTCAGTTTCAACCTACTCATAATTTATTTCTGGGCCATATGACAATAGTATATTCTCTAAGATTACACTTGCAGAGTAGAGTGTTGGGGTAAAAATACCTAAAATTATGGAATTGGTTCTTCCATTTTAATATCCTTAGTCTCTGTGTGCTGGTATTAATTTGGGGAAGTGGGAGGCATGGGGGAATTTGCATTGAGGACACTTGGTTTTTTATTCTTATTCTGGCCTTGATCTACCTCATATGTATTTTTCCCCTTTTACTGAACTAAACTCTTTAAGTAAATTGAATTTGACAAATGGATATTGAGCGTCTGTAATGTGTGTGACACTGTGCTACCTGATGTGTTCTTACAGTACTCTGCACATGCTTCTATTAGAGCATCCTGTATATTAAATTGCAGCTATTGGTTTAGAGTTCAGTTTCTTCAATAAACTGAGACTGAGAATATGTTTTGTCAAGTGTATCCAGTGCTCAATACAGTGTCAAGGACAAAAAGAGTACTCAATAAATGTTGGAAGGATAAATGTATAGATACTTTAAAATGAAAATAGATGTAAATGAAAGACATGGTCCCTGCTTTGGAAGAGGTCACCAACCAGCAGGTAGAAGGGAAGAAGAGCTCTGAATACAAATAATTTTGAATAAGCCAGACAAACACATCTTGCCATTCTGTTTTATAGAACCCAGGGAAAACTGAGAAATTCATTTTAACCAAGAGATCTTGAGTCTCTTTAAATTTGAACTCAGTGAT
>NW_027527683.1:56374-62602 GCF_008692635.1 Crocuta crocuta
AGGCATGGTACGAATTTTCTGAGTCTAACAGTGATATGGATATTCTGTCAAGTATGAGTCAACTCTCAGGAACACCATGAGGGAGTACTAGAACTGGGAATTATCTCAGCTAAACTGAATTATGAGGGACAATGTGGTGTGTAAGGAAAGGGGATCTTCAGACAGACATGATTTTGAATCTTGGCCCTGTCACTTCTATATAACCTTGGCCAAACCATCTAACTCTTCTGGACTTTATTTTTGTCATCTGTAAAATAATTTTTATGTGAGAGTAATTTTATAAATATTAAATAAAATGCATAAAACATTGTCCTTAGTATACAGTAAACACTCGGTAAATTTATTTTTATTCTTCTATTATTACAAGAGTCTGAATATGATATGCTCAAGTTACACAGGCATTGACTACAAGTTGGACAAAATGGCCTTTTAGTTTATTCCAGGCCTGAAACTCTGAGTTTATAATTCTTTGGCTGGGGTGTGGGGGAGTAAACTTTACTCACCCATGCCTGTGCTGATCAGATAACCTCAAAGCCCAGACACACTGCATAATTCTCCGACAGCAATAACTCAGCTGGCAGTTCCCAGGCAAAGATGTGGGAGAAAGTCCAATATCCGGGAAGTGCTAGGATCTACAACTTCCTGTGGTCTGCCTGGTGAAATTCAACCAGATAAGAACAGTTAATAAGAAGCTCTCAAGATAGAAAAGCTCCTTTTATCTCTGAATGTGGGTATATTGATGTTAAATACCTGAATGGATGAGGTGAATTTGAATAATCTATTATTGCAAGAAATATGGAAAAGTGTTCAGGAAAACTTGAAAAACTCTTCTTCATACTTGTGGTATGAACTGAAGAAAGTCTTTTATTATTCTAAAAAGTATGACTCCATTCCTTTGTAGAAGCTTTTAAGGACTGGGCCCAGAGGCACCCCATTTTGGTGCTTAGGAAGAGATCAAGCTTCATATTCTGGACCTGCCTTCTGTAACACTTTGCAAGTCATGCCAGATTCCCATCAAGGCTGAACTATTCGCCTTGAGGTCCCCAAATATTTACAAATGCAGTTAATGGCTTCAAAAAGAAAACAAGCATTGCAATGAAAGCACTTAATGTCTATAAATTCAGTTGCCAAGAAGTTCTTCTCTTTTGAATACTCAAAGGACAGGACCCTTGGGTAATGACTTATTATTTCCCTTGCCTGCACTGCAATGATTATAGAGACTGTCCAGGTAAATACTTTGATAACTAGATTCTGCTAGTGATCCCTCCCTCTTTTATTTTCTTGAAACAATATTTTAACTGTGATCATATGCCCCCTTTTCTCCTGTCATCATGCGGGGGTAAATTTNGTGTTCAAATTACGTTTTTATTTTGTCTTAGAAATTCATGATTTGATGACCAGTTTCATTTTTATGCTAATCAATATATTTTTTCTCACCATGGACAGAGGGACTAATATTAAAAATCAAAGTAGGGGCGCCTGGGTGGCTTAGTCGGTTAAGCGTCCGACTTTCGCTTAGGTCATGATCTCGCGGTTCGTGGGTTCGAGCCCCGCGTCGGGCTCTGTGCTGACTGCCAGCTCAGAGCCTGGAGCCTGTTTCAGTCTGTGACTCCCTCTCTCTCTGACCCTCCCCTGCTCACGCTGTCTCTCTCTCTCCTAGAAATAAATAAAAATATTAAAAAAAAAAATCAAAGTAGGTTTGTTGTTTTTGTTGGGAGAGGAAGAATAAAAATGAGAAGGTACAGGCATGGTAACCGAATTTTCTGAGTCTAACAGTGATATGGATATTCTGTCAAGTATGAGTCAACTCTCAGGAACACCATGAGGGAGTACTAGAACTGGGAATTATCTCAGCTAAACTGAATTATGAGGGACAATGTGGTGTTTAAGGAAAGGGGATCTTCAGACAGACATGATTTTGAATCTTGGCCCTGTCACTTCTATATAACCTTGGCCAAACCATCTAACTCTTCTGGACTTTATTTTTGTCATCTGTAAAATAATTTTTATGTGAGAGTAATTTTATAAATATTAAATAAAATGCATAAAACATTGTCCTTAGTATACAGTAAACACTCGGTAAATTTATTTTTATTCTTCTATTATTACAAGAGTCTGAATATGATATGCTCAAGTTACACAGGCATTGACTACAAGTTGGACAAAATGGCCTTTTAGTTTATTCCAGGCCTGAAACTCTGAGTTTATAATTCTTTGGCTGGGGTGTGGGGGAGTAAACTTTACTCACCCATGCCTGTGCTGATCAGATAACCTCAAAGCCCAGACACACTGCATAATTCTCCGACAGCAATAACTCAGCTGGCAGTTCCCAGGCAAAGATGTGGGAGAAAGTCCAATATCCGGGAAGTGCTAGGATCTACAACTTCCTGTGGTCTGCCTGGTGAAATTCAACCAGATAAGAACAGTTAATAAGAAGCTCTCAAGATAGAAAAGCTCCTTTTATCTCTGAATGTGGGTATATTGATGTTAAATACCTGAATGGATGAGGTGAATTTGAATAATCTATTATTGCAAGAAATATGGAAAAGTGTTCAGGAAAACTTGAAAAACTCTTCTTCATACTTGTGGTATGAACTGAAGAAAGTCTTTTATTATTCTAAAAAGTATGACTCCATTCCTTTGTAGAAGCTTTTAAGGACTGGGCCCAGAGGCACCCCATTTTGGTGCTTAGGAAGAGATCAAGCTTCATATTCTGGACCTGCCTTCTGTAACACTTTGCAAGTCATGCCAGATTCCCATCAAGGCTGAACTATTCGCCTTGAGGTCCCCAAATATTTACAAATGCAGTTAATGGCTTCAAAAAGAAAACAAGCATTGCAATGAAAGCACTTAATGTCTATAAATTCAGTTGCCAAGAAGTTCTTCTCTTTTGAATACTCAAAGGACAGGACCCTTGGGTAATGACTTATTATTTCCCTTGCCTGCACTGCAATGATTATAGAGACTGTCCAGGTAAATACTTTGATAACTAGATTCTGCTAGTGATCCCTCCCTCTTTTATTTTCTTGAAACAATATTTTAACTGTGATCATATGCCCCCTTTTCTCCTGTCATCATGCGGGGGTAAATTTACTATAAAATGTCAGAAACTTCATCCATGGTTTAAAATCCCTTGGTAAACAAAACCAAGCTATGGGCCTAATAAAGATTTAGCAAGAAAGCAGCATAGCTTAGTATTTGTTGTCAGGTGGATCCTGAGTTAAATCCCTAGCCCTGCCACTTACTAACTGTGTCACTTCTGTGCACCTTGTTTTCTTCGTCTGGAAAATGGATATGATTATAGTCATACTTATGTCATAGGATTGTTTTGGGGGTAAAATAAAACAATGCACAGCAGTGCCTGAGGGTAAATGGTAGCTACTATTATTTTTGAGAAGATTTCCTCATCAAGTTCTCAAGATGAGAGGAAGTCATGGAAATGTTAACTATGAATAGTACTTTATGAAATATAAGGTAGTTCTGAGAGTATACCATCAATGATTCTGTTGAGTTTGCATATCCTAGGATTAGAGGTATTTGTGGAGAGCTGCAACTGTAGTCCTTTAGGGCCTTTGCAATGCCTGGGACTACAGCTATATTAGGGGATGCTTGGACAGTAGCAGTTTTGAACACCTAAATCCTTGGCCACTTAAGCAAAGTAGGTAAAGGATAGCCTTTAGTTACATTACAAGACAGAATAAACACTGGGGTATAATATCTTGTACCTGCCTTACTGTTCTACTTCTCCAGCAAGAGGCTGACAGCTCACTTTGGCTTTTGCATTGAACATCATAAACCCAACAAGGTGGTATAAATGCCTTTATAATTCTTGCTTTGGGGGATATGGCTTGGATAAGGTGGAGAGCAAAGGTGAGGCATTCTGTGAAGAACTCCCATTCTATCAGGAGTTTGAAACACATCAAAGTTCTCCACCTGAAGAGAGAAAGGAAGCTGGAAGACACAGTGGATTGGCTTTTCACACACCTGGGATTGGACTGAAGTGGGAGTAGATTGATTGGACTGAAGTGCGAAGAGTATGGAATTGTTCATTTTTGTTGTTGGAGTATCAGTTGCCTAGCAAAAAGGAATTTGTTGACCCAGCGAGGTGTAGGTCTTAAGGCACATACATGAACCTGACACAAAACTTTGGGGAATCCATTTGCCTCTGCCTCTCTGAGACTTAAGTTTTCTTTTCTTTTTCTTTTTTGAAAATCAGAGTGATTCATGTTTTGTATCTAGCTTCTTGTACTTGACATAACATGTTTGAGATTTATCCATGCTGTTGCATGTGTTAGTTGTTTGTTGTTTCTTATTAGTATGTAACAGTTCATGGTATGACTATATCACAGTTGATTTACCTATTCTTCTATTGACAGAATTTGGGTTGTTTCTGATTTGGAGCTCTGTTGAATAATGCTACTATAAACATTTATGTACAAGTCATTTTGTGGCCGTATGTTTTCAGTTCTCTTTGGCAAATACCTAGGAGTCTAATTCCTGGGTTAGAGTAGATATAGGTTTAATTTTTTAAGTTTTCAGATGTTTTTTAAATTGTTTGTAAAATTTTCCATGCCCACCAGCAATATATGAAAGTTCCTCTTGCTTTATATCTTTGTCAAAAATTGATGTTGGTATTTTTTATTTTAGCCATTCTGGTGAGTGTGTGGGAGTATCTCATTGGCTTTTAAAAACTATTTTGAAATCATTGGATCATATGGTATTTTTCTATTTTAAACTTTTTGAGGAACCTCCATACTGTTTTCTACAGTGGTTGTACTAATTTACGTTCTCACCAACAGTGTACAAGGGTAAATACCCAAAGAAAATGAACACACTAATTTAAAAAGTTATCTGCACTCCTATGTTTATTGCAACATTATTTACAATAGCCAGTATATGGAAGCACCCTAAGTATCCACTGATAGACAAATGGATAAGGAAGATGTGGTATATATACACAATACTACACAGGCATAAAAGAGGATGAGATCGAGCTATTTGTGAAAACATGGGTGGAACTAGGGTAATGCCCTATGCTAAATGAAATAAATCAGACCGAGAAAGACTATACCATCTGATTTCACTCGTAGGTGGAATCTTGAAACACACACACACACACACAGACACACACACACACACACACACACACACATGACTAAACAAACAAAAAGCAGAATCAGACATGTATATACAGAGGGCAAACTGTTGGTCGCCAGAGGGAAGGGGGATGGGGGAATGTGCAAAATAGGTGAAAGATAGTGGGAGATACAGGCTTCCAGTTATGGAATGAATTATACGTTATAACGAATATCATCAATGATATTGTAATAGCTTTATATGGAGACAAATGGTTCTCATACAGTTTCATCTTGAGATGGCCCTCTTATCGTGGTTTTAATTGGTACTTCCTTGATGACAAATAATGCTGAGTAGATTTCATACGACTACTGGCAATTCACAATCTTCCTCTGTGAAGTATATGCTAAAGTCTTTTGCCTTTTTTAATTGGGTTGTCTTTTTGTTATTGATTTTTAGGGATTTCTTGTATATCCTAAATATAATACTTTATCAGATTAGAAACAATGTAAATATTTTTCTCCCAGTTGGTGGTTTGCCTTTTCATTTCTTTAATTGTATTTAAAGAACAGAAGTTTTAAATTTTGTTCAATTTATTCAATTTATTTTTGTGATCAAAGTTCAATTTATTTTGCGATCATCCAGGAAATCTTTACCATGGCCAATGTCATAAAGATATTTTTTAGTTTCGTCTATGATCCATCTTCAATTAATTTGAGAGCATGGTTTGAGGTAAGAGTTGAGGTTTACTTTTCATACATATCTATGTTAGTATCTATATTCATTTTTAGAGGTGTCATAACAAAAAGCCACAATCTGGGTGGCTTAAAACAACAGAAATGTATTATCTCACTGTTCCAAAAACCAGAAATACAAAATCAAGGTGTTAACAGGCTCTGGGGAAAATCCCTTACTTCTTCAAGCTTTTAGTTGCTCCAGTCATTCCTTGGCTTGTCTCAACACAACTCTAATGTCTGCCTTTGTCTTCACATGGCCTTCCCAGTATGTCTTGTCTTTTTTCCTTTTCTTGTAAGATCATCAGTTATTAGATTTAGGTCCTTTTCTAACCCCAGTAAGGTAACATCCTGAGATCCTTAACTAATGATATCTCCAAAGAAACTTTCTCCAAATAAGGTCACATTGCGGACTTTT
>NW_027527683.1:63101-64720 GCF_008692635.1 Crocuta crocuta
CTTTTTTTTTTTTTGCTATTTAATAGCCTTGCAATCTTTGTCAAAACTGTGACTCTGTATTCTGATCCATTGTTCTATTTACTTATGCTTAAAGCAGTATCACTCTAAATATAGCTTTTGAGCATGTCTTTAAATCAGGTGGTGTGAGCCATCCAACTGTAATTTTTTTTTCAGTATTGTGTGTCTATTATAGGTCCTTTGTTTTTAATTTGTGTTTTATTTTATTTTTATTCAAATATAATTAACATAGGGTTATATTAGTTTTAGGTATATAATACACTGGTTCAATAGTTCTCTTTTTGGTTTTTTTTTAATGTTTTAATTTATTTGTTTGTCTGTTTTTACAAATGGTTTATTGTCAACTTGGTTTCCATATAATACCTGTGCTCATCATGATAAGCGTATCAGGGGTCTTAAACCCCTATTTCACCCTGTTTGTGTTATATATTTTAGGAAAAAAAATTCTTTGGGACTTTGAGTGGATTGTGTAGAACATACTGATCAGTACAGAGAGAATTAATATCTCATAGAAATGAAATTGATTTTTGTATGTTGACTCACTCATCAGTGAACCTTACAAATTTACTTATTGCTACTAGTTTTTTATATTCATAAATACCTTAGAACTTGCTACCTACAAGATTTTGATGTCTTTTATTTTTTGTTCTCTTACCGTATTTTATTTGTAAGAGCCTCCAGTGCAACGCTGAGTATAAGGGGTGTGAGTGGACACCTTTCACTGGGTCCTAAACTCAGGTGGAGATAAGTTAGCCTTTCACCTGAAATATACTAACAGTAGAGTTTTGTTGTTGTTATTTATATATGTTTTTGTCAGATACTGTTAATCAGGTTAAGGATGTTCCCTTCTATTTTTAGTTTGCCGAGAGTTTTTTTAAAAAAAATTAACAGGTGTTGAATTTGATCAAAATCTTTTTCTGCATGATCATATGATATTTCTCTTTTATTATATTTACATAGTGAATAGCACTGATTTATTTTTTGAATAGTGAATCTGCCTTGCAGTTCTGCAATACACACACATACTCATAATGTAGTATCCTTTTAATGTATTCAATTGTGTTCAATTTGCTAATTATTTTGAGGATGTTTGCATGTATGTTCTTGGGAGATGGTCTTTTGTTTTTCCTTGTTGTGTCATTGTCTGATTTTATTATCAATGTAATAATCATAAAAATACTTTGGAAGTATTTTGTTCTATTTTCTGAAAGAGTTTGTATAGGTAGTATTTTTTAAAAAATAGTTTATTGTCAAGTTGGTTTCCATATAACACCCAGTGCTCATCCCAACAAGTGCCCTCCTCCATGCGCGNTAGATAGTATTGATTGCTTTGTCCTCTGAAATATTTGGTTAAATTTCCCCCCAAAAAAATCTGATCCTAGAGATTTTTTTCTTTTTCATCTTTACTGAGATATAATTGACATATAACTGACATATAAAGTGTACAGAGTGTGACTTGATATACTTACATATTGCAATATGGTTATCACCGTAGCTTAGCTAACACCTCCATCAGGTTACATAATTACCTTATTTGTATGTGATCTTCCAGGGTTTTTTTTGTTTTTTTGTTTTTTTTTGCTGGAAAATTTTCAATCACT
>NW_027527683.1:64961-68852 GCF_008692635.1 Crocuta crocuta
CCACAATTTCAATTGTTTTAATTGATACAAAGTTATACAGATCAATTTCTTCTTGGGTTAATTTTGGTAATTTGTATCTTTGTGCATTTCATCTAAATTATCAAATTTAGAAGGATACCTGTGTGGTGCAGTTGGTTAAGTGTCTGACTTTAGCTCAGATCATGATCTCACAGTTCATGGGTTNATTTTTTTGTGAAGTCATTATAATATTCTCCTTTATATTTTTTATTGTTTTAGGAACTATAATGATGCCACTTCTCTTATTCCTGATTGCTATTTTTATTTTGTTTTCCTTGAACAGTCTAGGTGGATGTTTATCAATTTTATTGATTTTTTTAAAGTTGGATTTTGGTATACAAAATTACCTCTAAGCACTGCTTTAAGTGGTTCCCACAAATTCTGATAAGCTGTATTTTAATTACAATTCCATTTAAAATATATTCTTATTTCACTGTTTCTTTTACTGTGACTCGTGGCTTATTTAGAATTAACTTTCTTAATTTCCAAATATTTGGCTCTTTCCTAGGTATTTTATTATTATTGACATGTAATTTAATTCTGTTGTTGTCAGAAAACACACTATTTGATTGTAATTTTTAAAAATGTATTGTTTTATACCACAGCACACACAATTCTAGTGAAAAGTATGTGCATTATATATTCATATGGATTAGTGTTCTATAAGTATCAATTAGGTCAAGATATTTATAGTGCTGTACAGATCTTCTATTTGCTAATTGTTCCTGTTTAGTTGTCTTATCATTGCTGAGAAGGGAGTGTTAAAATCTCAAAGCATGATTGTGAATTTGTCGATTTCTCCCTTTGATTTTTGTCAAAATTAACGTAAGCTATTTTGAAATTCCGCTATTAGGCACATATTTATTTATCATTGCTATTTCTTCCTGATTAATTGAAGCTGTTATCATTATTGAATACCTTTGTTTATATCTGTTAAACAGTTTTTGTCTTGAAATCTATTTTATCTGCTATTATTTTAGCCACTCTAGCTTTCTTATCTTCATTGTTTGAATTTATGTACATTTATAGCCATTTTTAATGTTCTTTTTAAATGGGAAGTATTATCGGTTTGATTTATTTATTAATTTTCCTTAATTACTTTATTGTCAAGGTGGTTTCCATATAACACCCAGTGCTTATCCCCACAAGTGCCCTCCTCCATGCCCATCACTCCCCTTTCCTTCCCCCACCACATCAGCACTCAGTTTGTTCTCAGCATTCAAGTCTCTCATGGTTTGCCTCCCTCCCTCTCCCCAACTATTTTCCCCCTTCTCCTCCCCCATGGTCCTCCATTAAGTTCCAACAATTCCACCTATACGTGCAAACATATGGTATCTGTCCTTCTCTGCATGACTTATTTCNAGTCCGTTGCTTATTAGTTTTTTTAAAAGAGTTTATTGTCAGGTTTGTTTCCATATAAAACCCAGTGCTCACCACCACAAGTGCCCTCCTCCATGCATATCATCCCCCTTCCCCTCCCCCCCTACCCCTATCAGTCCTCAATTTATTCTCAGCATTCAAGAGTCTCTCATGGTTTACCTCCCTCCCTCTCCCCCACTATTTTTCCCCTTCTTCTCCCCCATGGTTCTCCGTTAAGTTCTTCCTAATCCACTTATATATGCAAACATATGGTATCTGTCCCTCTCTGCCTGACTTATTTCGCTCAGCATAACACCCTCAAGTTCCATCCATATTACTACACATGGCCAGATATCATTCTTTCTCATTGCCATGTAGTGTTCCATTCTACATCTGGATCCATTCGTCTGTTGATGGACACTTAGGCTCTTTCCATGTTTTGGCTATTGTGGAGAGTGCTATTATGAACATTGGAGTACATGTGCCCCTATGCGTCAGCACTCCTGTATCCCTTGGGTAAATTCCTAGCAGTGCTACTGCTGGGTCCTAGGGGAGTTCTACTGTTAATGTTTTGAGGAACCTCCACACTGTTTTCTAGAGGAGCTGTACCAGTTTACATTCCCACCAACAGTGTAGGAGGGTGCCCGTTTCTCCACATCCACGCCAGCATCTAGAGTCTTCTGATTTGCTCATTTTAGCCACTCTGACTGGTGTGAGGTGGTATCTAAATGTGGTTTTGATTTGTATTTCCCTGATGAGGAGGGATGCTGAGCATCGTTTCATGTGTCTGTGGGCCATCTGGATGTCCTCTTTGGAGAAGTGTCCATTTCTTTGTGTCTTCTTCAATTTCCTTCATAAGTTTTCTATAATTTTCATCATACAGATCTCTTATATCTTTAGTTAGGTTTATTCCTAGGTATTTTGTGGTGGTTTTTTTTTTGTGTGTGTATGTGTGCAATTGTGCATGGGATCAGTTTCTTGATTTCTCTTTCTATTGCGTCATTGTTGGTGTATAAAAATGCAACCAATTTCTGTACGTTGATTTTGTATCCTGCAACTTTGCTGAATTCATGGATCAGTTCTAGTTGGCTTCTGGTAGAGTCTGTTGGCTTGTCTATGTAGATTATCATGTCGTCTGCGAAAAGTAAAAGTTTGACTTCTTCTTTGCCAATTCTGATACCTTTCATTTCCTTTTGTTGTCTGATGGCTGATGCTATGACTTCCAGCACTATGGTAAACAACACTGGTGAGAGTGGACATCCCTGTTGTGTTCCTGATCTCTGGGAGAAAGCTCTCAGTGTTTCCCCATTGAGAATGATGTTAGCTGAGGGCTTCTCATAAATAGCTTATATGATGTTTAAGTAAATTCCTTCTATCCCGACTTTCTCAGAGGTCTTTATTATGAAGGAATGCTGTATTTTGTCAAATGCTTTTTTTGCATCTACAGGATCATATGGTTTTTATCTTTCCTTTCTTGATGTGATGGATCACATTGATTGATTTGTGAATATTGACCTAGTCCTGTAACCCAGGAATGAATCCCACTTGATTTTGGTGGATAATTCTTTGGATTTGCTGTTGGATTCGATTTGCAAGTATCTTGTTAGAAATTTTGCATCTGTATTCATCAAGGATATTGGCCTGTAGTTCTCTTTTTCTTGCTGGGTCTCTGTCTGGCTTGGGAATCAGAGTGATGCTGGCTTCATAAAATGAGTCTGGAAGTTTTCCTTCGATTTCTATTTTTTTGGAATAGCTTGAGAAGAATGGGTATTATATCTGATTTAAATGATTTTTGATAACTGATTCAATTTCCTCACCCGTTAGGGGTCTGTTCAGATGTTCTATCTCTTCCCGTGTGAATTTTGGTAGTGAGTGTGTGTTTAGGAATTTGTCCATTTCTTCTAAATTGTCCAATTTGTTGGCATATAATTTTTCATCCTATTCCCTGATAATTGCTTGTATTTCTGAGGGGTTGGCTGTAATAAGTCCCTTTTCATTCATGATTTTGTCTATTTGAGTGCTCTCTCTTTTCTTTTTGAGAAGCCTGGCTAAAGGTTTGTCAACTTTGTTTACTTTTTCAAAAAACCAACTCTTGGTTTCATTGATCTGTTCAACTGTTTTTTTTACTTTCTATATTGTTTATTTCTCCCATGATTTTTATTTGTTTATTTTTCTCTTCTCCTACTGGGTTTGAGGTGTTCTTGTTGCTCTCCCTCTAGTTCATTTAGGTGCAGTGTTAGATTTTGCACCTNCGTTCCTGGATCCGTTTATCTCTCTTTTTCTTGGCTCCTCCTTTTTCTATAACTATGTCTTCTAAATCATTTATTCTCCTTTTTGCCTCTTCAATCCATGCATTGTACGCCTCCATTTTATTATGTATCTCATTTATAGCATTTTTTAATTCATCACAACTCTTTTTAAGCTCCATAGTCTTTGTAACAATAGTTTCTCTGATGTCTTCCATGCTCTTTTCAAGCCCAGCGATTAATTTTATGACTATTGTTCTAAATTCTT
>NW_027527683.1:69501-71428 GCF_008692635.1 Crocuta crocuta
GAGGATTCTTGGCTGCATATTTTTTCTGTTCATCACATTGAAGATTTCCTGCCATTCCTTTCTGGCCTGCCAAGTTTCAGTAGATAGGTCTATAACCACTCTGATAGGTTTCCCTTTGTATGTTAGGGCCCTTTTCTCCCTAGCTGCTTTCAGAATTCTCTCTTTGTCCTTATATTTTGCCAGTTTCACTATGATATGGAGTGCAGAAGATCGATTCAAGTTACGTCTGAAGGAATTTCTCTGTGCCTCTTGAATTTCAACGTCTACTTCCCTCCCCAGGTTGAGGATGTTCTCAGGTATAATTTGTTCAAGGACTCCTTCAGCACCTTTCTCTCTCTCTTCCTCTTCTGGAAGTCCTATGATATGGATATTGTTCTGTTTGATTGTATCACTCAGCTCTCAAACTCTCCTTTCGCGTTCCTGGATCCGTTTATCTCTCTTTTTCTTGGCTCCTCCTTTTTCTATAACTATGTCTTCTAAATCATTTATTCTCCTTTTTGCCTCTTCAATCCATGCATTGTACGCCTCCATTTTATTATGTATCTCATTTATAGCATTTTTTAATTCATCACAACTCTTTTTAAGCTCCATAGTCTTTGTAACAATAGTTTCTCTGATGTCTTCCATGCTCTTTTCAAGCCCAGCGATTAATTTTATGACTATTGTTCTAAATTCTTGTTCAGTTATGCTGCTTACATCTGTTTTGAGCAGTTCTTTAGCTGTCATTTCTTCCTTGTATTTCTGGAAGAGAGTTCTTCCTTTTCATCATTTTGGTTACCTTTCTATCTCTTGTTAATTTTAAAAGGTTGTTATGCACTCTGCTCCTGTGGTGTTGCTGTATTAAAGAAGGATCTTTGACTGTCCAGGGCCTGTCCATTTGGGAAGTGTTCTTTGAATCGTGTCTCTTGGTTTCTCTTGTTGAGACTTTGGTTATTTTGGGTCCGTACGCGTAGTGGTATTTGGGACTCTCCACCATGTGTACTTTGGCTTGTTTTTTGAGGTAGTCCTGGAATAGAAAATAGAGAACCACACAGGGAACAATGGTACACAAATGAACAGAAAAATCCAATAAACACACAAACTGAAAGGGAAAAGGAAAAGAAAAAAAAGAAGGGACAAAAAACAAAACAATAAAAAAAGGAAAAAAGAAAGAGGTAGGAGGGAAGACAAAGAATAAGAATTAAAATTAATAAAAAATTGAAAAAAGAAGAAAGGAAAAAAGAAAAAAAAACCCAAAAGACAAAGGACAGTCTAAACACTTAAAACCAGAATTCCCAGCTACAAATAAAGAGGCAGGTATATGCAGTGCTGATGGAAGAGCATAAAGAAAGAGAGAAGTGACAGGGCCGGGAGGAAGTGAAATTGGAAATGAAATGACCAGGCAAAGAGACTAAGAGGCCCTCAGAGAAAGTATATAGTCTGATTACTCCAAAGAGAGAGAAAAGAGTAAGGGTGGAGAGAAGATGTAGAGTGTACATCTAGAGAATGGATTATATGTGACTGTTCAAGCAAACCAGTTATCAGAGTGCTCAGAACAACAGGGTGGAGGGGCCCAAATGAGAAAAGGGAGATTATATCCGGATAGAAAGAATTATCTAGGATTAATCAAGGCAGTGCATCCAAGTTGGTCTTACCCCAGGCTCAGGTAAAAACAAAAAAATCCAGCTCTCGCAAGGATGGGCATGGTTTGGTGTAGGCAGGTCTCGCCTCCACTGTGTCTGCTGGCCTCTCCCTGTGGCCCTGCCTTGGTGGTTGTGGGGAGAAAAATGGCGTCGCCCCTGTCCCTTCTCAACCAAGTGTTGCAAATCACTCCTTCGGGTCCATTCTCCCTGTGCTGAGGATGTCGCCAAGGTGGGCTGAGTTCTATGCCCCACACCCTGCCTGTTTCCAGGTCCCAGTCCAAGGGCTTTGTTATACTGCCCTGAAC
>NW_027527683.1:72280-73620 GCF_008692635.1 Crocuta crocuta
GTGGGGGACCGTGTGGGGAACTCAGCCTCTGCCCTCCGCCTCCGCGCTGGTGGGGGTCAATCCCGGGAACGCAGCCTCAGGCCAGCAGCTTCCTCGCTGCTGCCGGGGATGGTGCCAGGAGCACAACAGAGCAGTTTTTCCCGGTGCCCTCTGGGACCGGGGGCACCTAGTTCAAAGTCAGCACCCTAGCCAAAACTAAAAAACACTCTCTTTCCATCCTGAGGTCGTTCTGTTCTCCAGGGACGGTTCTACGCGGAGCNNNNCTACGCGGAATCTCAGCTTCTCTTTCCTTTCCCCTCAATTGCAAAGGCTCACTGCGTCTCACCGTGGCTGCCCACAAGCTGGCTTCCCTCCCCTCCCTCTGTATCTCCGGGTCCCATCCCGCTTTTATCTTCCCCAGTTCACACTCAACACACTTATGAGCTTTCCTTCCCGGTGTATTCTGTCTCTTTCTCTTCCCAGAATCCTGTGGCTCAGTGTCCTATGACCTCAGGCCTTCTCTGTTTGAAAGATTGGTGCAAGTGAAATGCACGGAGCTCCCTACTTCTCTGCAATCTTGCCCCTCCCCCCTTGACCACTTCATTTTTAAGTCCTTTAAAATTTTATGATAGTTTTTAAAAATTATCCTTCTCTGCTAGTTCAACATCTGGATGATTATGGCATCTACTTCTAGTGACTTTTTTTCTTATATATTCATGTACATTTTTCTATTTAATCATATGCCTAGTAATATTTGATTCCACAGTGGATACCATTGACCATATTTTATAGAGATTTTTTTTAATTCTCTTATCTTCCTCCTAAGGGTATTTCAATTTTTGTTCTAGCTGACAGTTATATTATAGGCTAAATTATAGGCTAATCATCTTTTGGAACCCTCATATTACTTTGATAATTTGAGTCTGACTTTGTTTTACCACTCTTAGTCTTGGGGTACATCCTTAATCCTTGGACATAGTCTTTATTCCTAAGGCATGGTCCTTTGAAAGTTTTCATAGAAAGCCCAAGATATTTAGAAATGTTTTCTAACTTGGTAGAATTCAGCCTCTAGACTCTGTTTTCTGATAAGCAAACTGCTAAAATCTCTGTTCCAGTTTTTTCAGCTTTATATCTGCTGCCTTGTTTTAGTTTTCTTCTTATTTTTTTTCCAGTAAATACACAGTTCAGGGGTCATTTAAGTATTTGATAAGAGTTTGTACATAAAAATTGAAACTCACCTCTCTGTGACTCTATTTTAGGGATTTTTCCTTTTAATTTCTAGCCACTCTGGCAAGTCCCTACTTCATCCTCTGCTACGTCAAGCCAATATGACTTGAGATTTATGTTTTTGTTTTAGCCAA
>NW_027527683.1:73656-75819 GCF_008692635.1 Crocuta crocuta
CTTGGATGGTGCCTTCAAAAAAAAAAAAAGCCATGTAGAAATGGATTTTACCCATTGTGGTTTTGTTCTTTTAACAGTTGAATGTTGTTTAGTTTCTGACTTCAAATAGTTCATTTTAAATATTTTGTCCTGAGTTATTTTTTTTAATCTGTGAGATGATTAGTCTGAAAGAGCTACTTGCCATTATGAGATTACAAATTGGTTCTTTAAAAATAATTCAGGGGTGCCTGGGTGACTCAGTTGGTTAGATGTCCAACTTTGGCTCACATCATGACCTCAAAGTTCATGGGTTTGAGCCACAAGTCGGGCTCTGTGCTCACAGCTCAGAGCCTGGAGCCTGCTTTAATTCTGTGTCCCCCTCTCTCTGCCCCTCCCCTGCTTGTACTCTGTCTCTCTCTCTCTCAAAAACAAATACACATTTTAAAAATTTTTTAAATGTTCAAAAGAAAAAAATAATTTTTGCATGACATATCTCACAAGATAAAATGTGCAGATGCATTCGTAAACAAAAGTGAGAATGCAGATCTTTCTGTGGTTTTTAATATAATACATATCTCATTCTCTGGGGAAGCATCTGTGTAACCTTGGGAATAATTACTTATTCTCTCAGTAATCTATTTATAAAATGGAAAGTAATCTCTATCTGAATTTGACTTCATAGAATATGTCAGGTTTCTGGTCATTTATTGTCCTCATCTTACTTGGCCTATCAGCAGCATAGATTTGGCAGAGCTGATCATTCTCTTCTTGACACCCTTTGCTTTTTTGTTTTTTTCTAGGATGATGCACTCCCTGATTTGTTTTATAACTCACTTCCCAATCTGTTTATTTTTTTTTTTTTTTTGCAGAATCTTTTCTCCATGACCTCTTAATGATGGAGTTCCTCAGGTCTCAGTTCTTGGATTTTTTGGTCTTCTGTAGTTACTTTTCTCTTGGTGGTCTCATCGAGTCCCATGACTCTAAAGATACTCTCTATGTTGACACTTTCCGTATTTACATTTCCAGCTCACATCTCCCTCCTGAATTCCAGACTCATATGTTTAACTGAAATTATCTTTTTTGTTTAATAGGCATTTCAAAATTAACATGTGAAAAACTAAAATATTGATGTCTAAACTTCAGTCCAAAATATTCCTTGGTATCCCATATTTCCATTATTCCCATCTTCAGTTGTTTAGAGCATAAACATTTGAATTATCTTTAACTCTTTCTTCAAGATTCCTGATCCAATTGAATCCTGATCATTGAATCCTGGTGATCTTTCTCCTACAAATATTTCAAAAACCTTGTCACTTCTTACTACTTTGATTTCTACCTTGTTTTGAACCACCATCATCTTTTACCTGGGTCTTTGCAATATCCTTCTAAATACTCTTTATGCTTCTACCCTTGCCCCATTAAAATAAATTTTTTCCTACAACAGTCAGAATAACCCTTTTAACATGTAAGTCAGATCACTCCACTACTCAAACTCTTTTAAAGAGTTAGGATTAATGATAAGAGTATGTTGATGGGATTATAAGGTATAAAGGTGTAATTTGTATGACAACAATATTACAAATGATGGGGGAAGAAACTTAGTTTTATAGGAGACCAAAGCTCATTTTTCACTATTGAGATTTAAGTGTTACTAATCCAAACTAGATTGTTACACATTAAGATGTTAATTTTTGAGATGCCTGAGTGACTCAGTTGGTTAAGCATTGGACTTCAGCTAAGGTGAGGATATCACAGCTCATGAGTTGGAGCCCCACTTTGGTCTCTGCACTGACAGTTCAGAGTCTAGAGCCCACTCTGAATTCTCTGTCTCTCTTTGTCTCTCTCTGTCTCTGTCCCTCTCCTGCTTGTGTCATCTCTCTCAAAAAATGAATAAACATTTTAAAAAAGAGAGAGACAGGAAAGAGAAACAAATTTTTAAAAAGATTTTAATTTTAACCCCTAAAACCACCACTAAGCACATTACTCAAAAATATATTAAAAGAAACAATTGAATTAAAATGAGATATAAGAAAATTTATATTTAACACGAAATGAAACGATAATGCAGGAATAAAGGAACAAATAAGATACATACATAAAAGAAATAGCAGATGACAGATCTAAGTCCTACCTTATCAACAATACTATTAAATGTCAGTGGATCAAACTGAAGAATCAAAAGCC
>NW_027527683.1:76251-86572 GCF_008692635.1 Crocuta crocuta
GTCAGAAATTTCCCAAAGGGATTTAGAAAAAAAATCAAAACATAATCCAACTATATGCTATTTACAAAAGACTTTAGATTCAAAAACACAAATGTGTTGAAAATAAATCTTTGGAAAATATATACACCATGCCAACAGTACCTAAAATAGAGCTGATAGAACCAAACTATTATAGGCCAAAATAGACTTTAATGCAAATACTGTTACTATAAAGAAAGAAGAACATTCTATAATGATGAAAGTGTAAATCCATCAAGGAAAAATAATGATTATAAACATATATACATCTAAAAATGAAGTGAAAATATATTTAAAGTAAAAGCTGAAGAATTCAAAAGAGGAATAGGCAGTTAAACAATAATAGTTGGAGACTTCTATACTCCATTTTTGATCATTGATAGAACAACTAGACAGATGATAAACAAGAAAATAAAAGGCTTGAAAAACACTATAAACTACTTGGATCTATCAAGATCTTACTGAACACTGTATTCAACAACAGAATAAACATTTCTCTTAAGTGCACATAAAACATTTCCAAGATAGATCATATACTAGAGCATGCAACATTCTCAATAAGTATAAAATAACTGAAACCATACAAAGTATATTTATGATCACAATAGAGTTAAATTAGAAATTGGTAGCAGAAATTAGAGTAACTACCAAATATATGGAAATTATTCTAAATAATCAATAGGTCAAAAAATGACAAGGTAAATTAGAAAGTACTCTGAAATGAGTGAAAACACAAAAAATAACAAAATTCCTGCGATATAGCTAAGTCAGTAAAAGGTAAATAGCTTTACACATCTATATTTTTTAAAAAAACTATTTAAACTCAGTAACCTAAGCTTTCACGTTATGAAACTAGAAAATAAAGATAAAACTAAACTCAAAACAAACATTGAGAAACAACAATAGAGGCTAGAATGAAAATAAATGAAATAGAGAAGAGAAAAATAATAGTGAAATTCACTGAAATCCAATGTTTATTCTTTGGAGAGATCCAAAAACTGATAAACTCTTATCTTGATTGACGAGGAAGAAGAAGAAGAAGAAGAAGAAGAAGAAGAAGAAGAAGAAGAAAAGAAAGAAAGAAAGAAAGAAGGAAAGAAAGAAAACTCAAATTTCTAAAATAAGAAATCGAATTTGAGATATCACTACTAACCTTAGAAACATGAGAATTACTATAAGGGAATACTATTAATAATTGTATGCTAAAAATGGATAAACTAAGTTAAATGAACAAATTTCAAGAAGGACACAAGCTGTTTCAAGAAATAGAAAATCTGAGTAAACCTATAACAACTGAAGTAATTGAATTAATAATCAAAAATCTTTCCACAAAGTAAGGGCCATATCCATATGGTTTAACTGCATAATTCTTCCAAAAATTTGAAGAATAATTGATGCCAATCCTTCACAAAATATTCCAAAGATAGGAGAGAACGGAATACTTCCCATCATTCAACAGAGCTAATATTATTCTGAAATCAAAATCAGACAGACCTCACAAGAAGACTACAGACTATTATCCCTTTTGAATATAGCTCCAAAATTCTTAAAATATGCCAGCAAACTAAATTCAACATTATATAAAAATAATTATTCACCGTCATTAAGTGATATTTATCCCAAGAATGCAAAGTTGGCTTAACATCTAAAAATCAATGTAATACACTATATTGTTTTTAAATTTTAAATGTTTTTTAAAATTGCGAGCGTGAGCAGGGGAGGGTCAAAGAGAGAGGGAGATACAGAATCTGAAATAGGCTCCAGACTCTAAGCTAGCTGTCAGCACAGAGCCTGACGTGGGGCTCAAACCCACNTAATTAATGGTGAAACACTGAAAGCTTTCCCCCTAAGAACTTGGAAGATGACCAAGATTTCTACTTTTACCACTTCTATTTTACATTGTACTGCAATTTTTGTAGGGAAAATTAGGCAAAAGAAAGAAATAGAATTATCCAAATTGGAAAAGAAGTACAGCTTTCTCTATTCAGACTCATGATTTTGTATATAGAAAATTCTACGGAATCCACAGAAAAACCTACTAGAACTAATAACCTCTTTTTAAAGAAGATTTCAGGGTATAAGATTACTATACTAAATCAATGATATTTCTATACACCAGCAATGAACAACCAAAAAAGAAATTAATAAAACAGTTGCAATTACAACAGTATGAAAATGGATAAAATACATAGGATTAATGTAACAAAATAAGTAAAAGACTTATGAAAACTACAAAAAAAATGAAATAAAGAAAACCACATTAACAAAACAACGGATTAAAAAATTTTATGATCATTTCAATAGATGCAGTAAAAGCATTTGACAAAATTTAATATTTGTTTATTATAAAAACTCTCAACAATTTAGAGGGAAGACACCTCAACAAAATAAAGGCCATATATGAAAAATCCACACAGATAACATCTCATTCAATAGCAAAAACCTGAGAGCTTTTCCTTTAAGATTAGGAACAAGATAATGTTGTCCAGTTTCACCTCTTTTATTAACCTAGTACTGGAAGTATTGGCCACAGCAATCGGATGAGAAAAAGAAATAAAAGAAATCCAAACTGGTAAGGAAGAAGTAAAACTTTCATTATTTAAAGATTTCATGATACTACACATAGGAACCGTTGAAGACTCCACCAAAACAATGTATTCATTTAAAAGTAATAAATGGCCAAGCCAGCAGCCAGTCCGAGGACATAACCTTGAGAGAGTCAAGGGTTGTGGAAACCCTCTACAGAATGTACATGAATTAATATTAAAGCCTCTATATAAACCGGTAAGATTCTGGAAGGCAGGTTCTGAGATCCACTCACTCTCGGCCAGGTGTAATTTCCCGTGCAGATCAACCCTGCCACCCACCCATCTGGAGTGGTCTGCCTTTTTTTCAGCTCTCCGTGCCCTCAGTGTACTGAGGCCAGTTTTCAAACCAAAACTTCCCAGGATTTTGAGGGCTACCTGAAGAAACAAACCAAAGTACACATGGTGGAGAGTCCCAAATACCACTACGAGTAGGGAAACAAAATAACCAAAGTCTCAAAGAGACCAAGACACACCATTTAAAGAACACTTCCTGAACGGACATGCCCTGGCCAGTTAAAGAGCCTTCTTTAATTACAGCAGTACTCACAGGTGCAGAGTGAATAACAAGCTTTTAAAACTAACACGAGATAGAAAGCTAACCAAAATGATGAAACAGAAGAACTCTCCTCCAAAAAAATTCCGGGAAGAAATGACAGCTAAAGAAGTGCTGAAAACAGATATAAGCAACATAACTGAACAAGAATTTAGAACAATAATCATAAAATTAATTGCCGGGCTTGAAAAAACATGGAAGACATCAGAGAAGCTATTTCTAGAAAGACTATGGAGCTTAAAATTAGTTGTGATGAATTTAAAAATGCTAAAATGAGGTGCATAATAAAATGGACACAGCCACTGCATGGATTGAAGAGGCAGAGAGGAGAATAGGTGAATTAGAAGACACAANGCACACCTAAAGGAACTAGAAGGAGAGAAACAGGAGCACCAGTAGGGGAAGAAAAATAATAAAAATTAGGGCAGAAATAAACAATTTAGAAAGCAAAAAAAAAAAAAAACAGTTGAACAGATCAACAAAACCAACAGTTGGCTTTTTGAGAAAATAAACAAAATTGACAAATCCTTAGCCAGACTTCTCAAAAAAAAAAAAAAGAGAGAGAGAGAGAGCACTCAAATTGACAAAATCATTAATGAAAAAAGAGTTATTACAAGCAAACCCTTAGAGATACAAGCAATTATCAGGGAATACTATGAAAGATTATATGCCAACCAACTGGACAACTAAGAAGAAATGGACAAATTCCTAAACACACACTCACTACCAAAATTCACACGGGAAGAGATAGAACATCTGAACAGACCCCTAACTGGTGAGGAAATTGAATCAGTTATAAAAAATCTCCCAACAAATAAGAGCCCTGGGCCAGATGGCTTCCCTGGGGAATTCTACCAGACATTTAAAACAGAATTAATACCCATTCTTCTCAAGCTATTCCTTAAAATAGAAATCGAAGGAAAACTTCCAGACTCTTTTTATGAAGCCAGCATCACTGATTCCCAAGCCCGACAGAGTCCCAGCAAAAAAGAAGACTACAGCCCAATATCCTTGATGAATACAGATATAAAAATCCTCAACAAGATACTTGCAAATTGAATCCAACAGCACATAAAAAGAATTATCCATCATGATCGTGGGATTCATTCCTGGGATACAAAACTAGTTCAATATTCGCAAATCAATCAATGTGATTCATCCATTAACAAAAGAAAAGATAAAAACCATATGATCCTGTCGATAGATGCAGAAAAAGCATTGACAAGATACAACATCCCTTCTTAATAAAGACCCTCGAGAAAGTCAGGATAGAAGGAACTTGCCTAAACATCATAAAAGGCATCTATGGGAAGCCCTCAGCTAACATCATCCTCAACGGGAAAAACTGAGAGCTTTCCCCCTGAGATCAGGAACACGACCGCGATGTCCACTCTCACCACTGTTGTTTACCATAGTGCTGGAAGTCCTAGCATCAGCCACCAGACAACAAAAGGAAATAAAAGGCATCAGACTTGGCCAACATAAGTCAAATTTTCACTTTTCACAAATGATACGCTACATGGAAAACCCGACAGACTCCACCAGAAGCCTATTAGAACTGATTCATTAATTCAGCAAAGTTGCAGGGTACAAAAGCAACATACAGAAATTGGTTGCGTTTTTATACACCAACAATGAAGCAACAGAAAGAGAAATCGAGAAACTGATCCTATTCACAATTGCACAAAATAAAACATACCTAGGAATAAACCTAACCAAAGATGTAAAAGGTCTGTATGATGAAAACTATAGAAAACTTATGAAGGAAATTGAAGAAGACACAATGAAATGGAAAACCTTCCATGTTCATGCGTCGGAAGAATAAATATTGTTAAAATGTCGTTACTACCCAAAACAATCTACACATTCCATCAATCTCAATCAACATTGCACCAGCATTCTTCTCAAACCTGGAACGAACTATCCTAAAATTTGTATGGAACCACAAAAGAGCCAGAATTGCCAAAGTAATATTGAAGAAGAAAACCAAAATGGGAGGCATCACCATCCCAGACTTTAGGCTCTACTACAAAGCTGTCATCATCAAGATAGTATGGTCTTGGCAGAAAAAGAGACATATAGACCAATGGAACAGAATAGAGAACTTAGAATTGGATCCGCAAATGCATGGCCAACTAATCTTTGACAAAGCAGGAAAGAGTATCCAATGGAAAAAAGACAGCCTCTTTAACAGATTGTGCTGGGAGAACTGGACAACAAGAAGAAAAGTCTTCAACTTGCGGGTGTTATGCTGAGCAAAATAAGTCAGGCAGAGAAGGAAGCCATATGTTTGCACTTATAGGTGGATTAGGAGGAACTTAACAGGGGACCATGGGGGAGAAGAAGGGGGAAAAACAGTTGGGGAGAGGGAGAGAGGCAAACCATGAGAGACTCTTGAATGCTGAGTACAAACTGAGGGCTGAGTTGGGTGGGGGAGAGGGGAAGGGAGTGATGTGCATGGAGGAGGGCACTTGTGGGGATGAGCACTAGGTGTTATATGGAAACCAACTTGACAATAAACTATTAAAAAAGTAAGAAATCAATTCAGTAAAGCTGCAGGATACATAATTAATTACACTGAAATTAGTTGTGAATCTATACACTAATAACAAAGTAGCAGAAAGAAAAATTGAGAAAACAATTCCATTTATAATTGCACCAAAAATAATAAAATACTTACTAATAAACTTATACAAGGAGGTGACAGGCCTATATTCTAAAAACTGTAAGACATTGATGAAAGAAATTGAAGACAACACAAATGGAAAGATATTTTATGCTCACTGATTGGAAGAATTAATATTGTTAAAATGTCAATACTACTCAAAGTAGTCCCCAGATTTAAAGCAATTCTTATAAAAATACCAACACCATTTTTCACAGAACTAGGACAAATAATTCTAAAGTGTGTATGGAACCACAAAAGACCTTGACAAAGAAGAACAAAGCTGAAGGTATCACAATCCCAATTACAAGATATACTTCAAAGTTTTAATAATCAAAACAGTTTGCAACTGGCACAAAAATAGACACATATATCAGTGAAACAGAATAAAGAACCTGGAAATAAACTCACATTTATATGACCAATTAATCTATGACAAAAGAGGTAGGAATACACAATGGAGAAAAGACAGACTCTTCAACAAATGTTGGTGGGAAAATTGAACAGCCACATGAAAAGAATGCAACTGGGCCACTTTCTTACACCATACACAAAAATGAACTCAAAATTAATTGAAGATCTAAATGTGAGACATAATGCCATAAAATTCATAGAAGAAAACATAACATACCTTGACATTGGCATTAGCAACTATTTTCTAGACACGTCTCCTCAGGCAAGAGAAACAAAAGAAAGCTAAACTATTGGGACTACACCAAAATAAAAAGCTTTGCACAATAAATGAAACCATTAACAAAACTAAAAGGCAACCTACTGAATGGGGGAAGATACTTACTTGTAACTGACATGTCTGATAAGGGGTTAATATCCAAGATATATAAAGAATTTGTACAACACCACCAAAACAACAGCAACAGCAGCAACAGCCACAACAGCAAATAATCTGATTAAAAAATAGACAGGAACCTGAATAGACATTTTCCCAAAGAAAATATACAACTGGCCAGCAAACACCTGAAAAGATGCTCAACATCACTAATCTTCAAGGAAAATCAAAGCCACAATGAGATATCACCTTACACTTCTCAGAATGGCCAGAATCAAAAAGATGAGAAATAACAAGTGTTAGCAAAGAAATGGAGAAAAAGGAAACCTTGTACACTGTTGGTGGGTATATAAATTGGTGAACACTCTGTAGAAAACAGTATGGAAGTACCTCAAAAATCACAAATAGAAATACTATATAATTCAGTAATTCTACTAGTGGGTATTTACCCAAAGGAAATGAAAACATTAATTCAAAGAGATATATACATTCCTATGGATAGGTGGATAGATAAAGAAGATGTGATTATGTCTGTCTGTCTCTGTCTCTGTCTCTATCATCTTTCTATCTATATCTATATATCTATCTATATAATGGAAGCAACCCAAGTGTTAATGGATAGGTGGTTAGATAAAGATGTGATTATCTATATCTAAATCTTTATATCTTTATATAGATAGATTGATAGATATAGTGGAATATTACTCAGCCATAAAAATGATTGAGATCTTGCCATTTGTGACAACATGGATGGACCTAGAAGTTATTATGCTGAGCAAAATAACTGAAAAAAAAGAAAGAAGTAAGACTGAGAAAGACAAACGCCATATGATTTCACTCGAGGTAGAAACTAAAAACAAACAAACAAATGAAGAAACAAACAAAAAGCAGAATCAGACCTGTATATAGAGAAAACAAACTGATGGTTACCAGAGAGGACAGGAGTGGGGAATGAAGGGGAGAGGGAGTTATGGACTTCCACTTATGGAATAAATAAGTCATGGGAATAAAAGGCACAGCATAAGGAATATAGTCAATTATATTTCAAAAACATTGTATGATGACAGATGGTGGCTATACTTGTGGTGAGCATAGCATAATGTATACAGAAATTCAATCCTTATGTTGTACACCTGAGACTAATGTAACATTGTGTGTCAACTATACTAAAAAATAAAAAGACTGTGTGGTACTACTATAAGGGTGAACATATTGATCAATGGAGTAGAATTGAACATCTAATAATAAACCCATATATTTTTTGCTTAATTTATTTTTGACACAGGTGCCAAGACAATTCAATGGGCAGAATGACAGTCTTTTCTACAAATGGTTCTGGGACAAGTGGCTATGCACCTGCAAAAAGATTGAATTGAAACTCCACCGCACAGCATATACAAAAGTTAACTCAAAATGGACTGAAGTCCTAATTGTCAGAGTTAAAAGCTTGCAGCTCTTAGAACAAACATAGGCATAAATATTTGTAGCATAAATATTTTGGTATAAATATTTGTGACACAGGCCTAAATATTAGGTACTGATTTCTTAGATATGGTGCCAAACTCGCAAGGCACACACCAAAAAACCCCAATAAATTTGTATTATCAAATTGAAATGCATTTGTTCTTCAAAGGATACTACTAGGAAAGTAAATAGACAATCTACAGACTGGGAAAAATATTTTCAAATTAGGTATCAAATAGGGATTCATACATAGAAGATAAAAAGAGCTCTTTCAACTCAATAATAAACAAATACCCCAATTAAAAATGAGCAAAAGATCTGAAAATACATTTCTCCAAAGGTAAACAAATGGAAAATAAGCACATAAAAAATACACATCATTGGTTATTAGGAAAATGCCAATCAAAATCACAATGAGGGTCACCAGGGTGGCTCAGACCATTAAGCTACCAACTCTTGATTTTAGCTCAGGTCATGATCTCACAGTTTCTGAAATTGAGCCCCACATAAGGCTCCATGCTGGCGGCACCGAGTTGCTTGGGACTCTCTCTCTGCCCCTCTCCTGATCACACACACACACACTCTCTCTCAAAATACATAAACATTTAAAAAATCACAATAAGATACCAATTTTATAGATATCGAGGTGGCTCTAATAAACTAAGTGAATAGCTTGTTGCATTGGCTAAGATGAGGAGAAACTAGGAACTGCATATATTCCCGTTGTTATGGGTTCCTACATTTCTCTAGTTTTGCAGATACAAGTGTATTCACATTCTGAAGCTTATTATTTCTGAAACAAAAGGAGAAGCACTGGATGGATTTGGTATATCTCATATATTGGAATATTATACAGCCATAAAACATTAATCAACATAAATAAACCTTGAGAACATTATGGTAATATAAGAACCCATATATTGTATTATTTCATTTACATAAAATGTCTCGAATAAGGAAATTCATAGAGATGGAAAGTACATTTGTGGTTGCTGGAGGCTGAGGGAAAAGCAAAATGAGGAGTAATTGCTAACGTGTACAGGGTTTCTTTCTGGGGCTGATGAAAATATTCTGGAATTAGATAGTGGTGATGATTGTACATCTTAGTCAAGGTACTAAATGGCATTGAATTGTGCTATTTTAAATAGTGAAATTATGGCGTGTGAATTATATCTCAACAAACCTTTTTAAAAATGCTGAAGCCCTTATCAACGATCAAGAAATACCTATGCAATTTGCTCTCTTGTTCCTCTCTGAGCTCATCTGCTGCTTTCCTCCTTTTGGCTCATTCCTGTCCAGGCACATGGCTTCCTTGGTGTTCTTCAAATACATTATGTATTCTGGTTTAGTGCCCTTGCCTGGAATATTATTTTCCTACATATTCACACACTTCCCCCCTCATTGTTCAAGTTCCAAAATCTCAGGACTTTCCCGATCACACTATTTAAAAAATGCCTATCCTATCTTTCTCTATCCGTGTTACCAGGCTTGTTTTAACAACATATTGTTGCAAATACTGTGCTAGGTGTTCTGTGTTGTTAATCTTATTTGGTCCTCATAGCAACCCTATGAATTAGAGACTTATTATTATTATAATGAGTATTACTATTATTATCAACTGCATAGATGAGGATGGAGGTATCAGAGAGGTTAAAGTAACTTGCCCAAGGTTGCACAGCTAAAAAATGGTCTTGTCTTTTATTTTTAATTTTAAGTAGGTTTCATGCCCAACATGGGACTTGAACTCAAAACCCCGAGGTCAAGAGTCACATGCTATACCAACTGAACCAGCCAGGAGTCCCCAAGAAGTGGTCTTTTAAATCTCAAAAGTCTGAATTCAAACGAGGTCTTTCTAACAATAAAGCCTGTGTGTGCATGTCTTTGTGTCTATGTGGGATGGCAAATACTAGTATACAGGGCCATTGACTCAAATATGTTAGAGAAAAAAACTTTATCTGGTGACTGTTTTATTTATTTTATTAATATTTATTTATTTTTGAGAGAGAGGGAGCAGGGGAGGGGCAGAGAGAGAGGAGACACAGAATTCGAACCAGGCTCCAGGCACCAAGCCGTCAGCCCAGAGCCTGAAATGGGGCTCGAACCCACAAACCATGAGATCATGATCTGAGCCGAAGTTGGACACTTAACTGAGCCACCCAGGCACCTCTATCTGGTGACTGTTTTAATCAAAACAACAATAAAAATATTGCAGGAATAAGTGAGTCATTTTCTGTGTGCTCCTTTCC
>NW_027527683.1:86639-88330 GCF_008692635.1 Crocuta crocuta
AAATATTGCAGGAATAAGTGAGTCATTTTCTTTGTGCTCCTTTCCATATGATGAAAAGAGTAGCTTTAATAGTTCTGCTTTCATGACTTGTTGAAACTCAAGGAGTTTCACTTTCTTATTACTTAGTATTGGTGTGTCGACAAACTCACTCAAAAGTCAATGATATATTCTTAGCTTTTAAAAAACTGTAACTTTCTTTCTTTTGAACACTTCCAGGTGGGCTCCCAAGAATTTTGTTTTGTTTTGTTGTTATTTTTGTTTGTTTTTTGTTTTTGTTTTGCTCTGCTGCAAATATGCCAGGACATAGCATGAAGCTCTTTTCTCAGTTATGTCGGTTTTGAAGGGGTCAGTTCAACCTTCTGAAACACTGCCTGATGATTTTGGCACACAAAATGAGAAGATGGTGTGCAGGGAGGCAGATTTGCCCATTATCAGCTGCAAGTCATAAGTGCTGTTTGGCAGAGATAAGAAATTTAAACACCTCCCAAGGTATAGGTACTTCCAAAGTATTGCTTTGTTTATTATAAGTCAAACTTGTTCATTTAGTGACACAAGAGAGATTTGAAGACAGCTTTCCCAATACACTTTTAACAGAAAGGCAACTCACGCACATATCTCTAACTGATTAGTTGTTCTTATAATCTCTTACTTACACTTTCTATTCATCCAGTCTTGATTTCCTGTCAGAAATCTACAGCTTGTTCTCCACTTCCAGATGTAACATGTTTCTCTCTCTAGAGAGAACCTTGTCTAACTTCTTCCTGAGGTAATCAAAAGGGAAGACATTAGTTCACCTGTCTAATTTTCTCTTGCAGCTTAAAAGGTCCCTGCCTTTCCCCAATAAATTTCTCTCTCTCAGCAAAAGTCACATCTCATTGCTTGTTCTTCTCTACCTCTTCTTAGTCCCTAATGAAAATGATCAAACTCCAATAAGTATTAGGTTTGCAGTTTCACTCCTTTTTTCCCTTCCTTCTGAGGAATCATGTTTGTTTCCCCCCTCTAGTGTTTGACTTTATCTGCTCACCATATCTTATTAGTTAGTTATTAGTCCCTTCATGCTTTAGGTTAAATGAAGAGTATTAGAAAGGCCAGAAATAAAACTTACAAAAGAATTTGTTCAAGATTAAATCGGTGATGTTACAGCAAAAGTTGCACAACACTGTATATTCCCTTTCTATAAAGTTCTGTTGGCATTCCCACACTTATTATTTTCATTTTCACTTATAATAGTCTTCTGTTGGTTTTTGTTGTTGACCAATTAGGTATTAATTTTTTACTCACAGAGTGAAATAGAATGGATCAAACTGAGGATCTTCCTGTCAGGATTTCTCTGGAAACAGTGGTGGAGTGAATCAATGTTGAAATGAATTTGGGGGCTTTGTACTAGTCACAAGTAACCAACTGTAGCATTTTCTGTATCCAAAATTGGATTGGTTCATTGTCATTTTGACACAATGACAAAGACCCTGAGTCTTGAAATATAAGTGACCAATGAACATAGGAAACATATTCAACCTCATCTCTAACAAGACAAATTCATTTTAAGAGAACAGAACCTATTGTTTTTAGTCTATCATATTCCCATAAATTATTTTAAAAATATGCAGTCATTATTGGTACAGACATAAATGAATGGACACTCATACAATAAGTATAGATGTTAGAGAGTGAATTGACAGGTTTTTTTTTTC
>NW_027527683.1:88598-101689 GCF_008692635.1 Crocuta crocuta
AGTGTCAACTACATGCCAAATATTATGATAGAAGCTTAACATGCATCATCTCATTTCATTCTCAAACCAGCTTCGTGGGGTAGGCACTCTTGTAATCTCCATTTCACAGATGAGAAAATTGAAACTGAGAGATGCAAAGTAACAAATCCCACAACCGTGAGTAGCAGACTTAAATAAATGTCTGCTGGATTCTAGAACCAATGCAAGAACCTCATTGAGTGTTGGGATTACAGGTGCTTTTTTTTTTAATATTTTTATTTATTTTTAGGGGAGAGAGAGAGAGAGAGAGAGACAGCGCGAGCAGGGGAGGGTCAGAGAGAGAGGGAGACACAGACTCTGAAATAGGCTCCAGGCTCTGAGCTGGCAGTCAGCACAGAGCCCGACGCGGGGCTCGAACCCACGAATCGCGAGATCATGACCTAAGCGAAAGTCGGACGCTTAACCGACTAAGCCACCCAGGAGCCCCTACAGGTGCTTTTTAAATTTTTTCTCTACCTGCCTCATGTATTTAAAAACAATGAGCCTTATAATTTTTATAATCCAAAAATACAGTACACATTTGCTGGTTTCTTAAAGAGTTTTAAAGGAATTGGATTTGCTCTGTTTGTGAGGTCAACTTTGGAAGCTGCATGTGATTATTCAGGAGTAGGGTACATTGACAGATAAATGGGTCCTGATCTACTTATCAAGACATGTAATTGTAACTTCCATAGGGTCATCATTTCTGGCCCTCAGTACCTACACAGTCATGAAGGACTTCTTGCTTCATCAGAAGACTTTCTATGTGGAAGTCTTACTTAGCACTCAAGTAATTTTCCTCTCTGCCCACTAACATTCATCTCTCTGAAGATTGGGTAATGATATATCTCATACAAAAAGCATTGAGAGAAACAATGTCCATTTTGCAACTTTGTTCTTAACATCTATAAAATAGAATCTTAGAATATTGAAATATTTCTCATTCAGTAAAATAACATATAACTACACAGGATTAAAATGTACTAATTATTATTTTGTTTTATAAATGCTCCCACAAGATTGTCCTGTATAATTTATTATGTAAATAAATAGCACTGTAAATGTTTAACATATCTTTTTCAGTGGGAGGTGTTCTTTATCACATGCCTGTTGGAAATAGAAAGAAATGCATTTGGAACCAATGGTCTTATGAAAATATTGTTTTCTATTTATACATTGTTATTTTTATAAGTCAGTGTCAAGCTGTCAGATGAACTTCCATGGGATATTCATGTCCTTTTTAGGGTTCTTTCTTTCTTTAGGGCATCTTTCACATCTTTGTTCCTCAAGGTGTAAGAGAGGGGGTTCAACATAGAAGTTACAATAGCATAAAATGCAGAGATGAATTTACCCTGGTCCTGGGACTCCCTTGATTGAGGTTTCAGGTACATATAGATGGCTGTTCCATAAAATATGGTGACCACAGTCAGATGGGATCCATAGGTGGAAAAAGCGTTGAGCCTGGCCTCTGCAGAGCAGATCCTTAGCATGGGAACCACAATGTGAGTATAGGATATGAGAATGAAGGTCAAAGGTAGGGGCTGTGTGAATATGCCTATGACTGAGGTGTCTGAGCAGGTGAGCTTCAATAGGGCCTGGACCTCACAGGTAAAATGATTGATGACATTGCTTCCACAAAAATGGGTAGGAATTACAATGATCAGTATTATTTCCAAAAGGAAGGCACTGGACCAGGTCACCATGGCCAACTGTACGCAGACCTGATTTTTCATAATGATGGTGTAATGCAGGGAATTTGATACTGCAATGACTCTATCATAAGCCATGACAGCAAGGAGGAGATACTCTGTCATCCCCAGAAAAATAGCGATAGTCATCTAACCATAACAGCTAGTATAAGAAATGGTGGTGTAGTCTTTTAAACCATTGAACAACAAAAAAGGCACTGAATTACTAGAGTAACAGATATCAAGGAGGGACAGGTTACTTAGGGAAAAATACATAGAGAAACAGATATCAAGGAAGGACAGGTTACGTAGGGAAAAATACATAGGGGTGTGAGGCTGGTCATCAACTCTAACCATGACAATGATTAGACTATTACTCACCAATGTGATCAGGCAGACGACTACCATGGTGCAATAAAAGGCAACCTGGGATTTGGGATAGTTGGACAAACACACCAAGATGAATTCTGTCATTTCACTACCACTATCAGTACCCAAAATAGCCATTTTCTTCTATCTGCTGAGAAAGAAGAAATTAAATTCATTTTAATTTGAGGAACATTTATTGAGCATCTGCTGTCCTCAGTCCTAAATCAGATGATATTAGGAAAAGATGTTTACAAAAGAAGGGATACTGTGAAAGCTTATGTTCTAATTTGGGAGATAAAACTCTCAGACACATCACAAGATTAATTTGCAAGTAGCACAATCCATTGTAAGTTTTAATTCCCTCATCTATAGAATGAGCACCTGAAACTTGCTTTGAACCTCCCCCTTAAAGAAAATGTGCCAATTCACTGCTCAAATGTAATTAGATTTGAATCATAAAATTGCTAATTGTTTTTCCCCTGCTATAGACATTAACCTGAAATTTGTTTTTAGGTGTTTCATATCCATGACATAAAATTGTGCCCAGTTCACTCTCGTTTCTTCCTCATCTTGCACTTCCAATTACTGAGTCCTATTGGCTCCTCCTCCTAAATATATTTTAAATCTACCTATAACTCTCCGTATCCACAGCCGACATTTATCTAGTCAGCCACCATCACTTACCAGATCTCCCTACCTCTATTCTTGTCTCACTATAGTCTATTCTTTATCCAGCAGCCAGGGAGAACTTTTACAAACATATATAATTATCGTTATATCTTTCCCATGCTTAAAGCCACTCTAGGGTTTCTAATTAGATTTGGAAAGAATCTTACCTATTTACCATGACCTACAAGACTCTACATGATCTGTCCCTAATCTTATCTTACACTGTGCCTTCATGTGTTCACCATGTTCCAGCCATACTGTCTTTATGAAGCATTCCAAGCTCAGTCACACCTCAGAGCTTTTGCACATTGTGTTCTCTCTGCTGGAAATATTCTTCCTACCCTCTTTGACTGGTGAAGTCGTACTCATCCTTCATATCTCAGCCTAAAAGAAATTTCATTAGACAAACCTTCTCTAACCTCATTAAAACTAAATCAGATCTCTTTGTCGCAATTGTTCATAACACTCCAAACTTTTCCTGCATGGATCTTATTATAGTTTGTATTTATATATTTATGTAATTATTTAGTTTCTGCTTCCTTACTAAATTTTAAGCTTTCAGAGGAAAGAATCCCTGACTGTCCCATGGACTACCTTATTTTTACCACCTCACACAGTGCCTGGTGCAAACCCACAATATATGCGTTCAGTACAGATTTGGTGAATGGATCAAGGCCAGTTGTTTGGCTTTTCTGTCTTACCTGATGCCATGACACTGATTTGACTGAGACTACATTGAATTGGCTGAAGGAAAGAAATGCTTGAGGGTAAAAATCCGATGATGAGAAACATTATTTCATAGTATTCAGTCTTACTAATTGTTTGTTGCTCAGAAATGAACTTTAGCATTTTGTATTTTTTAACCCTACAATTGCTCTTTGCTTGGAAGTAAGATGTTATAGCAAAAAGAGAAAGTGGGTTATTATACTAGAATCTGAATAAAAAGTGATTTCATACTTTTTTGTCCACTCAAATTTTTATTTACTTTGTTTTAATTCTATCAAGTATGAGTGCTATCACAGACCAGCTCATTATTAAGGTCAAGATATTTTGTTTTGTTTTGTTTTGTTTTTGATTGTCTATAAGATTCCCATCATGTTCTAGTCACAAATCAGAATTTGGGGTCATTTATAAGAGGATCCAGTTTCAGACTCATGAGGCAGGCGTCATGGCTTAGTGAGTGCAGGCCGTGGATAGGAAGGTTTGTCTTAGGAGCTAGTCGGCAAGAAAGGCCATCAAGACTCACAATGTAGGCAATCTCTTCAGATTCTCTTTCTAGAACAGATTCCAGATCTCAGAAGGTATGAGACCCTTATGGACAAGTAATTCAGGGAGTAGAGTAAGGCTTTGTAACAGGATCCTCAGTATAACCTAATACAGGATAAGGAAGCTCTGAATAGAAATAAAGACCAAGGGCAGTCAGAGTGAAAAAGTATTTAGGTGCTGCTAAATTTCTAACTACAGCTGCTTATTTATTACAGGCTGATCCTATAAGGAGGCTCTTCACTACCTCTAATGATAATTAGAAGGCTCCTTTGTGTTCTGTGTGCTCCCAGAATTAGGATCAGAAAACAGAATGAATCTGAAAAGAAAAAGTCTTCTTGGAGTAGAGTTATGAGGCCGAGGCGGAAGTCAGGTGATTTTGTCTTTGTGCAGTGGTGATACCACAGCCATAATTTCCTAGTAGCATTACAAGGAAAGGATTTTCAGGGCATGACCTTTTTCAAGGGGCACTAGATCTTCACACTAGAATGACAACATGATTAATCATGAAGCCTTATTTTGATTTACAATCCTCATCATCTTATAGTCCTGACGATCTCAGAACAAATGCCAGTATGAATAGCTGGAAAACAAAAACACATTTTTGTGCTTATGTGATTGGAGTAAATCTCACCAGACCAACCACATATATCTTTTAGTTGAATAATTCAGTGTTTTAGTTAATTTGTGAGGACCAAAATCTTCCTAAATTAAATAGACATATGTGGAGATACACATATAGTCACTGGGTTTTGATCTTTCAGAAGTATTTGGGGCCATTCTTCAAGGCTTTTTTTTTTTTCTCACACGGATTTCCCAAAGAAGTTCTCCTACCATGCGAGAGCATACTTCCCAGGAGGATTCATCCTATTTTTAGTACTAAAATTAAGAGACTCTTGGAACATCTTCCTTCTTTTCTGAGCTTTTTAGANCTTGTTTTCTGAGCTTTTTAGAAGGCTCCCAGAAGCTCAAAATGTACTTAATGGAAAGGGTAGTACTTACAGACAGGAATTTATATTAACCACACCAGGCAGTGTAGAGTGGCGGTTAACAGCATGAGTTCTGAATCAAAGTTTGAATCCTGGATCCATCACTGATTCACTGTGTAAAATTGGTAATTTGCTTAACTTGTTTACACCTTAGTTTCATCAATTGTAAAATTGGGACAATGATAGTATCTATCTCAAAGGATTTTTGTGCTATATACATATTAGCTATTATTATTTTAAAATAAGGCCTCACTTGGGAAGTAGCACCCATGACAATGTGGCCACATTGGTTGTCTTTATTTTTTCTGGAGGGTGGAAAATAATTCAGTAAATGAGGAGAGAAATAAGGCTATATGGTCATATTATAGCGTGAGCCATGTGGGGACAGAATTTGCATTTTATTTCTTTAACTCCAGTACTTGGCTCAGTTTCTGACACATGGGAGGAGCTTAATGAATATTTTTGAAGTTGAACTAATTTCACTCACCTGAATAGCAAAAAACAAAACAGAAAAAAACAACCCACAAAAACAGAAACAACAGCACTAAGGTCTCTAAGAGTTGTGTTGATATAGCCCCTTATGTGTTGCATGATCATCAACTCACTGAAGTGCTGGAGTCTTTCAGGGGGAGTGAGTTACAGGTGCATCCTGAGATCCATGTTAAGACGGACCATTCCACATGTGTATGTTTCAAGAGACAAAAATGACTTCCTTCCTTCTTGCCAGGGTATATGTTCTTTACTTGCTCTTACAGTGGATTGTGTCTTGATTCCGCTCAGTCTTTTGGAATCCAGGGCTCCAAATCAAAGTATAAACAAGAAGAGTAAAGACTATTAAACATTATCAGCTGCTACCTTCTGAGTTTATTCATTACGGTTCCAAAGAAGTGAGTTCACTGAAGAGACTTCAGGTACCAAGTCCCTAAAAGGAAATTAAATCCAACTACTAAATTGAAGTCGTATATTTATTTGGGAGTGCTATTTCTAAGTCATTAAAATACAAGTATTGGAAAAGCTAGGAACCAAGATGATGGAGTAAGGGGATCCGTACTTCCTGCCCACATCTCTCAAACAAAGAAAGGCTGAAGCCAAAAGACTCTGAACCTCGTCTGGGAGGAAAGGAGACGGAGTCTACTAGGAAGGCAGCCTCATAGGTGCATGATTGCGAACTGGGGGAGATAAAAACGGGCTGGGACACGGAGGCCTAGAGGGGAGGGATCGCCTTCTGCGGAGAGACAAAGGGAAGAGAAAGAGCAGCTAGGGAAATGTAGGGCTGTATCTGGACAAGAGAAAAACCTCGGCCTGGGAAAGAGAGAAACCCACCACCATGCTGGGAGACAAAAGAAGTTCCCTCCAGGTTAAGAGGTACCCCAGGGGCACAGTCGGTATCAGGAGGAACCGATCCCCTGCCCTGTAATGCCTCGCTTGAACGATGACATTTCGGGCAGCATCATTAATGTACACAGAGTGAGAGCTTGGAATGCAGCTGGGCTTGCAGCATAAGAGACAGCCCATCTTGGCTGTGCCCACAGCACAGTGAGAATGGATCCAAAGGAGTGATTTGGGACACCTGGTTCGAGGAGAAGGGACTGGAGGGTTCGCCATTTTTCTCCTCACAACCACCTCAGTGGGGCATCAGGGATCAGCCCTTGGGACCCACAGTAGAGGCGGGACCTGTCTACACCAAACCATGCCCATCTGTGCTGAGTAGCTGCTGGGAGCTAGTAGATGTTGTAGAAATAGACGGCCCCTCCCCCAAGACCACTGCTGCAGCTTTGCCGTGATTAACTCTAGATCAATTCTTGCTATTCAGATATATTCTCCCTTATCTCATTCTTATCTCTCCCCTGGTTATTCCGGTTATAGGTTTACTTAAACAGACATATTTAGTCCATCCTCTTGATGCATGTTCTACACCTCCTTCTTTACCTTCCTTCATCTCTCTCTAGAATAATCAGACTATATAGTCTCTCTGGGTAACATTATCTTCGTTTCTTTCTCCTCACTTCCTGCCATACTCTCCTTTTTCTCTCTCTGGATTAAGCCTTTTAGTCTAGTCTCTCTGCCTGGTGAATGTTCATTTTCTCTTTCTTCCCATCCCTGTCATTTCTCTCTTGGTATATGCTCTTCTATCAGCACTGCCTCCACCCTGCTCTTTATTTGTAGGTGGGTTTTCTAGTTTTATGCTTTTAGACTGTCCTTTGTTTCTTTTTACTATTTTTGTCCGTTTGCTTGTTTGTTTCATTTGTTTGTGCATTTGCATGTTTTTGTTCCCTGCATGTCTGTCAGTATGTTTTCCTTTCCAGGGCTCCTTAAAAGAACAAACCAAAGCACACATGGCAGAGAGTTCAAAACATCACTACGAGTAGGAAAATAAAATAACCAAAGTTACAACAAGAGAGACCAAGGGAAACCCTTAAAAGAATAATTCCTGAATGGCCAGGCCCTGGACAGTGTATGAGTCTCCTTTAATATAGCAGTACTTGCAGGTTCAGAGCACATAACAAGCCTTTAAAACTTACAAGAGACAGAAAGCTAGCCAAAATGATGAAACGGAAGATATCTCCTCAAAAGAAATTCCAGGAAGAAGGGACAGCTGAAGAATTGATCAAAACAGATATAAGCAACATAACTGAACAAGAATTTAGAACAATAATCATAAAATTAATCGCTGGACTTGAAAAAGGCATGGAAGACATCAGAGAAGCTATTGCTACAAAGACTATGGAGCTTAAAAGTAGTTGTAATGAATTTAAAAATGCTATAAATGAGGTGCATAATAAAATGGAGGCAGCCACTGCATGGATTGAAGAGGCAGAGAGAAGAATAGGTGAATTAGAAGACACAATTATAGAAAAAGAGAAAGCCAAGAAAAAGGGGGACAAATTGATCCAGAAGCACGAAAGGAGAATTTGAGAACTGGGTGATGCAATAAAACAGAACAATATCCATATTGCAGGAATTCCAGAAGAAGAAGAGAGAGAAAGGTGCTGAAGGCGTACTTGAACAAATTATAGCCAAGAACTTCCTCAATCTGGGGAAGGAAACAGACATTGAAATCCAAGAGGCACAGAGAACTCTCCCCAGATGTAATTTGAATCGATCTTGTGCACAACATATCATAATGAAACTGGAAAAATATAAGGACAAAGAATTCTGGAAGCATCTAGGGTTAAAAGCACCCTAACATACAAAGGTGGACACATAAGGATACTAGCAGACCTACCTACTAAAACTTGGCAGGCCAGAAAGAAATGGCAGGAAATATTCAATGTGATGAACAGAAAAAATATGCAGCCAAGAATCCTCTATCCAGTAAGCCTGTCATTCAGAATAGAAGGCAAGATAAAGGTTTTCCCAAACAAACAAAACTTGAAGGAATTCATCACCATTAAACCAGCCCTACAAGAGGTCCTAAGGGGGACTATATGAGGGAATTATTGCAAGGAACACAAAGTACCAGAGACCACTACAAGCATGAATCCTACAAAGAACACAATGACTCTAAATCCATAGTTTTCAATAATAACCCTGAATGTAAATGGACTAAATGCTCCAATCAAAAGACATAGGGTAGCAGAATGGATTAAAAAAACCAACAAGATCCATATATTTGCTGTCTACAAGAGACTCATTTTAGACCTGAAGAAACCTTCAGATTGAAAGTGAGGGGATGGAGAAATATCTATCATGCTACTGGAACTCAAAAGAAAGCTGGAATAGCTATACTTATACAAACTGGACTTTAAAGTAAAGGCAGTAACAAGGGATGAAGAAGGGCATTATATAACAATTACAGGGTCTATTCATCAGGAAGAGCTAACAATTATAAACATCTACACACCGAATTCTGGAGAACCCATATACATAAAACAATTAATCAAAAACATAAGCAATCTTGTTGATAAGAATGTGCTAATTGCAGGGGACTTTAATACTCCATTTACAGCAATGGATAGATCAACTAGACAGAAAATCACTAAAAAAACAATGCACCTGAATGACACATTGGACCAGATGGATTTGACAGATATATTTAGAGCTCTACATCTCGAAGCTATGGAATTTACTTTCTTCTCGAGTGCACACGGTACATTCTCGAAGACAGATCACATACTGGGTCACAAAGCAGCCCTCAATAAATATAAAAGAATTGAGATCATACCATGCACACTTAAGATCACAATGCTATGAAACTTGAAATCAACCACAGGAAAAAGTCTGGAAAACTTCTGGAAAACCTCCAAAAACATGGAGGTTAAAGAACACCCTACTAAACAACTAATGGGCCAATCCGGCAATTAGGGAAGAAATTTAAAAAATATATGGAAACCATGAAAATGAAAACACAACAATCCCAACTCTTTGGGATGCAGCAAAGGTGGTCCTAAGAGGAAAATGCATTGCACTCCAGGCCTATCTCAAGAAATTAGAAAAAGCGCAAGTTCAAAATCTAACTGCTACCTATAGGAACTATAAGCAGAGTAGCAAGAGCAAGAGCACCCCAAACCCAGCAGAAAAAGAGAAATAATAAAAGTCAGGGCAGAAATAAACAATATAGAAACCAAAGAAACAGTAGAACAGATCAGTGAAGTCAAGAGTTGGTTTTTTGAAGAAATAAACAAAATTGAGAAACCACTAGCCAGGCTTCACAAAAAGAAAAGAAAGAGAACCCAAGGGGCGCCTGGGTGGCTCAGTCGGTTAAGCGTCCAACTTCGGCTCAGGTCATGATCTCACGGTTTGTGGGTTTGAGCTCCGCGTNAAAAGAAATGGACAAATTCCTAAACGCACACACACTACCAAAACTCAAATGGGAAGAGATAGAAAATCTGACCAGATCTATAACTGGTGAAAAAATTGAATCAGTTATCAAAAATCTCCCAACAAATAAGAGCCCTGGGCCAGATGGCTTCCCTGGGGAATTCTACCAGACATTTAAATCAGAGTTAATACCTATCCTTCTCAAGCTGTTNAAAGATGTAGGCAAATTTTCACTTTTTCACAGATGACTTGATACTCTACATGGAAAACCCGGTAGACTCACCAAAGTATCCTAGAACTGAGGCATGAATTCAGCAAAGTCACAGGGTACAAAATCAATGTACAGAAATCGGTTGCATTTTTGTACACATTATTGGAATCAACAGAAAGAGAAATCAAGAAACTGATCACATTCATAATTGTATCGAAAATATAACTTACCTAGGAATAAACCTAACCAAAGATATAAGAGATCTGTATGATGCAAACTATAGAAAACTTATGAAGGATATTGAAGAAGACACAAAGAAATGGAAAAACATTCCATGCTCATGGATCAGAAGAATAAATATTGTTAAAATGTCATTACTACCCAAAGCAATTTACACATGCAGTGCAATCCCAATCAAAATTGCACCAGCATTCTTCTCAAAACTAGAACAAACTATCCTAAAATTTGCATGGAACCACAAAAGACGCTGAATAGCCAAAGTAATATTGAAGAAGAAAACCAAAACGGGAAGCATCACTATCCCAGACTTTAGACTCTACTACAAAGCTGTCATCATCAAGACAGTATGGTATTGGCACAAAAAGAATAGAATAGAGAAACCAGAATTGGACCCCCAAATGTATGGCCAATTAATCTTTGACAACCCAGGAATGAGTATCCAATGGGGAAAAAAAAAAGCCTCTTTAACAGATAGTGCTATGAGGACTGGACGGCAACATGCAGAAGATTGAAACTAGACCACTTTCTTACACCATACACAAAAATAAACTCAAAATGGATGAAGGATCTGAATGTGAGACAGGAAACCATCAAAACCTTAGAGGAGAAAGCAGAAAACAACCTCCTTGACCTCAACAGTGTCAATTTCTTACTCGACATATTCCCAAAGACAAGGTAATCAAAGGCAAAATGATCTATTGGGGCCTCATCAAGATTAAAAGCTTCTGCACAGCAAAGGAAACAATCCATAAAACTAATAGGCAACCGACGGAATGGGAAAGATAGTTGCAAATGACACATCAGATAAAGAGCGAGTATCTGATATGTCATTTGCAACTATCTTTTCCCATTCCGTTGGTTGCCTATTAATTTTCTGGGTTGTTTCCTTGGCTGTGCAGAAGCTTTTAATCTTGATGAGGTCCCAATCATTTATTTTTGCTCTTGATTCCCTTGCTTTTGGGGATGTGTCAAGTAAGAAGTTGCTGCGGTGGAGGTCAAGGAGGNAATACTCCAGTGAAGAAATGGACACAAGACATGAACAGGCACTTCTCCAAAGAGGACATCCAGATGGCCAATGGACACATGAAACGATGCTTAGCGTCCCTCATCATCAGGGAAATACAAATCAAAACCACACTAAGATACCACCTCACACCGGTCAGAGTGGCTAAAATGAATAAATCAGGAGAGTATAGATGCTGGCATGGATGTGGAGAAATGGGCACGCTCCTACACTGTTGGTGGGAATGTAAGCTGGTACCACCCCTCTGGAAAACAATATGGAGGTTCCTCAAAAAATTAACAATAGAACTCCCCTAGGACCCAGCAATTGCACTGCTAGGAATTTACCCAAGGGATACAAGAGTGCTGATGGTTAGGGGCACATGTACCCCAATGTTCATATTAGCACTCTCAACAATAGCCAAAACATGGAAAGAGCCTAAATGTCCATCAACGGACAAATGGATCAAGAAGATGTGGTTTATCTATAGAATGGAATACTACATGGCAATGAGATGTAATCTGGCCATTTGTAGCAACGTGGATGGAACTCGAGTGTATTATGCTAAGTGAAATGCTAAGTGAAGTAAGTCAGGCAGAGAAAGACAGATACCTTATGTTTTCACTCATAAGTGGAACAGGAGAAACTTAACAGAGGACCTTAAGGGAGGAGAAGGTCAAAATATAGTTAAGTAGATGGTGGGAGGAAAAGTATAAGAGACTTTTAAATACTGAGAACAAACTGAGGGTTGATGGGGGGTGGGAGAGAGGAAAATGGGTGATGAGCATGGAGGAAGGCACTTGTTGGGATGAGCACTGAGTTTTATATGGAAACCAACTTGACAATAAACTATATTTTAAAAAACTAAAACAAAAAACCAACCAATAAATAAATTCTTAATTCTGTATAAATAATAAATGAAATACATGTATCTATTGTCCACTAATTCCAATAGTTCATTAGTGACACTGTATAACTTTTGACCAATATCAACTTCATTTCTGCTCTTAAGTTACCAAAGAGTAGATCCAGCTCTAGGGTGATAGCCCCCTGTTTCTTAGGAGGGTTCCCAACACAGTGACTTAAGATGGTAATGAATGAATTCGGAGGGAGGAGTGTCCATAGTCTATTGGGAGTGTATAAAAGCTTTCAATTAAGCACTCACATAAACACAATTCTATAAACAGTGTTTACTGGAGGTGCCCTCTTGCTTTTTTTCATTTCACTGATATCCCCCGTCCATCCCACCTATCTTTATTTTAATAGTTTCTGTAAATCCTACTTTTTCCTAAAATTTTCCTAAATTGGTTTTGAAATGTCATACAAACCGTTGCCATCTAAATATAATATTTCATCCTTTCATTCACTGTTCCCTTGATTTACTTTATCAGTGGATGTAGCTAATGACAATTGCTTTATTTTATTCATTTCTTCCTTAGTTATGCTCTGAATATATGATGACTTGCTTATTATTTTTCCATGTATCCTTGTTATTTTTTCAACTTGCATATTAAGATTTTAGGGGCTGGGAATGAAGCATCCTTGCAGATAGTCCTGCCCAGTGCTAGTCAAAATGTTTACAATGAGATAAGGATAAAATTGAGGGTAAACATTTAGTAACTTTTAAAGTGAATTTACACAGCTGTGACATTTTTATTGTATTTTATAAAATATCAGTTTGTAACAACTGGGAACTTTTAAAGACAACTGTTCTTTACCACCGATAGTCTAGGAAGTATTGGTTTAGCACGCATTCATTTACCCAGTTCTTATTGGACATATACTCTGTGCCAGAAACTATGATAGGGAGGCAGAGATGAATAAAACAAACTTCTTGTTCTCTATAAGCCTATGATCTAGTTGGAAAAAAATTCCCAAAT
>NW_027527683.1:101810-105625 GCF_008692635.1 Crocuta crocuta
CAGGGAGTGCTTCACAGAGGCAGTGACCGTAGATCTGGCTCTTGGAGGTTGACTAAGATTTTGCCAGGCACTGTAGACAGGAAGAGCAGCATATACAGTAACATAGATGCATACAAAGTTTAGAGAAAGAAAGTATTGTTTTCCTGGAGTATGGGGTATATGGAGATGAAATAGACAGTGAAGATAGAGAGATTAGCAGGGGCCTTGATTAATGTAATTCATATTGCATATTCTATAGGCAATAGGGAGCCTATTGGAAATTTCTAATCTTAGGTTGGGATTATAAACCAGGGATTAACAGGATGAGATTTTTCCCTTTAGAAAAGTCACTCTGGAAACACTGATTGGATGGCTAGTTTAGAGAGAGAGAAGATTGGATTCGAGAAAAATAGGTGCTTGTTACAGTCATTCAGGTAAAGGTTGATGAGTCTACGAACCAAGACACAAACATTGAAGACAAAGAAAGGGGGATAGATTTGAAAGACATTTCAGAGGAATAATCAATAAAATTCAGTGAGTGAGTGGTTGTCATGGGTAAGCGAGAAGAAAATGTAAAGGCTAATGCTGAGGATAATGAAAATCCCATCATGTAGCATTTGTAATGTGCTTTTAACTTTGTAACATCTATGATCTCATTTGATCTTTCGGCCATTCTGAGGTAGATTAAGGAATATATTTTCCCCCTGTTTGACACATACAGTCCAGAGAGGTTAAGTGATTCACCCAGAGTTTCATAGCTCATTAATGGCAGAACACAGACTAGAATCCAGACTTCCTGACGCCTGATCATGCGCTTTTTCCACTCCATCATGATGTTGTACTGAAAAAGTGCTTGACCTGCTGTACACATTTAACTGGAAACAATTACTATGTATATTCTTTGTGGGGGAAAAAAAGAGAGGAGAGAGAAAAGTCACCCAGTGAAGTGAGCACCTCAACTACTTTTGAGTCAACTGAAAATTCAATAACTATAATAGTAACCCTATAATAACAATAATAAAAAATAGGTAGTATTTATTGAGGATTTACCATGTCTCAGGCATAGTTCTCAGCATTTTATAGAAATCAACAGATTTAATCTTTTTGATAAAACCCTGTTAGGTCAGTCTTATGGTTGTCTTCCTGTTATAGATGAGGAAACTGAGGCAGGAAGTTGCCCAAGTTCAAATGGCTAGTAAGCGTCAGGGTCACATTTTTAACCTAGACAATCTGAAAGCATAGTATTTTCTCCTCTCTCNAGAAAAAGAGAGGAGAGAGAAAAGTCACCCAGTGAAGTGAGCACCTCAACTACTTTTGAGTCAACTGAAAATTCAATAACTATAATAGTAACCCTATAATAACAATAATAAAAAATAGGTAGTATTTATTGAGGATTTACCATGTCTCAGGCATAGTTCTCAGCATTTTATAGAAATCAACAGATTTAATCTTTTTGATAAAACCCTGTTAGGTCAGTCTTATGGTTGTCTTCCTGTTATAGATGAGGAAACTGAGGCAGGAAGTTGCCCAAGTTCAAATGGCTAGTAAGCGTCAGGGTCACATTTTTAACCTAGACAATCTGAAAGCATAGTATTTTCTCCTCTCTCTGCTCAGCGTCAGGCTTGCCTTCTTTCTACTCCTCTTTTCCAAGGACTCCCTGAACCTATTAAGCACCCCATCAGAAAAAAAATATCTAGGTGTCAGAAGAATTGTATTATTTTTCAAAAAATTAAGTTGAATTTAAGTGTTTAAGATATAATTGACATATAACATAATATCACTGTCATGTGTATTACATAATGATTTAGTATTGTATAAACTGTGAAACAACCACTATGATAAATCCAGAATTGTGTCCTAGTCCTAGTCTTGTCACTAACTGTTGACCTTGATAATATCACAGACACTAAATCTTTTCATCTGTAAATGTCAGTTTCATTATATTAATTATAACACCTGCTTGTTTGTCTCATCAAATTTAGAGGATGATATGAGGTCATAAACATACATCAAGAGTAAGATAAATTATAAAGTGGGTAAAGTGCCTTATAAACTTAAGAACTAAGAAGATACGAATTAACACAACAAGTTCGACGGTGTACATGTATTTCTCTCCACCTACTGAGTGAATTCCTTGAGTGGAGAGAACAAATATGCTTTCTTCAGCACTGCATCCCTGGCAATAGCACAGCACCTGGTGGATAGTAGGTGATCAATAAATATGGATGCTAGCATGCACAGGTGAAGGGGCAGTCTTGGAAAACATTATTTCAAAAGCAAGTAGACATTCTAATACCTGGTATCTTAGGCTTATGTGATCCAGATATCATAATGACAGCTAATATTTATCGTTCTTTGACTATTGAATAGGTCAGACAATTTTCTAAGTGCTTTACATGAATCAAGTCACAGAATTCTCATACCAAGCTATGAAGTCATATTTAACACCCTTCCCATCCTTTTCAACTCTCACCTGTTTAGTAAAATTTTGAAACTACATTTCCCACACTCACGTGATAGTAACATGCAGTTTGAGATTTCATCCACAAAAGGTACTAGTCATAGGAATCTTGGCAACCATAAGAGTAGACACCACCATTGGTCCTCCTGACATCACGTTTAGGTGTGTAGACTTTGTCAGACAAAGATTTAGGTGGCTTTTGAGCATTCTTCTGTGCCACATCTTCTTTGGGGTCATTTGTAGCAGTTTTCTCATGCCACTGAAACTTCCCAAGACTTTTACAACTGTCTGAAATTGTTGGCATGTCCCCTCTCACAGGCCTTCCAAAGTCTTTGTAGGCCTCTAACTATCTTGATTAAATCCCTCCCTGCTTGAAATAACTGGAGTGATTTCTCCCTACATGAACAAATACGGAGCACTACAGGCAGGTCCTACTATTAGCCCACATAGGTAAAAGGGATTGAAGCGCTGAAAGTGACTTGAACGAAGAAGTGGCAGGATGTAGATCTGAATCCAACAGGTTTGGCTCCAAGGCCTGTGCTCTAAATACGTCTACTCTGTTGCCCTTCCTCAACTGAAGTCTCAAATCCTAGGAACGGAACATGATATCTTTTTTTCCCCAATCCCCATTGGAAAATGTTATTTGGAGCCTGTTTTTTCAGCTTGTAAACTTTCTCCTCAATTTCTGGAAAAAATACCTAAGTTTCAAACCAATCATTATTCCCAGGCTGAAACCAAGATAAGCTTCACTACTCAGCTGCCTGGGATGTGGGGTGCACAGTTTCTGTGCAGTGCTTGTGATTGATCAAGTGAAGAAGCAAGATTCAACCTTAGGGGTTTTTAACAATCCAGAATTGATTTCACTTCATAACATCCTCATAGAGTTCATTTTGTGTTTAAAATGAATAAATATCAGTGTTGAATTGGATGGCCTTTGGGGTTTAGATGCCTAGAAACAGAATGTTAGTGCTGGAAGGGCCATAGTTATGTTAACTAGCTGCTATGTGTGCCTAACTTTTGTACTCAAATGTTAGCAGTCAAAGCCAACATTTAAAGTCAGGCAGATAGATCTATATATATTGATCTGGAGGGATGTCCATGATATATTGCCAAGTGGAAAAAGCAAGTTGCAAAGTAAATTGTTAATATGACTCCATTTTTTTAAGACAAGAAAGAAAATCTATATAAAATAACACCTATATGCACAATGTTCGAACGAGAAAGGTCTTTGGGTAACAAAGCACAACCTTCCTATTATATGTTAGCAAATTTGAGGGCCGTAGAATGATATAACTAAGGTCATGTAGCTAGTTAGTATCAGAATCAATTCCACAGCCCCTGTCTCCAGATTCCACCATGTCCATCTGTAGGCCAT
>NW_027527683.1:105850-111820 GCF_008692635.1 Crocuta crocuta
TCCCATGCCCTACAATATTGATGAGCAAATCAATAAAGACACAAAGCACCTAGAAACAGAGCTACCATTTTGTGGTAGGGGAACCATTAGTGAAAATATTATTCTCATTTTAAGCTATAAACTGACCTGTGATAAAGAGTAGAATATTTCTCCCCCATAAGGCAGAGTCATTAAAAGGGCTACTTTTTTTTTTGGTGGGAAAATGTCCATTTTATTTTTTTTTAATTTAAAATTTGAGTACAGTTGACACACAGTGTTACATTAATTTCAAGTGTACAACATAGGAAGTATTCAATATCTCTATACCTTATGGTATGTTCACAAGCGTAGCCACCATCCATCACCATATGTCACTATTGTATCATTGACTGTATTCCCAATGCTGTGCCTTTCATTCCTGTGACTTATTCATTCCATAACTGGATGTGTGTATTTCCTACTCCCCTTCATGCATTTTGCCCATCCTCCTCGTTCCCTCTGGCAACCATCACTTTTGCTTTATTTATTTGATGTTCTCTATATTTATAGGTATGAATTTGCTTTTTGTTTATTCATAAAATGAATGCGACTAACATGCCTCCTAGTTTCTAAATTTATCTCTCCCTGAATACTTTATTTCTCCAAAAATTTTATTGATTCCACCAATTTAACTATTTCACAATGTTGATTTGAAATGCTTACTTTAATAGTAAGGTACATTTTGCATAAAGTATGAAATGTGCCCTATCACCTAGCACAGTGTCTGATTGAAAGTAGAAAGTTAATGTTTGTTGAATGAGTAAATTAAAGAATGGAATCACTTGTTTTTTCCCTAAATATATTTTTAAATATTTCTTTATTTATTAGAGGGAGGGGCATAAAAGAGAGGGAGAGAGAGAATCCCAAGCAGGCTCTGCACTGTCGGGGGGAGCCATACGCGGGGCTTGATCTCATGAACGACCTGAACCAAAATCAAAAGCTGGATGCTTAACCAACTGAGCCACCCAAGTGACCCTTAAATATTTTTTTCTTGATATTAAGACATGGTTTTGGTAGTTAAGAATGCCATAAACATTTAAAAATGCACATTGGATGGAATTTGAATAAATGTAGCATTTATTTGAATGTTAGACTATTTTAATGTCATTTATTCTGTCTGTTTTCCTCTACATTTAAGTGAGTACATGTGTGAGACAGGTCCTTTGTATGTCTGATACTTTCTTAGCAGCACTATACAGTGTTACATCAACACCCAGCAGTCAGGGTCTGAGGCATGCACTGAACATCTGCTTGCTCAGTAATGCCTGGCTTCACATCTAAGTGTCCTATGTATTGTATTTTTCTCCTACTGATTTGTCTCTGGTTCTCCATCATGACCCTTTGGGAGATGACTTCTTCGTGTTTTGTTGAATTGCCCAAAGTAAAGTGAGACCAGGAAACAGGGTATCTGGGTCTTAGGACTAAATCTGCTTCCAGAAAGTTTCATACTGGTAAATTTACATACTGTTTGCTGAGCCTCTGAACTCATTTAAAACTGACCTAGAAGAAGTAGATCATTGTTTGCTGAAACTTTTTCTTTTATTTTTCAAATGAAATTGTTCATGGAAAACTTCACCTCCACTGATAGGTTCCAGGCATACAACTAAATCCATAGGACTATAAGATCTAAAGTTTAAAAGCTACCACGTTACCTCCATCAACAAGGAATGGATTTTTTTAAATGTGGCAAATTTGTGCAATGAAATATTATTCAGCAATACAAAAGAATTAACTGTTGATACAAGCAACCATGTGGCTGAATCTCAAAAGGACACACAGTAAGAAAAGCCATACACAGAAAAAGTAGATACACATATGATTCCAGTTATTATCAATTCTAGAAAATCAAAACTAACATATAGTGAAAGAAATCAGATCAGTGGTTGCTAGTGTTTGGGGCAGAGGGCAAGGTAGCCTACAAAAAAGCACAAGGAAACTTCTCCAAGCAATGGAATTCTGTGCTGATTCAGTAGGCATCTGTCAAAATTCATAAAATTGTACACTGTAATTTGATAAAGTTTATTGTACACAAATGATGCCACCATAAATCTGATTAAAATCACTGCATTAAATAATCTCTAAGGTCTCCAGTTGTGGGGGCAGTGAATACGATCTGAAATCAGCCACACCTAGATTTAAATATTGGCTCTGCTTTTCTCTGGCTCTGTCACTGTGGGCAAATCACTTAGTCTCTAAATGTCTCTGTTTCTTCATCTCTAATATGGGTTGATAATAGCATTACTTCATTGAATTGTTGTGACAATTCTATATGACAATGGATGTAGAGAGCTTAGCTAAGTGCCTGGTATATAGTAAGTGCTTAATTAATGTTAGTTCCTATAATTCCAAATAATTTCCTAGACAATATTGACAGAGTTCAGAGGTGGTATATATGGGATTTAAATTCTAATTTTGATTCCACTAACAATTGTGTATGACTTTATATCAATCTCAACTCCTCCTCTGGGCCTCTGTTTTCTCCTCATTAACAGAGGAGGGTTATGGATTCTTTCTTAACAATTTCATAGAATTATACTAGGAATAGGAAATAAAATAATAGATTTGAAAGAAGTTTGAAAAAGAACAAGAAAAGATAAAAAACACTCCACACAAAGGTAGGAAATAGCTATGATACACTTTTCTCATGATTCTGAGGTTAAGTAGAGCAAGCAAATTGTGTTTGCACAACAGGGCTTTCCCTCAGTCAAGTTTCTGATGTTTGTCTTCTGGTCTTTTATGACACCACTCTTTGTACTGTTTTCCAATTTCAGTTATATCTTGCTTCCTCCTAACAGTCATAGGAGATTCTCTTGCTACTTGTGTCTCTTCTGTTAGTGAGGAAATGATTCTGATAGGCTGATTTACTTAAAGTTAACTGACTTAATGGGTGACCAATAGCATGTTATATGTAAAGAAAGAGTAAAAATATTGCCTCTAATGAAATTTCAAGTCTTAGCAGGGATAATGTTTTGGGGTGGGAGCACTTCCTGAAGCTTCTCAAGTGATAACCACTGGCTCTACCAAGGAGAAAGTCAGACCCTTTAAACAATTTTACCATCAATGAGGATGTAAACTTATTTCAGAAGTTTAGGAACAAAGAAGCTTCATGTCCTTTTTGCCATAATTTTCCTCATTGCGTCTTTAACGTCCTTGTTCCGCAGACTATATATTAGGGGGTTCAGCATGGGTGTCAAGGCCCCATAAAACACTGAAATAAACTTATTCTGGTCAGGGGATGACTTGGACTGAGGTTTCATATACATGGAGATGGCTGCCCCATAGAAGATTGTCACCACAGTCAAATGAGAACCACAGGTGGAAAGCGCCTTGAGCCTACCCTGGACTGAGTGAATCCTTAGGACAGTAGTGGCAATTCGGATATAGGATAGAAGAACAAATCCAAAGGGTAGGAGCAGGGTGAAGATGCCTGTGGTGAGGATCATAAGCTCATTGAGGCTGGTATCAGAACAGACCAGCTTAAGGAGGGAAAGAATCTCACAGACAAAATGGTTGATGACATTAACTCCACAGAAGTGAAGTTGCAGGGATAAGATGAGCATAGCAGTGAGCACAAGTGATGCCCCCCATGAGGTAGCCACCAGCCAGACACACACTTGGCCATTCATGATCATGGAATAACGCAGGGGATTGCTGATGGCAACCATACGGTCATAGGCCATGACAGCCAGTAGGAGGCACTCTGCTATGGCCAAGACTAAAGAGACACTCATTTGGGTCAAACATCGTGGGTAAGAGAGGTAATGATGGGTAGAGAAACAATGCACCAAGGCCTGGGGCATGGAAACGGTTCCATAGCAAATGTCTAAGAAAGACAGATTAGTAAGGAAGAAGTACATTGGAATGTGAAGGTGGGGGTCAATGTAGATAAGAAAGATGATAAGTCCATTCCCCAAAAACGTGCTCAGGTATGTTATCAGCACCAACGTGAAAAATGTGACTCTCCACTCAGGATAGTTAGAGATTCCAATAAGAAGAAACTCAAACACAGCTGTAGCATTATCCACGGCCATTCTTCCTGTTTGCCACTATTCATTGGATGGGTGCCAATGCAGTTGCTTAATTTCACCGGAAAGAATGAGAATAAAGATGGAGGGATGGTGTGAGAAAGGTGGAAATAATTAAAGTGTAAAGGATCATTTTCTATCCTTTTCAAATGGTAGGGAATACAAATGGAATATCTATAATGAGAGCAGAGGCAAAAGTAGAAATTTCCTCCTTCACTTGGAAAACAGCAAATTCTCCATCCTTTTGAAAATGGTATATGAACAGTTCTCCATCCCTCTTCCACAAAATACCTTCATGGTTTGTTTTTTGTTTTTTTTTTTTTTTTTTTTTTTTTTTTTTTTTTTNTATGTTACTAATCTCCTCTAAGAGGATGCCTTCTGACAGTCTTAGCTAAAAGGTTGCTTATTCTTGTGTCTGTTGTTCACTCCTAGATTGTTCATGCCTCCATTTTTCCATTGTGCCAGTGTCTACCACAGTGCTTGACATAAACTGTTGCAAAGTACTTCTTCTTTTTTTTTTAATAGTTTATTGTCAAATTAGTTTCCACATAACACTCAGTGCTCATCCCCACAAGTGTCCTCCTACATGCCCATCCCCCCTCCCCCCACATCCATCAGTCCTCAGTTTTTGTCAGCATTCAAGAGTCTCTCATGGTTTGCTTCTCTCCCTTTCCCCCACCATTTCTGCCCTTCTTCTCCCCCTTGTTCCTCCGTCAAGTTCCTCCTAATCCTCCTATACGTGCAAACATATGATATTTGTCCTTCTCTGCCTGACTTATTTCGCTCAGCATAACACCCTCAAGGTCCATCCATGTTGCTACACGTGGCCAGATTTCATTGTTTCTCATTGNCTTGGACTGAGGTTTCATATACATGGAGATGGCTGCCCCATAGAAGATTGTCACCACAGTCAAATGAGAACCACAGGTGGAAAGCGCCTTGAGCCTACCCTGGACTGAGTGAATCCTTAGGACAGTAGTGGCAATTCGGATATAGGATAGAAGAACAAATCCAAAGGGTAGGAGCAGGGTGAAGATGCCTGTGGTGAGGATCATAAGCTCATTGAGGCTGGTATCAGAACAGACCAGCTTAAGGAGGGAAAGAATCTCACAGACAAAATGGTTGATGACATTAACTCCACAGAAGTGAAGTTGCAGGGATAAGATGAGCATAGCAGTGAGCACAAGTGATGCCCCCCATGAGGTAGCCACCAGCCAGACACACACTTGGCCATTCATGATCATGGAATAACGCAGGGGATTGCTGATGGCAACCATACGGTCATAGGCCATGACAGCCAGTAGGAGGCACTCTGCTATGGCCAAGACTAAAGAGACACTCATTTGGGTCAAACATCGTGGGTAAGAGAGGTAATGATGGGTAGAGAAACAATGCACCAAGGCCTGGGGCATGGAAACGGTTCCATAGCAAATGTCTAAGAAAGACAGATTAGTAAGGAAGAAGTACATTGGAATGTGAAGGTGGGGGTCAATGTAGATAAGAAAGATGATAAGTCCATTCCCCAAAAACGTGCTCAGGTATGTTATCAGCACCAACGTGAAAAATGTGACTCTCCACTCAGGATAGTTAGAGATTCCAATAAGAAGAAACTCAAACACAGCTGTAGCATTATCCACGGCCATTCTTCCTGTTTGCCACTATTCATTGGATGGGTGCCAATGCAGTTGCTTAATTTCACCGGAAAGAATGAGAATAAAGATGGAGGGATGGTGTGAGAAAGGTGGAAATAATTAAAGTGTAAAGGATCATTTTCTATCCTTTTCAAATGGTAGGGAATACAAATGGAATATCTATAATGAGAGCAGAGGCAAAAGTAGAAATTTCCTCCTTCACTTGGAAAACAGCAAATTCTCCATCCTTTTGAAAATGGTATATGAACAGTTCTCCATCCCTCTTCCACAAAATA
>NW_027527683.1:111894-136936 GCF_008692635.1 Crocuta crocuta
AAGAAGATAGGGAAGGGAAAGGGAGGCCATCTTCCTGCCTCTCTTACTTGTTCACCATTTTCCAAAACTGAACTTCAGTCAGCTTATGTTACTAATCTCCTCTAAGAGGATGCCTTCTGACAGTCTTAGCTAAAAGGTTGCTTATTCTTGTGTCTGTTGTTCACTCCTAGATTGTTCATGCCTCCATTTTTCCATTGTGCCAGTGTCTACCACAGTGCTTGACATAAACTGTTGCAAAGTACTTCTTCTTTTTTTTTTAATAGTTTATTGTCAAATTAGTTTCCACATAACACTCAGTGCTCATCCCCACAAGTGTCCTCCTACATGCCCATCCCCCCTCCCCCCACATCCNCTTCTGCCCATTTCTGCACTGGGTTGTTTGTGTTTCGGGCGTGTAGTTTGATGAGTTCCTTATATATTCTGGATATTAACCCTTTATCTGATATGTCATTTGTTGCAAAGTACTTCTTTGATCTGAACTGATATTATGTAAATGGAGTATTTCATGGAATCCTTGAGGTCTGTGAAAACTTGCTACTATTACTGGTTTGATTTTTTTCCAGCTTTCCTGTGCTTTTCATGCTTTTGTTTCTGAGCACCAGTTAGGAGCATGAAAATCTAATGTGATGTTTCTTTTTTTTTTTTTAATTTATTTCTAGGAGAGAGAGAGAGAGACAGCGTGAACAGGGGAGTGTCAGAGAGAGAGGGAGTCACAGACTCTGAAACAGGCTCCAGGCTCTGAGCTGGCAGTCAGCATAGAGCCCAACGCGGGGCTCGAACCCACGAACCACGAGATCATGACCTAAGCGAAAGTCGGACGCTCGACCGACTAAGCCACCCGGGCGCCCCCTAATGTGATATTTCTAAAAGTATGGGTAGAAAGGCACCTGAGTAGCTCAGTTGGTTGAGTGTCAGATTCGTGGTTTGGGCTCTGGTCATGATCTCGAGGTTTGTGGGTTCAAGCCCCATGTCAGGCTCCATGATGACAGCATGGAGCCTTCTTGGGATTCTCTCTCTCTCTCAAAGTAAATTAAATAAACTTGAAAAAAAGTGTGGGTGGTAAGTAGAGGGCTTAGAATGACCAGCCTATCTGAAAAGGTTTTCTCTTTCCACCCTACCACTCACTCTCTTTCTCCTCAGTTTATGTTTTTCTCGTAGTACATTCCAATATCTGAAATTATATTAATAGTTTTATTACTTGTTTATTATTTGCCTCCCACTCAGCTATAAATTTACTGAGGACAAGGACCTTGTCTGCTTTGTTTACTCGTGTACCTAGTATGGTTCCTGGAGCATCATAAGGACTTGATAGATATTGAGTGAAAAAAATATATTTATTGTCCTAGGCAGTCACAAATATTGTCCAGATTCTACCTACTCCTCTTGCTGCCTGGAGTGCCATCCTTTATTCCAAACCATCGCCCTTACTCACCTGAATTTTGTCAGTAATTTCCTTTTTGGCTTCCTTGTGTCTAACCTTGCCCCTCTTCAGTTTAAATGATTCACTTAAATTGTAAGTCAGATCAGGTCACTTTTCCATTAAAAAATTTCACTAACTTCCCATCTTAACTTAATTGAATACCAGTCTCCTCCCATGGTTTGCCTTCCAAGTACCTCTCTGACCCCAGACTCCTATTGCTCTTTTCCTTATTCGCTTTGCTCTAGACACTGGCATCCTCATTGTTCCATAAATACTACCAGTGCATCCATTTCTCAGAGCCTTTGCTCTCTTTGATCTTCTTGCTCCATATTTATGAAACACAGATCCTTGCTTGGCCTACCGTCTTACTTCTTTCAGGTCTTTATTCACAACACTTCTTTTTAGTGAGTCCTTTTTTGACTACCATGTCTAAAAGTTCATTTCTAGCTTCTGAAAATTTATACCCTTCTATCTTACATTTTTTCTTCTTAGAATCATAATTTCCAGCACATGGTATATATATTTTGCCTATTAATTATGTTTATTGATTGTCTCCTTTAATTAGAATATACACTCAAGCTCAACGAAGTCAGGGAGTTTTGCTGTATGTCCCCAACTTAGAATAGTGCCTGGTACATGGAAGGTACTCAAGAATTATTTAATGAATGAGTGATAAGTGTGTGTGTGAAGCTCTTTTCCTGTGCCATATTGAAAGACGACCTCTCTTTTTCCATCTGCTTCTTCCCTTGATATTGATGTTTATATGCCAAGCACTTCTTAATGTATATGTGCTTTTTCATGAGAGTAATTCTCTCTTCTCTCTTCTCTTTCTAATACCTTCCTTGAAGTTTCTGCTACTCACTGACTATGTGTCTGGATAAATTTCTTCCCCTCACTGGCCTAAATTTTCATTTGCAATCCAGTTAAACTAAGTGATCTGTAAGAGCCCGTCTAGTTCTAACATGCTAGGATTCTCTCATTTCCCTCAGCTAAAATGAAGACAAAACAAAACAAACCTTAAAACTCCCCACAACATGAGGAATCTGCTACATTTTCCTCCACTGTTGGAGAAGCATGTGGATTGGAGGAGGGGTTTGATAAGGGATGGAATTTCTCTAACCATCTATGAAATGGAAGACTCACTTGTCCTTAAAAGTCTGTAGCAAACGAGACTCCATAATTCCTCCACTTCTCTATGCTGGCCTCCAAGAACTTATCCCTGTGTCTCATTCTCTACTTTGTTCAGCCTTCCAGGCAGGCAAAGTACATAGGAATGGCAAATCCATGGATGTAAAATCCATGCCACTTAGTGAGTGGCAAACACATGCAAGGGATGGGGAGGATGATGACTAACCTTCACAGGAGTGTCCGCAGAGCTTGAGAGACCTAATGTTAGTTCTGTCTTCATTTATCACGCGGCCCCGAGAAAGAGGTTTTCCCTTGGATTTCCTTTACCTTTGCAAGTGAGAATTGAGATAATCATCTCAATAGTGGGAAAATGGAGAAAGATGAGAGTCACATGGCTATAGGAAACAATGCCCTGAAGACTTTTATACTTTAAGTTAGTATAGTCATCCCCTAAATTTCTTTGAATGGTCTATATCTCACTCTTAATTATCTATACATGCACCATCCACAGTAGAATATCTAGACAGATGATGGGCAGGCTGCAGTTGGGATGAAAAGCTGGTTTTGTATAGAAATAGACAGCTGATTCATATACCATTTAAAGGTCTATGTTACTCCTAGAACTGCTTAAAACAGACCACTTTTGTTGTTAAATATTAAATATTGATAAATAAATCTCTATTCTTTTTTATCTGACCCCATCATTTCTAATGAGCTGCATGGTGTATTCTGTTTCTCAGTTATGGAGAGAATGTTTACTAAGAATTTATCCCTCAGTCTTCTATGAACCCAGTAGAATAAATTGATGAGCTATTTGCCTAATCTTTGGTGATCAGTCTATGGCCTTGGGAAGACTTGTTTTTAGATGGTATTAAGGTAACTGATAGATCTTGGGATCAACCCCATGACCTTGCCTCCATTAGTACTGTGTTTGGACCCATAGAACTTAAAATTGATGACAGTTTCCCTCTCACACTTAAAGGCTATTCAACATCTTACTTGAAGGGACAATTTTTCATTAGTCTGGTCCTTGCCCTCCAAAGACAATGTTGATCATCTCATCCTAGAATTATCATTAAAAGTTTCCTGGCAAATTGGGCCCAGCATATTTCCCATTTTAGTCTTGTCACCTGCAATTATTTATACGGCCTAATTTTCCTTTCAACTAATAGCTGTCCTTTGACTTCCTGGAGTTTGACCACATCTAATAAATGGTTAGAGGAAAAAATAAGCTAGGGGAAAGGGAAGAAATTGGAGCCTTTTCTTCTTTTTCTCCCCCTTCATAGTTTATTGTCAAGTTGGTTTCCTATTAACACCCAGTGCTCATCCGAACAAGTGCCCTCCTCCATGCCCATTACCCCACTTTCCCTCTCCCCCACCCCCATCAGTCCTCAGTTTGTTCTCAGCATTCAAGAGTCTTTCATGGTTTTCCTCCCTTCTTCTCCCCAACTATTTTTCCTCTTCTCCTCCCCCACGGTTCTCCGTTAGGTTTCTCCTAATCCACCTATACGTGCAAACATATGGTATCTGTCCTTCTCTGCCTGACTTATTTCACTCAGCATAACACCCTCAAGTTGGAGCCTTTTCTTCTTAACGACTCACTGTTGGAGGTCCTTCTCAAGTACCAGTTGATGGAGTAGAATGAGAATGCCCCAAAGAATAATTTTCCAAATTGTCAGATTTGGAACAGTGATAATCTTTATGCAAACTTCCATGGTGAGATTCCAAAAGGCCTTTCCAGCTTCTCAAACTCCCAAATACCTGGAAACCTCTGACAAAAGAATATTCTTTTGGATTAAGTCAAATCACAATTGCCAAACACTTTGATATGAAGCCTTTGGTGATGATATTTAATTAAATTATTTAATTTCTTAGGCAGACATTTCTTTCACTGATGTTTGACCCACATACATCCTTGTTCAGTCTGCCTCAGAAAAGTTGTAACATAAGGAGGATTGAGCTCATTTGAATGTTAAGTATCAAGACACTTAGGTTATTTCAATTTTCAATCTGCTGGATTAGACACCTTTTGCCTCTTGGAAATGCTTATCTATCTACTATTTTATCTTGATGAACTGGAGCACAATTAAACCAACTTGCGACTTACTTTAAAAAGAGGGAAATGATAAACCATGCTGCACCTAGGGCTTTAAACTAAATTGGATGACTTCCAGGAGATGTCCTGGGCTCTATACAGACCCTACCCAGTTTCCTATTCTTTCCCCACCACCTATTTTCAGTGCTGGAGAGTGAAAATATGCAACTTGAAGACCCCAAGAACCTGTGCATCCCTCTGTCAGCAAAAGATCTAATGACAATCACTTACCCACTAAAGCTGGAAAATAGACCCAGCCTGTTTCCAAAGCATCTTACTGGAGTTGAAGCCCAAAAGTCTTTTTGTTGCCCCTTACTTATCCAGAAAATAAAACTACTGGAACCTGCCTTTCATTGAGCAGTTCGGTTTATAGAAATTGTGCCATTACTCCTCTTCATCTAGGTTCAAAATCCATTGATCTCTATGTTTATCTGGAAGCTGTCATCAGAACTCTGTTTCTGGGAGTATACTTTGGTCTGAACTAAATTTATAAACCCTACATCCTCAGCCTACTCATGATGCCTGGGGTCCAATTCTCTTCCAGATTCAATTCCAAATGCAGGGAGCAAGTTGATGAGCTGCTCAGTAACTTAAATAAGTTGAAGTTCCAAAGTGCTACCAGATCATTTATCTCACGCTCAGAGTTCAAAGTTTCTGATCTTCACCAGAAAGAAATAATTAACTTCTGAGAGCTTCAGGGACCTCATCCCAAACAGGCAATTAAATTTTGCCAAACCATAGCTGCTTGAAAAAAAATGTGGCATTTTGTGTAGGGAAAACAAATAAAGCAAAGCAAAAGGAGACTTTTGAGACCATGAGACTTTTGTATACCACTGCTGGGTTTTCCACAGAACTAAGAAATAATTCTTTTTTATTTTGGCCCATAGTCTCTTTGCATTCTTTCTGTATTAAATTGGTGTCGTGACAGAGCCTGCAGCTGGTGGAGAAATGTCTACCAGGGGATGGCTGGGATGGCGAGTGCACAGCAGAGAGTGCATGTGTTATTGATTCCCGCGTTGAAATAGCCCTTATGTGTTTGCCTTTTCATTCCCACTTGCACCACCTCAGCCTGCTCAAAGAGCCTCCATGCGCTCTTTTTTTTTTTTTTGTGGCAACTGTATCAAGTCTGTATCCCTTAATATGACATGTAAGGTCATGTATGGCAGTTCCTCATCTACCATCTAATATTTATTTATTTATTTACCCACTGATACATGTATTCAATAGATATTTAATGAGCACCCACCACGTGTCAGGCATTACACTTGGCATTGAGGAGATGTGGCACAAAAAATCTCCAGATATGGTTCCCACTTTCATGGAACTTATAGTCTTGTTGGGGGAAATTGACATGGCCCAAACAAACAATAATGTGTATATGCACCTGTGGTAAGTGCTACACAAACTACTCATTAACCTACATTATTGATTCCCACATCTACTTCTGTCTCTCATGAGTCTTCACCAAGTTCTTTCCACATGAATCAGGTTAGTTCTTTCTCTGCTCTGTGAATACCCTCATGCTCGCATTCACTCCTTCTGCACCACTGGTTCCAATGGTCTGCCAATTTGGAAAGCAAGATCCTGCCCAATCCATCTTTCAACACTCAGCTTAGTTCTTCTGTTATCTGTTCTGTTATCTGGTTCTCTATGTTATCTGACTCTTCAACTGTATCATAGGTAACCTGAGGACAGATAAATGGTTTTCTACCCCTGTGACACTTTGTATGGCAGTAGGTACAATATGGGGTAATGGGAAGCAGTCTGAGGTAGTGGTTTAGGCTGTGGGGTTTCCTAGTTCTGTGAACTTGCTAAAGTAATCCAAATAATCTGACCCTAATTTCCCATATTTAGGAAATGAATAAATACATGTAAAATGCTTATAATAGTGCTCAGCCCAAGGTAAGTCTAAATAAATACTAGCATGTTAGCTATTTTTACTTTTCCATATGTATTCACATAAGTTGATACCTCTATTTTATAGGTGGGAAAAGGTCACACAATTAATTAGAGGCAGAGATGGACAGAAAACTTAGAGTTAGTTCCAAATCACTGACTTTTGAGAAATTGTCCATGTGGTATTTTGCTTGATGCTTGCTTCAAGGGCATCTGGTACTCAACAGGATTTTGTCCAGGTCCTTGAGTAACTCAGTGTGACATGATATCAGTACCACATGAAGACCCCCGTCTTTAGCTGAGGTTTGTTTCATTGCCAATTAGAAAACAGTAATGGCTAGTATATGGAATGGCTGATAGTACTTAACTTCTGTCAGCCTCATGACCGCTAAATATATCCCTAATGTGGCATTTCTTAAATTGGTCAGGTGAGAGGACCTAAGGAGAGTGTGGACACCTTACAAGGTGTCGGACTTTGGACAACTTATTTTATCTTTCTGGGTCTCAATTTCTTTTGCTTATGAGAACATTTCTGGGGCCTGTTCCCAGAATGTGAACTGGGGTGTCCCAGTTATGACACCCTTAACTCTAGAGAAACTGNGACCTAAGCGAAAAAGTCGGACGCTCAACCGACTAAGCCACCCAGGCGCCCCATCAAAGCATTTTTCAATAGTTGGTCATAAATATCTTTCTTGTATATGGAAGACAACTAAGGAGGTTTTTTTAAGGCCTGCTAAAGGATTTCAGGAAAGATCTGGACTAAAGTAAAAAGTCAGGCTTTGTGGATTCAGTTGCTTAGTGTAAGGATATATCCTGACCCCCAAATGAAGGCTTTAGAATACTGAATAGCAGGGGTTGCTGCAGGGAAAGGGAAAGAGACAGAGGTTGGAGACTGAGCTGGTGGAAATACATTACTCTGCATTGGAAAGACTGTGACTAGTATATGACCTCTTTAGTGACTACTTCTGGTGTACTCTCAAAAAATCCTTTATCAGAGGGTGAACAAAACAAAGTCTGTTGTGGATTACAAAAGGCTAACTGTAATATATGCAGTGCCTCATCACAGTCCTTGGGTGTCTTTCTGGAGTTATGCACAAATCTGTAAGTTTAATTTAGCAAGTGACAGCTCTGCCGTCTCCCTTTTCCTTATGTTACAAGGTAGCCTGAGCCATGTATCAGGAAAAAAGGGAAATGAGATTCTGGAGAGGACTGACTAACCAAACATCTCACAATAGTCTGTAAGCAGATTTCTAAGGAAATTTGTCTCAACAAGAGAAATGATAAGGCCATCTTAAATTGGAAAAGTGTTCTTCCCACCTGTGATGCTTTGAGTTAGTCCCAGACAAACAGAACATTTCTAATAGCTTTGTATCTTAGAGATTCCTCCAGGCCCTTGGGGCATGATTAGCCTCCGTGTACTGCTCAAAGTTGAGCAATTAAAAACTACTTCTTGCAAACACCCAAAGATGTCACATTGGGCATTGTTAAGAAGTTGGCAGACTTGGCAGTTAACTTTACCTAAAACTTCCAAATCTGTAATGTCATACTAATTGTAAACAATGGGGAAAATATAGAATGCTTTCTCAAGATGAGAGTGGAGAAACTTTGAAGGCTTTAAAACAATGAAAAAAATGTTCTGTACAAATAAAAACCAAGCAGTGGGATTTAATTTCAGAAACTTTTTGACTTTGACACAAGGGAGTTGTAACAAATGTGTCATCTAAATGACCCCCATTTTAGAATATAAGACTTAATCATAAATGACCCTAATATAAAAATACAAATTACCTGTGCGGAGACCTGGGTTCTTGTCTTGGCTCTGTCACAAACTTGCCTTATTATTGTAGTAAGTCTATTAACCCCTTCCTGTTTGTGAAATGGTGAATAATCCCTGCCTTAGGTACTGTATATGGGTGTTCTAAGGACCAAATCACATACTGAATGCAAAGGACACTTGAAGATAAGGAAATATACAAGTTTATAGAATTATTTTAAACCTAAGGTCTAGAGGTGCCTGGGTGGCTCAGTTAGTTGAGCATCCAACTCTTGATTTTGGCTCAGGTCATGATCCCAGGGTCATGGGAACGAGCCTCGCTTTGGGCTCCATAGAGCATGAAGCCTGCTTAAGATCCTCTCTCTCCCTCTCTCTGCCCCTTTCCCCTTCCTGTGCTCTCTTTCTCCCTCTCTATCAAAAATAAAATGAAATAAATAAAAGAATAAACCTACAGTCTGAATGGAATTAGAGCAGGTCTATCAATCTCAGGATTAGATATAAATTTCTGGTAGGATACACTGGCTTCATTTGATTTCATAAGGGGAGAAATACATATCTGTAGACATACAGGTTAGCTCATTTAATTTTGCAATAGGCCTATGAAATATACAACACCTTAATTTTATAGATTAAGAAATAGCAACATGGATGGAACTAGAGGGTGTTATGCTGAGCAAAATCAGTCAAGCAGAGAAGGACAAATACCATAAGTTTGCACATATAGGTGGATTAGGAGGAAGTTAACGGAGGACGAAGCGGGAGAAGAAGGGGAAAATAGTTGGGGAGAGGGAAGAAGGAAAACCATGAGAGACTCTTGAATGCTGAGAACAAACTGAGGGCTGAGGTGGAGTGGGGGAGAGGGGAAGGGGGTGTTGGGCATGGAGGAGGGCACTTGCTGGGTTGAGCATTGGGTGTTATATGTAAACCAACTTAACAATAAACTATTAAAAAAAAGAAACAGGTTTAAGGAGATGAAACAACTTATATGAAAAGTGATAAACATTATGCCCAGAGCATAATAAATAATCAATAAGTGGTGATTAGTATTATGGACATTCTTTATCATATAGTCCTTTGATGTATTAAGGTTAGAAATATTATAGGCTCCTCAGGAGGAGCATGATGATGAAAGCATTGGTTTAGCATAGCTGATAGGAAATGGGGCAGTATAGTCTATGCAGAAGTCAAGTTTCTAAAAAATTCAGATTACTTGATCTATTGATTCATTGATTTTTTCATGAAAATTACATTACTTGATCTATTGACTGATTGATTCATTGATTCATGTACTCACTCATTAAATAAACATATAGACTACATATCATGGTTTCAGACAATATGTCAGAAGCTCAATGTACAGAAATAAATAAGTCTAGGTCATCATTTAGTAAGGACATACAGATATCTATAGTAATTCATGCAAAAAACTATTACCGGGACTCTGAAGGAACACGGAGTATAATGGAAAAGAAAAGAGGGGCTGGTCAATTCTACTGGGGATTACAGGATGTCAGGAAAGTTTAATTGAGAAGGCAAATATTGAGCTGAGTCTTTAAGATAAGTAGGAGCTTGTCAGGAAGCATGTTGGAAGGTATAAAGGAAAATAAGAGAGGAAAAGAAACATGTACCAAGGCCCAGAGATGTGAAACTTACTTTTAAGTTGGGGAAGACGAAAAGAAACATGTACCAAGGCCCAGAGATGTGAAACTTACTTTTAAGTTGGGGAAGACAAAAGCAGCTCAGCATGGCTGAAACATACCATGAAAGAGAAAACAGTGCAAGTAATTAGATTGCACAGTTAGGTAATGAAGGGTTCCTGTTCACCATACTAAGGACTTGGACTTTGTTCTGAAGGTAATGGAAAGCCACTGAAGGGTTTAAAGAGTATATGGTTGGTTTTGGTTTCAGAAAGATCACCCTGGAGTGCCTGGGTAGCTCAGTCACTTGGAGACAGCAGGATTCATTGGAAGGTTGCTGAAATAGTCCAGATGAAGCTTGAATTAAGGCTATCGTTGTGTCTTCATATGTGAAATGGAAAAATAATAATCCATAGGGTTTTTTGAGGATTCAAGGAGTTAACATTTGTTCTTACAACAGTGACTGGTGCTTAGGAAGCAGTATTATGTTTCTGCTGAACAACAACAAAAAGAATGTAAGCTTCTTGAAAGCAGGATTTTGACTACCTTACCTACTAATTTTCTACCTGGTACATATCCTTCTACATATTTTTGGGAAATAAATGAATAAATGTTAATTTGTTCTTTCTGCCTCTTTATAACTTCATTTATTTTTTACTCCAAAGAAAGGGATATTCTTAGAGAGTTTGTGTAGAATTTTACCCTTTAATTCAACAGAGTTACAAGACTGAGTTTTCCTTCTTTTTTTATTCTAAACAGGTGTATTGGGATATAACTCAGTGTACAACTGAATGCACAATTCAATGTTTTTTAGCATATTCATAGATATGTGCAGCCATCACCACATTTAATTTTAGAACATTTGTATCCCTTCAAAAATAAATTCCATATCTTTTACCTATCCCCTCACCGACTTCCCAGCCCTACCCTAAAGCAATCTACTTTTTGTCGCCATAGATTTACCCATTCTGGACTTTTCATATGCATGGACTTATATACTATGTTGACTTCTGTGACTGTCTTCTCTCACATAGCACAATGTTTTTGAGGTTCATTCAAGTTGCAGCATGTACCAGTATTTCATTCTTCTATGGCCAAATAATAAATGGATATAATATATTTTGTTTATTTGTTCACTGATGGACATTTAGGTTGTGTCCACTTCGAGGATATTATGAATACTGCTTCCATAAACAATGGTGTATAAGTTTTTGTTTACACATGTTTAATTTTTCTTGGGGATATAACTAGAAGTAGAATGGTTAGGTCATCTGTATTATCATTATTATTTGAGAAACTACCAGACTGTTTTCCAAAGTGATTGTGTCATTTTACATTTTCATCAGCAGTGTATGAGGTTTCTGATTTCTCCACATCTTTACCAACACTTGTTATTGTCTGACATTTTGTTTCTGGCCATCCTAGTGAGTGTGAAGTAGTATCTTATTGTTGCTTTAATTTGTTGATATTTTCCTGATGACTAATGATGTAGAACATCTTTTCATGTGCTTTTTGGCCATTTGCATGTCTTCCTTGGAGAAATGTCCATTTACATCTTTTGCCCATTTTTTAGTTGGGCTGTTTGTCTTTTTATTATTGAGTTGTAATAGTTCTTTTCTAGACACAAGTCCCTTACCAGATATGTGACTTGAAAATATTTTCTCCCATTCTGTAGGTTGAGCTTGCACTTTCTTGATAGCATTTGCTTTGAAGCAAGAAAGTTTTTAATTTTGATAAAGTCCAAAATATCATGCTCTTGGTATTATATAAAGGAATCCATTTCCTTAAAAAAAATTTTGTTTTGTTTTATTTATTTTGGAGACAGAGACAGAGCATGAGTTGGGGAGGGGCAGAGAGAGAGGGAGGCACAGAATCCAAAACAGGCTCCAGGCTCTGAGGTGTCAGCACAGAACCCAATGCAGGGCTTGAACTCACGAACTGTGAGATCATGACCTGAGCCAAAGTCGGACGCTTAACCGACTGAGCCACCCAGGCACCCCAAGAATCCATTTCCGATACAATCATGAAGATGTCCCCATATGCATTCTGCCAGAAGTATATATTGTTTTAGTTCTTACTTCTTTTGGGCTGCTATAACAAAATACCACAGAGTGGTATTATAAACAACAAAGTGAGTAGTTTATAAATAACAGACATTTATTTCTCATAGTTCTGGAGGCTGTAAAGTTTAAGATCAAGGTATAGCATGATTGCAGGAAAGCTCTCTTCCTGGTTCACAGCTTGTACCTTCTTCCTGTGTCTTTACATGCTGGAAGGGGCTAGGGATCTCTCTGGAACCTTTCTTATAAGACATTAGTCCGATTCATGAGGGCTCCACTCTCATGACCTAAGCACCTTCTAAGTCCCCAAGTTCTAATACCATCATCTTTTGGGATTTGCATTTCAACATGTAAATTTTAAGGAAACATTCAGACCATAGAAAGCCCTTACATTTTGGCCTTTGATCCATTTTGAGTTATTTTTTGTATATAGTATGAAGTGAGGGTTCAACTACATTATTTGCTCATAGATATCCAGGTTTCCAGGACCATTTGTTGAAAAGACTATTCTTTCATCAATTTAGTAGACTTGATACCCTTGTTAAAAATTAGTTGACCAAAGGTGCTTGAGCTTATTTTTGGACTTGTGTTTCTATTCCATTTATCTATAAAATGTCTCTCTGTGTCAGTAGTACACTGTCTTGATTACCATTGCTTTGTAGTAAGTCTTGAAATCAAGAAGTATGAGTCCTGCTACTTTGTTTTTCTTTTTAGAATTGTTTGGGCTATTCTGGATCCCTTGAACTTCCATGAATTTTAGGTTCAGCTTGTAAATTTCTACAAAGAAATAAGCTGCAATTCTGATAGGGATTACATTGAATTCATAGACTTATTTAAATCTTCTTTAATTTAGTTTACCAATGTTTTGTAGCTTTCAGAGTACAAGTTTTGCACATTTTTGTTGCATATTCCTAAGTGTCTTATTCTTTTTAATGGTATTATCAGTGGAATTGTTTTTGTTTTTCATTTTATTCTTAAGAATTTCAGTATAGTTGACCCATAATATTACACTAATTTCAGAAGTAAAACATAATGATTCAACAACTCTATACATCATGCTTTGCTCACCACAAGTATAGCTACCATCTATCACCTTACAGTGCTATTACAGTACTATTGACTATATTCCCTTATGTTGTATTCTTTCTTCCTGTGACTTACTCATTCCATAACTGGAGGTCTGTATATCCCACTCATTTTCACCCATTTGGAAGAGTATTGTTTTCTTAATTTCATTCTCAGATTGTTCATTCCAAGTGATTTTTGTATATTGATCTTGTATCCTGCAATCTTGCTGAACTCGTTGATTTGTTCCAATAGTTTTTTTCAGTGAATTTTTAAAGGATTTTCTCTACATAAGATCATGCCATCTAAGAATAAAGATGATTTTACTTACTCTTTTCAAGTATGTATGCCTTTTATTTCTTTTAGTTGCCTAATTTCCCTGTGTAGAATCTCCACTACAATGTTAAATTGAAGTGGCAAGAGTGGACAACCTTGTCTTGTTCCTGATTTAGAGGGAAAGCATTCACTCTCTCCCAATTAAGTATGATGTTATCTGTGGATTTTTCACAGATTCTCTTATCAGGCTGAGAAAGTTTCCTTCCATTCCTAGTTTGTTGTGTTTTTATCATGGAATGGAATTTTGAACTTTCAATAAAGGAATATCATGGGCTTTTAATGATATTCCTTTCATTGTTGCCATTTACACATAGACTAGATGAGTACATTTAAGGTTTTTTTTCTTTGTCTAATACATTAGCTAACATGGCTCTTTAATTTATTAATGAACTTCAAGGGGCAGTGCCAAAATATAGTTTTGTTAAGGATATTATGTTAAATGTTACTGAAATCAGTTGGCCCCTAGTTGGATGCTGACAGACATTTTGATGTGTAAAACTTTTTATTACAATATTTTCTCTAGTGGATTTTGGCTCATGCTATGCCACAACAAAGCCTACTCCAGCTTGATTAAACATTTATGTGAATGTTCTCATCAGTTCCTTATCCTCCATGCTTGCTGGGAAATGGGAGCAGGGACAAATTGGGTTAAGAGTTAAGTGACTTAAATTGATTTAATCTCTCTGTTCCAGGAAGCTCGGAGACCTTTTCTTACACTGTCCTGCTTGATAGAATTTCTGGAAAGAAGTGAGAGGCCAATATTATCATTCCTAAAATGCAGATAGAGATGGGTCAAGGAACTTAGTCACCCTGTCCATCATTTTATCACAGACTTATCATCATCACTGCAGTTACAAAGAAAGGAAGCACTTAAGCTAAAGCTTCCAAAAAATTGTTTCGGCCGTGTCTTAATTTGGGTTGCTATAACAAATAACATAGCTTGTGTGATTTAAATAACAGATACTTATTTCTCACAGTTATGGATACTACAAAATCCAAGGGCAAGTTGGCAACTGAGTTGGTTCCTGGAGAGATTTCCCTTTCTGGCTTGTATACTGATGCCTTCTTGTTGCATCTTCACATGGTAGATCATCTCTCTTATGTCTCTTATAAGGACACTAATTCCATCATGAGGGCTCCACCCATAATATAATTCCCTCTGAAAGGCTCCACCTCCACATGTAATCACATTAGGGATTAAAGCTTCAATTTATGACTTTTGGGAGGACAGGAGCAAGATGAAAGTCTGAAAAGAAAGAGATCTGTAATTAACATGTTACTGGTCTCAAAGATGTGATGATTAATCTGTGAGAAGCACTGGGGAAAAGGGACTCCAAGTTCTCCTTTAGATAACTTCAATTCCGCTATTGATATGCAAGTATAAGAACACTAGCAAAAAGACAACTAATATTTACATAACCTCGTGCAGTTTAGAGAGCATTTTTATATTTACCAAAATGCCCTGAATATCAAAACTGTAAAACATCCATTTTATAGTGTACTCGGAGGGGCATTTTGAGATTTGGTTTATAAGAAATAATACAAGTTCTTATATTAGAGATTGAGATAAAAGATTTTGATGTTTTCATACAACATTTTAAAATTTGTATAATGGACTTTAAGTATTTTGTAGTTGTGAAATAGGCTTATTATCTAGACACTTGTTATTGTTGTTTTAATATCTATATAAAGTTTTTACTAACTCTCAGCAAAACAATCAAATTCTGCCATTGAGGGAAACCATAGATTTCCTTCTATCTGAAGATGTAGACCTTGGCCTACACCAGGCATCTTGGTGAAAGGTAAAAAGACTAATTTTCCTTCCTATTTTGGATCCTCCTCAAGTCCACCTGAGGTTTATGACTTTTGATAGGAAGACCAAGTCTGTAGCAGCTGTAACTTTCTTGAATGGCTGTAACATTGGGTAAAAGCCAGCAGGGTTTGGCTTCACATTTGAACCAAACAGATTCAAGGGCTCAGACAAAAGGCATGAACAATTTACCAATTTTTACTTTTTCTGATAATGGTTTTGTTTGGAAAAGCTATTTTTATGAACACGAGTTGACCAGATTGATGATACATTGTATAGGCTCTCTGTGGTCACAAATTAGTATGTTCAAATTGAGATGAAATAGTTCCCTCAGGAAATGTACTTTTCTGATCATTTACAGATTAAGACTCTGGAGTTTGTAAGTTTTTCATTCACTCTCTCACACACTCATTCATTTCACTTACTCATTCATAGAAGCATTTATCGAGTGCCTGCTGTTTTCTCAGCCCGCTNCCACCCAGGCGCTCCTATTTTTATTTTTTTTTTAAGTTTACTTAGTTTGAGAGAGAGAGAGAGAACATGAGAGGGACAGAGAGAGAGGCAGAGAGAGAATCCCAAGCAGGCTCCATGCTGTCAGTGCAGAGCCCAGTGCGGGACTCAATCCCACAAACCATGAGATCACAACCTGAGTCAAAATCATGAGTCGGACACTTAACTGGCTGAGCCACTCGAATGCACCTATTTTTAACTTTCTGAGGAACTTCCATACTGTTTTCAAGAGTGGCTGCACCAGTTTGCATTCCCACCAACAGTGCATGATTGTTCCTTTTTCTACACATCCTTGTCAACATCTGTTGTTTCCTGAGCTGTTAATCTTAGCCATTCTGTTGGGTGTGAGGTGACAGCTTATTGTAGTTTTGATTTGCATTTCTCTGATGATCAGTGATGTTGAGCATCTTTTCATATGACAGATATTTTAAACATGCAAGAATGCAGGCATAATAGTTTTCTATTGCAGGTATAACAAATTGCCACAAACTCCAAGGCTTAAACAATATAAGTTTATTATCTCATACTTTCTGTGTTTCAGAAGGCTAGGTGCAGCATAGCTTAGCTGTTTTCTCTGCTGAGAGTCTCAAAGGACTCATGTGATTACATTGGGCCCATCTGGATAATCTAGGCTAATCACCCTATCTTAATGCCCATTGATTAGCAACCTTAATTCTATCAGCAAAGTCTCTTGCAGTTTGATATAACAAAGTGTTAGGATCCCAGGATTGGGACATAGACAACCGGGGGGTGGGGGTGGGTGGTCATTATTTATCCTATCAGAATAGGCAATGAAATTCCCATAAATCCTCCTTTATGGAAAAATCAACCAATTGAGATACATGTGAAAAATCTTTTACAAAAGGATTGGCAATGAAAATGTTCATAGCAGCACTCTTAACAATAGCTGAAACATGGAAAGAGCCTTAGTGTCCATCAACGGACGAGTGGATCAAGAAGATGTGGTTTATCTATACCATGGAATACTACATGGCAATGAGAAAGAATGAAATCTGGCCATGTGTAGCAACATGGATGGACCTTGAGGGTGTTTTGCTTAGCGAAATAAGTCAGGCAGAGAAGGACAAATATCATATGTTTGCACGTATAGGTGGACTAGGAGGAACTTAACGGAGGACCGTGGGGGAGAAGAAGGGGAAAGATAGTTGGGGAGAGGGAGGGAGACAAACCATGAGAGACTCTTGAATGCTGAGAACAGACTGAGGGCTGGTGGATGTGGGGGGGAGGGGGGAGCTAGGCATAGAGGAGGGCACTTGTGGGGATGAGCACTGGGTGTTATATGGAAACCAACTTGACAATAAACTATTTGTAAAAGAAAAAAAAAGAAAATGTAATACATTAAAAAAAATGCAATGTGGGATATATATGGTATCATACCAGAATATTAAAATAACTATATTGCTTAGGGAAATGATTGGTAGCTGCTATAATAAGCACTATCAAAATATCAGAGCTATAACTCAGTAAAGGGTTGTTTCTTGTTCACATCACTGCCTGCTGTCCATTAAGAGACTCTCTTAAGTGACTTCTCCACATAGTGACTCAGCAATTCAGGCCTCTTTCCAATTATGGTTCTGCTGTCCTGGAGTTATTCACTTTTAAGTAAATACATGGGATGGGGAGAGGAGCAGGGAAACAAGAGAGTGAGAAGACACTCATAGGACACTCTAGAGGCCACGTTTGGAAGTTGTATAAATCACTCACATTCCTTTGATATAATTGGTCACATGGTCCAATTGAACTGCAAAGGAAATTGAGAAATGTAGACTTTCTGTGTTCCTAGGAAAAAGTAATGAGACCAGTGTGTATCCACTTTCTGCTACAATAACATTTAATGATATAGTAATAATAATGTTAATAATCTTTCTGATCTAATTCATCAGGTATAAACTGAGAAAGGAGTTAGGATAGTAAGTGTGATTATTCCCTTTCTTTCATAGTGGCTGCTTAAAAGCTAATAAAAAATTATACTTGGTATATCATTTGTATATATAAAGATTATCACTAAAAATGCTAAAAATATGAACTTAAACAACCAAATTCAGAATGTGGAGGCAGATCTGGAGTAGGAAGAAGTATTATGTAGTATTTTTTCACTTACCAGTGGGTAGTCACTAACGTATTTTCTACAGTTGATAATTAAAGAAATCGTGATTCAAGTTTATTGTATAAAACCATAGTTATTAAAGTAGCATTTGGAACTAAAAACTATAAAATTCAAAAGGCACAACTGAATTAAAACAAAGAAAAAGAAGATGATACAGGAAAGATAAAACATGAACATTTTTAATTAAAAATTTTTTTAACGTTTATTCAGTTTTGAGAGACAGACAGAGCATGAGTGAGGGAGGGGCAGAGAGGGAGACCTTACCTGAATCAGGCTTCAGGCTCTAAGCTGAGCTGTCAACGTAAGGCTCTAATGCAGGGCTCAAACTCAGGAACTGTGAGATCATGACCTGAGCCAAAGATGGTTGCTTAANTATTAAAAAAAAAAAGAAAGAAAATATTCTAAACAAAGCATCACAGAAACAGAAATGAGTGTAAAAACTGGTATATCAATAAGTAGAAATGGACAATTTGTTCATTTGTACAATTGTTCATTTGAACAATTGACATTTGTTCAAGAAAGGCATTTTGCTGAATATGAATATATATACATGCATATATATGCAATACCAGCAATGCACTCAAAATAAGATGGAGTAGCAGGGACTGATTATCTGTCTGTCTATCTATCTATCTATCTATCTATCTATCTATCTATCTATCTATTTATCACCTGTTTGAGATACACACACACATACCTTATATATAAATACCTTAGAGTGTTCTCTGAAAGATGAAACTTTTATCACTGCCTAGCTTACTGACTTGAGGAAAAACTCAGGCAGAACCTGCCAGACATTTGCATTGTGGAGACAGAGTTGGTAGCCCAGTGAGACCAAAAGAGCTAGAATTAGCAGGACAGAGTATGGAGGAACAGAGTTGCACAGAAAGGACTCCAGAGAACTGCAGAAGATCCTTCTCAGTATTCAGGAGAGAACTGATCAGCACAAGCATGTAAAGAAACTACCCAAGGCTGGGGGAAAGACCCATCTGAAAATATCAAGGGAAAATCATCTCTGGAGTTCACACAGACCTAGGAATAGTCCTTGTTCCCATCAGCCAAACTAGAAAACCTCATAATTCATGGGGACGTTGAGTAGAATGTTTAGAATGTACTTGTTTCATTCATGGGGCAAAGTTAGCTCTAGAAGAAATATGCTCTAGTCTTGCCTAAAAGCTTTAAATAAGATCCAAAAGAATTAAAGTCTTCCAAGTAATTTAACTGTGTTCCAGAACAAAGGTTAAGGATATTTAAAGTAATCCAAAAGTATTGAGCACCCACACAAGGTCAAATCCACTGCTGGTGGGAATGTAAATTGACATAACAGCTTTGGAAACAGTTTGACAGTTTCTTAAAAAACAAAGATACCTTTACCATATGATCCAGCCATTTCACTGCTAGGTATTTACCTCCCCCCTCCCAAAAAAAAAGAGACATGAAAACATGTCTACATGAAGACTTGTGTACTAGTATTTCCAGCAGCTTTATTTGTAATAGATAAAAAATCGAAACAACCCAAATGTTCGTTAACAAACCGTGCATGCAGGAAATGTGCTATATCCATAGGGTGGAATACTACTGAACAATAAAAAGGAATGAAAGAAATGAGCGATTGATGCATGCAACAATATGGATATATCTCAAAATAATTATGCTGAATGAAAGTAGACAAATAAAAAGGAGTTCATACTGTCTGATTTCATTTGTATAAACTTCTAGACAATTCCAATTAGTCTTTAGTTAAATGAAACAGAGCAGTGAGTGCTTTCGTTGAGGTGGGGAGTACTGGGACAAGAATGAGGGACTACAAAATATGAGAACACTTTTAGGCATGGTAGATATGTACATTATCTTGATTACAGTGATGGTTTCACAGGTATTTACATGTTTCAAAATTATCAAATTATGCATTTTAAATATGTCCATTTTGTGTATATTAATTATACCGCAGTGAAGCTCATAAAAGTGACAAAGATTGAAACTAGAAAAAAGTTGATAATTATATATTAGTCAAATGCATATTAAAAAGGAGGGGTCATGATTTTAAGATCATAGAACTTTGAATTTGAGACAAAAAGCTTTAAGCAAGATAAGGTGTGTTTACTTCGCATGAATCCTTATACACAAAATAAAATATCATTAAACTGTAAAGCTAAAGTTTTAAGACATATACGGTCAAATAGAAACGCAGTAAACAGGGGCGCCTGGGTGGCTCAGTCGCTTAACCAACTGACTCTGGATTTCGAATCAGATCATGATCTCACAGTTGGTGGGATCAAGCCTCACATCTGGCTCTGTGCTGACGCAGAGCCTGCTTAGGACTCTCAGTCTCTCTCTCTCTCTCTCTCTCTCTCTCTCTCTCTGCCCCTCTCCTGCTTACACATTCTCTCTCTCTCAAAATAAATACAAAAAATACAAAACATTAAAAAAAATCTTTAGAAATGCAGTAAACACTAGGAATCTTTAACACAGATCTCTCAGGCTATAATTGATTGCATAGATAAAGAGGTAAGAATAAAGAAGACTTACATAGCCTCAACTTGTAAAAGGTACAGTAAAAAACACACATTGAACTATATACTCTGTAAACAAAGAATATAGCTTCCTTTCAGGTGGCCATAGTAAATTTGCAATAACTTTAAAAACGTCACAAAACTCCTTAAATTCAGAACAGTAAAAATAATACAGATCATATTCTCTGATTAGGTAATGACAAAACAAAAAATTAAGAAAACAAGAATGTCTAAGTCCTCTGCCCATTTTAAATTGGATGATTATAAATTATTGCTATTGAGTTGTATGAATTCTGTGTATATTATAACCCCCTATCAGACATAGGACTTGCAAATCCTTTCTCCCATTCTGTAGTTTGCCTTTTCATTTTGTTAATTGTTTCTTTTACTGTTTGCTTTTTAGTTTGATGTGATCCCATTTTTCTATTTTCACTTTTGTTGCCTATACTTTTGATATAATATACAAGAAGTCATCACCAAGATCAGTGTCCAGATGACTCTCTGTGTTTTCTTCTGGTAGTTTTATACTTTTAGGGCATATGTTTAAGTCTACAATCCATTTTGAGTTTATTTTTGTGTATGGTATAAGATATAAGATAAAGATCCAATTTCTTTCTTTTGCCTGTAGATATCCAGTTTCCCAACACCATTTACGTGAATAAACATCTCTCAAAAGAAGACATACAAATAGCCAGCATGTGCTCAACTCATCACTAGGGAAATGCAAATCAAAATCACAGTGAGATCACCCTACACCTGATAAGGACAGCTACCATAAAAAAAAAAATGAAACTCAAAAGATAACAAGTGCTAGCAAGGATGTAGAGAAAAGGAAACCCTTGTACACCGTTGGTGGGAATGTCAATTGGTACAGCCAATTATGGACTAAAATCAGGATCTTGAGGAAATATCTGCATTCCCATGTTCTTTGCACCATTATTCACAATAACCAAGATATAGAAACAACTTAAATGTCTATTGACAGATGAATCGATAAAGAAAATGTGGTATAAAATTAAAAAATTATAATTGTATGATATGATAGAGGTGTTAGCTAATGGTTATGCTACAGTGGTAATCATATTGCAATATATAAATGTACCAAATGAATATATTGTGTACCTTTTTAAAATTTCAAAATATATTTTTATTTCAAGGTTAAGCACTTTCCTTTTTTTTAATAGTTTATTGTCAAGTTGGTTTCCATATGACACCAGTGCTCATCCCCACAAGTGCCCTCCTCCATACCCATCACCCCCCTTACCCTCTCCCCCACCCCCATCAACTCTCAGTTTGTTCTCAGCATTCAAGAGTCTCTCATGGTTTGCCTCCCTCCCTCTCTCCCACTATTTTTCCCCTTCTTCTCCCCCACAGTCCTCCGTTAAGTTCTTTGTAATCCTCCTATACGTGCAAACATATGGTATCTGTCCTTCTCTGCCTGACTTATTTCGCTCAGCATAACACCCTCAAGGTCCATCCATGTTGCTACACATGGCCAGATTTCATTCTTTCTCACTCCATGTAGTATTCCATGGTATAGATAAACCACATCTTCTTGATCCATTCATCAGTTGATGGACACTTAGGCTCCTTCCATATTTGGCTATTGTTGAGAGTGCTGCTATGAACACTGGGGTACATGTGCTCCTATGCATCAGCACTCCTGTGTCCCTTGGGTAAATTCCTAGCAGTGCTATTACTGTGTCATAGGAGTTCTATTGTTAATGTTTTGAGGAACCTCCACATTGTCTTCCAGAGGGGTGGCACCAGTTTACATTCCCACCAACAGTGTAGGAGGGTGCCTGTTTCTCCATATCTTTGTCAGCATCTATAGTCTCCTGATTTGTTCATTTTAGCCACTCTGACCGGCATGAGGTGGTATCTCAGTGTGGTTTTGATTTGTATTTCCCTGATGAGGAGAGATGCTGAGCATCGTTTCACGTGTCTGTTGGCCATCTGATTGTCCTATTTTGCATACCTTAAGCTTATACCAGTTATGTCAATTATATCTCAGTAAAAAGAAAAAATGTGGTATATACATACAAATGATGAGATCTTGCCATTTGCAACAACATGGATGGACCTAATGGGTATAATGTTAAATGAAATAAGTCAGAGAGAAAGAAATATGATATGATTTCACTTCTATGTGGAATCTAAAAAACAAAACAGTGAATAAATAAAAAGTAGAATCAAGAATATTTGTTTTTAAAAGGAGTAAATCCTTCCAAATACAATACCATGTATGAAGCTGAGGATATTATCTCAAGCAAAGTAAGGCAGACATAGGACAAATACTGCATGATTCCACTTATATGAGGTATCTAAAATAGTCAAACTTCTTGAAGTGGAGAATGGAATGATGGTTTCTGGGGGCTTCGGAGGAGGACAAATGGGGGGGGAGTTGATTAATGGGTATAACGTTTTAGTTAGGCCAGATGAGTGAGTTCTAGAGATCTGCTGTACAACATAGTACCTACAGTTAACAATACTATATTGTACACTTAAATATTTGTTAATAAATCTCATGTTAAGTGCTCTTACAAGAATAAAAAAGAAAAATTAATGAAACATAATGCACAGAATATTCAATTGGATGTCAGAAATTAAATATATTTCATACAACAGTATTATAGAACAGTGGAAACACTGCTTGGAAACAAAGACATGAATGAACGTCACAAGCATAATGTTGAATAAAAGAAAGAGAGAGAAGAGTAGGCATATATATGGTGTTAGGGCTCAGGAAAGTAGTTACCTTTGGGGAGGAGGTATAGTAACTGGGAAAGAACCCTTCTAGGGGGCCTCTGGGATATGAATAATGCTGTGATTCTTGATCTGGTATTGTTTAATGAGTATATTCACTTTGTGAAAATTCATCAAAATGTAGGAGTCTTTAAGTCTTTAATTTTTCTGTATAGGTGATACTTTTTTAAAGTTTATTTGTTTTGAGTGAGAGAGAGAGAGGGGAGCAAAGGAGCAGCAGAGGGAGAGGAAGAGAGAGAATTCCAAGCAGGCTCTGTGCTATCAGTGCTCTCAGTGCAGAGCCTGACGTGGGGCTCACAGCAACTGTGTGATCATGACCTGAGCTGAAATCAAGAGTTGGTTGTTTAACCAACTGAGCCACCCAGGTGCCCCATATATATGTTATAGCATTTAATAAAGATTTATTGAATTTTTTTAAAAAAAGCTTGTAAACATCTTGGATGAAAGGGGGGAAACCCAACATTTTATAATATCTGGAAACTAATAGTAATAACATTGCTCATAAAATTAGGAACTAGAATGATGAAACCTATCAATATCAATTAAATCAAAGTCATAATAGTACTTAGGTCAGTTCTTTGAAAACCTGAATGCAATGGATGGTTTTCTTGGAAAATATAAATTAATAAAATTAAACCCAGAAGACATAGGCAATCTAAACAGAAAAATTACCATAAAAAGAATTGAGCTAGAACTCATCTAAAAAGCCTAAGACCTTTCATAAATGAATTCTATGAAACATTTATTTTATGTTATTTATTTTTTCAAGATTTTTATTTTTAATTAATCACAACACTCAATGNACAACCCCAAGATCAAGAGTTGCATGCTCCACCAAATGAGCTGGCCAATCGCCCTTCCAAGAAACCTTTAAGACAGTGTTAACTCCAAAGTTATTCACACAGGCCTAGAGCATACAAGATTGTTTTTCTTAAAACTCTGACCACTAAAGTATCTGATTCAAGAGCACCTGGGATGTTCAAAATCACTTTTCCAACACAGTCATGTTTAATTATTGTCTCTGAAAGTGAGGTCTGAGGATCTGTATTCTTATCAAGCTTCCAAAGTGATTCTTAGGCACGTAGAAGTCTGAGAGCCACTTGCATAGACTGAAAAGGAAAGTTTTCAATGTCTTACTAAGCCATAATATAACCAATACCAATACCTGAAAAGATGCTATAAAAATTAAAAAGCCCATGTATCAATCTTATGCATGAATATTGATGCAAATATCCTAAGCAAAAATTTAGCAAATAGAATAAAGCAAGCACAAGTGGAACTCATTCCCAGATTGCAATGATGGTTCAGTCTCAGAGAATCAATTAAAATAATTCATAATATTAGAATGAAGTCCAAATTCCTAATTACTACTAACCACATCCTCCATGATATGCTAATGACTATTTCTGCAGATACAACTTTTATCACTCAGTGTGTCATACTTTGAGCTCCAACAATAATAAATGGCTTTATCACTTCTACTTCACACACACCATATGGTTTCTCACTCTCATGTTTTCTCTCTCCTTTCATCCACATGCATTCTTTCCCCCCAAAATTGTTATTTTATTTTTTATGATTGATATAAAAAGCTATACATATTTAAGCTATACAACTCAATGGGTTTGGGGGTAAGTACACACTNACATATCCACCATGTCCTGAATTTTTCTCTTACTCCTATTATCATTATTATAATTATTGTTGTTATTATTTTTGTGCATTTTAAAAATATTTAACATAAGATCTACTCTCTTCGCAAATTTTACATATGCAATATATTATTGTTAGCTATAAGTACTATGCTGTATAGTAGATCTCCCAAACTTATTTATCTTGTATAAGTGAAATGTTGTGCCACTTATTTATTATCACCCATTTCCTCCTCTGCCCAGCTTCTGGCA
>NW_027527683.1:137086-146177 GCF_008692635.1 Crocuta crocuta
AACCACTTTTCTATTCTCTTTCTATGAGTTTGACTATTTAGATTTCTTATATAAATGAAATCATACATATTTGTTTTTCTCTGTCTAGCTTATTTCTCTTAAGATAATGTTCTCCAGATCCATCTGTGCTGTCACAAATGACTGGATTTCTTTCCTTTTTAAGGCTGAATATTATTCCATTATACAGATACATAACATTTTTTAAATCATTCATCTGTAGGTGGATATTTAGGTTGTTTTCATCTTGGCTTTCTTTTTATTTTATTTTATTTTATTTTTTTAATTAGGCTCCATGCCCAACATGGGGCTTTGAACTCACAACCCTGAGATCAAGAGTTGCACTCTCTACTGACTGAGCCAGCCAGGTGTCCCACCACATGCATTCTTTAAGATAAATTTCAGTTTAGGCACCATGTACTGAAATATGGCTTCCCTGACTTGACACTAGGTATCTTCTTACCCTGTTTCTTAGAATATTCAATGCATATCTCTAACATTATATATGTATATATAACATAGTATTATAATGATATTGATGTGAGGATCTCTTAAAAAAAACTGAATATTCCCTAAAGCAGTCAATATTCTCCAATGTATTCATAACACAATTAATTTGAATATGGAATGAATGAATGTCAGTGAGAAGCAAATTCATTTCACATGGAACAAAATGCATGTTCAGGATNTTTTAGTCAACTTTTTTTATTTAAAAAATTTTTAAATTTATGTCTTGAGTGTCAATGGCCTATGATTTTCCCTTTTCTTATTGTCTTTTTTGGTTTAGACAGTAAGATTATATATAATACCTTCACAGATTGAGTTAGTGAGTATTCCCTATTTTGTTTTCCAGAAAGTAGTATTTAAGATGTAAATAATCTTATCTTTGATATTTTGGNTTCCTTTGTAGAATGTGTCTTAATCACTGCTTCAATTTATTGTTATTGGACTATTAAGACTATATCTCTAACATGTTTTGGTAAACTATATGTTACTAGAACTTTGTCTATTTGTCTAAGTTTTCATTTTTTGGCATAAAGTTATTCATACTATTATCTTATACTTTTAACCTGTGCTATATCTGTATTGATGACTCACTTTTCATTTATAGAATTGTAACTTTTGCCTTCTATCTTTTCTTTGGATAAATTTTACCAAAGGATTGCAAATTGTATTAATCTTTCGAAAGAAGCAATCTTTGGTTTTGTGTATTCTCTTTTTATTTCTCGGTTTTCTATGTCATTTATTGTTGTTCTAATCAATGTTACCTACTTCATTTTATTATATTTTTCTCTTGGTACTTATCTAAATATCTTAAGTTAGATGTTTAGCATATTAATATTGAGGTAATTTAAGTAAATTAATTAATCTAATTTTCAAATAAAAATATATAAGAAAATATCTTTCCTACTGAATATCAGTTCATCTACAGCTAACAAATTTTATGTGAAACATTTAATTATTACTTAGTTCTAAGTATTTTAAAACTTCCATTGTTATTCTTTATGAATTAGAAACTTGCTTTTTAATTTCCAAAGGTAAGAGAATTAAACAACTTTTTATTGGTTATTGATATCTAACTTCATTGTGTTTTATCAGGTAGCAATTATCTGAAACTTGACTTTTTTTACCCTTTAGTATAATCAATATTTGTAAATGTTCCATGTAGATATGAGAATAATTGATATTTTCTAATTATTGGGTGTAGAACTAAATTTATGTCCATTAAATTAAGCGTGTTAATAGCATTGTACAAATCATTAATGATTTTTTTTAATCTGAATTCTGTCAATAATCCAGAAAAGTGATGCTGAAAACTCACCAGTATGATGTCAGAACTGTTCATTCATCCGATACAACTATTTTTTTGCTTTATATAGTTTACATTATTTTATTAGGTTTATAAGAACTCAGCATTGTTTACTGTGCTGGTAGACTAAATATTGTATTAGGCAGCAAAGTTCCCTTTCACTACTGATGATTTTTTTTTCTTAAAAGTTTAGTTTCTCAATAGTAACAGCAGTATTTGCTTGGTATATCTTTTCCCACTATTTTACTTTGAAAGTATTCATGCCCTTATGCTTTAGGTACATGACTTGTAGCAGCATAGATATGGGTTTTCTTTTCTTTATATCACATAGGAAAAATTCTTTCACTGACAATTTGTTCAATTCAGAGGTTTTACTTTTTATTGATGTATTTGAGAATGTATAGGCAATTTCTTTTTTTTTTGCTTCAACTTGCTTAACTTTTCACATTTTACTTTTATCCTACAATGTGTTTGTTGAGTGCTTCTCTGTGTTTATTTTTTCCCTTATCCTATTTTCTTTTATGGTTGTTTGGAAGATAGAAGTTTATTCCCATCATTTTAACCTTAAAAATTTCTCATGATTATTAAACAAAATGCGATATTAAAAATATCTCATTTTTTCTCTTAAATAATACACTTTAACAATGATTTCCTTCTCTCCAATTTACTCCTGTTGACCAGTTTTTTATTTCTAACCTTTTCGTAACTCCATGGAGTACCACTATTTATTATCACTTAGGAAGACAATGATTGCATACATTTGCACATATGGTTACCATTTTATTTGCTTACCATTATTCCAGCACCACAGACGTTACTTCTGGAATAATTCTTATTCTTTCTGAAATATATCCTTGAGAGCTCCTTTGCATCCTCTTAGTGGTAACTCTCTTTGAAAAAAACATATCAACATATGGATTAAAAACAACATCCATTACATACAAAAAAGTTATATTGAAACCATAAATCAGAAGACATCCCTGCTATGCTTATATCATGACAGTGGATTCTCCCTGAACTGTGGGAAAAAACACTCAAGTGACATCATGGTAAGAAGGCATGTNTTTAAATTTAACCATATTTTCCATTATTTTTAATAGAATCATGAATTCTGCCTTTCTCCCCACTGACTTCCTATGTAGTTAGCTACATTTTAGTGTCCTCAGTAGTTAACATGAAGTATATTTTAACAAAAACATATATGAGCTCACAGTTTTAATTTTCTTCCAAGGATATGAATGAAAATGAATTTCTAAATATATTTTATATTTGGTCTTAAAATAATCCATCAAATTATTTACAATGATTCTTAGGAAGGACTCCCAAGGTCATCTTGTAAAGTTTTATTTACTGTTGTAGAAGTTAAAGCTCATTATTTATGTATTTCTGCAACTCAGTGTAATTTTTTGAGGGACATGCCCATTGCTCAGTGAAGACAAGCAATTGACTTTGTATAAAATCATATTACCCATAGAAAATGGGTTTGCATAGCAGCACAAGAGAACCTATTCTCTTCCAATATGGATCTGTCTCAGATCCACCTGGTGTTTATGACTTTTGATGAGGACAGACCAAGTCTAATGTAGCTAAAATGTCATTGAATGGCCGCAACATTGGACAAAAGCCAGTAGGATCAGATCTCTCATTGGAATCAATCAGATTCAAGGACTCGGGCAAAGGACATGCATAAGTTAACAGACTTTTTTTCCTATGATAGATTTTGTCTGGAACAGCTAGCTTTATAAATGTGAATCGAACAAATGAGAAAATACATTCTATGCAATCTCTGAGACCAGAAATTAGTATGTTCAAATTGAGATGAAATAGTTCCCTCAGGAAATGTACTTTTCTGATCATTTACAGATTAAGACTCTGGAGTTTGTAAGTTTTTCATTCACTCTCTCACACACTCATTCATTTCACTTACTCATCCATAGAAGCATTTATCGAGTGCCTGCTGTTTTCTCAGCCCGCTTCCAATTATTTCTTTGAAAGATGGCTCATTTAGAAGGCTCCTAAAAAGACTGGCGGGTTGATTGGTATTTCTAAGTGCAGTGGGAAGGTGTGAAATCTGAAGGTGTTTGGAAAGGGCTTTGGAAATAGGCTCATCACTCCTGCCATTTCCTCTGCTGTGAACTTGCAGGGGAGCATCCTGAAAACTAAGAGCCAGGGGCAATGCCACCTGTGGGGCTCTGCATTTCCTTTCTCAAATTCACCACACATGCCTGGATGGGCTTCACACTGCCCCTGTTTGCTTATCCACATGGAGTCTCTTTCTGCCTTTGGTTTCAGCTTTTGTGTTACGTAGGTCCTTGGCAGTTAACATCGCAGCTTCCCAGGTGACCAAGTTTGGAAGGTTTTAGACTTTGTATGAAAGTTGGTATAGAATAGAGATTTCAGACACCAGTGAAGGGGCATTTCCTCAGTGGGTATTTTGGCTATTCTGATATTCTTTCTTTTGGATGGCAGAGAAGCCAGCTTCTTGGTTAAAAGAAAATCTATGACTTCTCTGAGCAGTTGTACACAGCTGAGAGTTCATGATCTATCAATGTACCTTCCCCTGTCCATTAAGTAGGATTTATCTGTGTATCCCCATGTAAGTGAGGCAAAAAAAATTCTTTAGAGAAGATACAAAGTTAGTGAGATAATTTATTTATTTGTGTTACATCATGATATTCATATACCTGGCAGACGTGTTCACTTACTGACTCACGAAGAGGTGCCATGTAGAGGTGACTCAGTTGTCTATCTGAGCATTAACAAAGATAAAGTGATTAGTTTATATGATTAAGGTCATCATGAAGTTGAGGGTGGGAGTTGGAGGAGAAAGAGCAACTTAGAATCAATTATGTATGAATACAATATTTTTGAGGGAGCATTAAGTTCTCTTTTCTCCACCATAATTTGTTAGTATGGATACATAGGGTTTATGTGGAGTCTCTGAGAAAAAAATGTAATGAGTAAACAAGTAGCTGTGTGTATGTGTGTGTGTGTGTGTGTGTTTGTGAATGTGAGTAGTGAGTATGCATGGGATATAGGGATACTCTGGGTGAGATCAAGAAAAAATGAAAGCACTTAAAAAACAGTTGGGCTCAATTTTTAAAACATATAATTGTCCTCACTTGTATTGTTTTCCTGTTTATATGGATTTTCTTAAGGTTGTCCACAAAGTGATTTTTTTGGCATGGCTCCTAGGCAGGCCTGCCTTATTCTCCCCAGATTCCCCCTGACTTCTGGGCTTGCCATTCTCTGAGGCCTTGTCACTTTAACCTGATCTGTGGGTCAGTGACTTTGAGATTTCCTACTTGCCTGATAGAAATGTAGAATCTCAGTCCTGACTCCTCCTCACCTAATGAATCAATCTTTATTTTTGCAAAATCCTTGGGTGATTCACAAGTAAAGTTTGAGAAGTGCTCCTCTTCAGAGCCGTGTTCAAAATAAAAAATATCATCAAAACCTCCCATACTTTTTCTTCTTTTTGTGTTCCTTGTCTCCATTAATGACACTGGAGTCTTTCCATTTGGCCGGGCTGAGTCAGTCTTATTTGTCACACCCATCTGTCATGTTCCTCACATCCTATCCATTGCCAAAGCCTGGCAATTACATATCTTCATCATCTCTTGATTTTGCCATTTTCTGTCTCTTCCCACTTCTAATTTCCTTGTTCACAGTCTAGTAAGCTTTCACCGGGCTATATTTTTTATCTCAAGACTTACTGGCTTCTAATCCATTCTACTTGTTGTTATGTTAGCTTTCCTAAGGCATACCTGTGACTATAATTTTATGCTTAGAAATCTTCAGTTGCTACTTATTACCTACAAAAACCTGTGTCAGTGTTTTACCATGACAGTTAAGGCTCTGCAGTGTTTCTAAACTCAACCTCTGACATATTGTCATTCAGACACGAGTTCAGCTTTATCTGATTATTTCCTTCCCCCACAACAATGTCCCATAATGTTCTGCTGCTGTCTTTTTTTCATGTCTGAAATGACCCTCTCAAACAATCACACATGCAAATATTAACTTCCTTCAAGGCCTTCTAAACCCATTCTTTGTCTTTTCTCACTGATCATCATGTGCTTCCTTAGTATTATTAAAACATCCCCCACCTCTACTCTCCCCTACTGAGCTTTGCATTCTTACCTTACCTCCTCTGATTAATTCTCAGGTCCTTGAAGGCAGGGACAGTGTCTTGTTCTTCCTCTAACCTGCCACAATGCCTATCCAAGTGCTTTATAAAAATAGATATTCAGCAAATGCACTATAAATGCATATGAATAGAAGCAGGGAAGATAGGATGCTATCCACCCACAAAGAGACATCCCAGATATCAGCAGACATTTATCAAAGTATTTATTAAATCAGCAAGTGATATTAATGACCAGTAGCATGGGATAAAAACAGAGGAGGAGTTAACTGCTAGGATTAGTCCTATTTCTTATTAGTCCTACAATTAAGTGTTCCCTCATTGCCTCCTAGCTTCTGAATTCATCTGTGTAGGCCCTCCATTTGCTCCTGACTGCAGTACACCCAAAGGTGCACATTGGCCTCTCATTCAGATAGCTATATTAGGACTTAAAGGTCTAATTAAAAAAAAAAAAGGTAGTTAATCCTACCAGTGACACAAGATAAAGGCCTTACATGGATCACTGTGTTGTAATCTGGATCCTTGAGAAAATTATGCTTGATGATGAGTTCTGATGTCAGTCCTGTATTAGTTTCCATGCATCATTGTTGTTTTGGTTTGTAACCCTCCTGTGAGCTTTCCTGGGTGTAATCTCAAACTGATCCTTGTACTCAGAGGACAGGGAGAGACTGAAAAAAGAGATAGGCTACTCTGGCTTGGTGTGGCAATTTTAGTAAGCAAATGGAACTTACATATGAGGTTTCTCTTGGGTGTCAGCAAGATGAATGGATCCCCACACCCTCTCACCAAATCTTAAAAAATTATATATAGAGAGGCCTTAGCTGGGTTCACTCAGATGTCCTGTGCAAGGTGTTCTCAAACCATATCACTATGTCAAGGCCATGTCCTTGGAGCAGCCTCTGGGAATGGGAAAAGCAAGTGGAACTCACATTCTATAAACAGGAGACAGAGTGAGGAGCCTCTGACTGTCCAAGTCCAGCTCAAAGGTCAGCTGATGGACACATCTTGTCAGTGACTTTCCCCACACTGTTAGACTGTCTTAAGCTGGAATCTGTTTGAAGACAAGACAGTTTTGTACCCTTTTTCACATGGCCTATCCTTGCTCAGTGAGTGCTTTTGTGCTTTTTTACATTAAGGAATCCATGCTAATAAAATGGTAGTGATATAATATTTTTCATAACAACTATTTATTGGGAACCTACTATGTGTCAAACAATATTCAAACAATGTTACATATATTATTTCATTTAATTTTTTATCATAACCTCTCCACCTCATTCTGCAGATAAGACAGCTATGACTTAGAGAAATTACTTAAATTAGTCACATACACATTTAGAAGGTCAAGAAACTTGGAATTAGATCTTCACTTGCCTGATTTAAGTGCCTTTATTCTAATTTCATTAGTATTGATGAGGACAATAATCAGATTATTTTTATCTGGCAGTGAATCCTAATATGATAGAAGGAAGTAACAGAAACTTGGTGATTTCATACTTTCAGGAATTTCTAACATACTTGAGCATTAGAAATTCCCGTTTTTCTCTTTCTATATGTGTTTTCTAACCCTAGTCTTTTCAATCAGTATCAGTCCTAAACTCTACACTAACATGTATGCGTTTCTTGCCTACCTGTTTTTCCTAGATTCCTTTATTCCTCGCTGATTTCCTAAGGAGGATGGTAGACATTCTGTTTCAGGTTAAGGTTGCCTCATTGCTTTGATGTGTCAAAACTGTTTTTTCATTGTCTTTGTTACAGAACTTCAGCTCTTGATCTCCAAGAACTACCATTGTTAGGCTGTCATTTGCAACTCATTCTCTGCTCAGTATTCACATTCACTAATTAAAAAAAAACTGGTGACTGCTTGTTACAATGAGAGAATATTTATTTCAATAGGAATATCAAATGCCATATTTTGACTCTTATTCCATAGGTCAAATATGGTGACCTCCATCTTCTGTGATATCCTCCTGCTTTTAGCTTTATCCTATACATTTGTGACCTTCTAATCTGAAGCTCAGCTTCTTGATCACAGTCCTGGTCCTCATAGTTGAGGGAAAACACAAAGGTTTCTCTCTCTGTGCATTATGATTTGTGTCTGTCAACTATTTTTTAACGGCAAACTTTCACACTTAAGAATATTTAGAATCTATAATTTATGGCATGATCACACACAAAATTAGTTCTATTATCTATAGTTGAAGAAACCAGGAGGTGTGGTGGTCACTGGAGGGTCTTTTGTAAGTTCTCATCACCTTAAGAATGATTAATTACTGCTGACCATTTACTCATCTACTTTTAGCTCTGTTGGTTCAAAAAGTAGGGACAGGGCCTCCACACAGCCCATTTAATGAACTCTGGTCTATGACCACAAACTTTTTCTTGATTTTAGATTCTTCAATCATCTTAATTACACTCTATCAGTAATACTTTATCATGATGTACAAATAATTTTATAGCTCCATTTAAATAAAGCACATAATGAAGATTCTGAACTCCAAATTGTTTAAGTATTTCTCTATGTAATGGTCTTAGATACTTGCAATTTGTTTACTTTTATAATTGTATTACTAGAGTATCATTTTTTGGACTCGGAATGTAGAATATTAAATTATTTTAAAAGGGCAGCTTAATTATACTCCCAAATGATAGACCTTATTAGCAGTCCATCAACAATGTATGAAGTCTTCTTGACATATCAGATTTGGGATTCTGAAGCAAATATTTTATATGATGAGTGAGTATGGTCGCAGTATGGCTATAAATTGGTGACAAACGTTATATTCATTATCACCTTGTGGGATCATCCAATGGAAAAAGTATGAAATTATTTCTATCTCTTATTTATCATCATTTGGCATTTAACACAAGGAAAGAAATTGTATCTATGACTTCAAGTATATGAACACCATATATAATCCTGGCTAATGATTCTTTATAAAACCTCTGCTGTAGTACCATTAAGAAAGTCACATCTCAGTAAAAAACAATTTTTGACAGATACATGACAGTTTTATTCCCCTTTCAAAATTTATTGTCAAGTTAGTTTCCATAACACCCAGTGCTCATCCCAACAAATGCCCTCCTCCATGCCCATCACCCCCCTTACCCTCCCCCCCACCCCCATCAGCCCTCAG
>NW_027527683.1:146433-148337 GCF_008692635.1 Crocuta crocuta
ATCCATGAGCATGGAATGTTTTTCCATTTCTTTGTGTCTTCTTCAATTTCCTTCATAAGTTTTCTATTGTTTTCATCATACATGTCTATTATATCTTTGATTTGGTTTATTCCTAGGTATTTTATGGTTTTTTGTGCAATTGTGAATGGGATCAGTTTCTTGATTTCTCTCTCTAGTGCCTCATTGTTGGTGTATAAAAATGCAACCGGTTTGTGTACATTGATTTTGTATCCTGAAACCTTGCTGAATTCTTGGATCAGTTCTAGTAGGCTTCTGGTGGAGTCTGTTAGGTTTTCTATGTAGAGTATCATGTCGTCTGCGAAAAGTGAAAGTTTGACTTCTTCTTTGTCAATTCTGATGCCTTTTATTTCCCTTTGTTGTATGTTGGCTGATGCTAGGACTTCCAGCACTGTGTTAAACAACAGTGGTGAGAGTGGACATCCCTGTCGTGTTCCTGATCTAAGGAGGAAAGCTCTCAGTATTTCCCCGTTGAGGATCATGTTAGCTGAGGGCTTCTCATAGATGGCTTTTATGATGTTTAAGTAAGTTCCTTCTATCCCGACTTTCTCGAGGGTCTTTATTAAGAAGGGATGCTGTGTTTTGTCAAATGCTTTTTCTGCATCTATTGACAGGATCATATGGATTTTGTCTTTACTTTTGTTGATGTGATGTATCACACTGATTGATTTGTGAATGTTGAACCAGCCCTGTAACCCAGAAATGAATCCTACTTGATCATGGTGGATAATTCTTTTTATGTGCTGTCAGATATGGTTTGCAAGTATCTTGTTGAGGATTTTTGCATCCATATTCATCAAGGATATTGGCCTGTAGTTCTCTTTTTTGCTGGGTCTCTGTCTGGTTTGGGAATCAAAGTGATGCTGGCTTTGTAAAATGAGTCTGGACGTTTTCCTTCAAATTCCAAATTTTAGAATAGCTTGAGAAGAATGGTGTTAATTCTGTTTTAAATGTCTGCTGGACTTCCCCAGGGAAGCCATCTGGCCCAGGGCTCTTATTTGTTGGGAGATTTTTGATAACTGATTCGATTTCGTCACTAGTTATGGGTCTGTTCAGATTTTCTATTTCTTCCCGTGTGAAATTTGGTAGTGAATATGTGCTTAAGAATTTGTCCACTTCTACGTTGTCTAGTTTGTTGGCATATAATTTTTCATAGTATTCCCTGATAATTGCTTGTACTTCTGAAGGATTGGTTGTAATAAGTCCTTTTTCGTTCATGATTTTGTCTATTTGGAGTGCTCTCTCTTTTCTTTTTGAGAAGCCTGGCTAGAGGTTTGTCGATTTTTTTTTTTTCAAAAAGCCAACTCTTGGTTTCATTGATCTGTTCAACTGTTTTTTTGGTTTCTATATTGTTTATTTCTGCCCTGATTTTTAAATTATTTCTCTTCCCATACTGGGTTTGGTGTACTCCTGTTGCTTTCTCTCTAGTTCCTTTAGGTGCACTGTTAGATTTTTGCTTGCGCTTTCTCTAATGTCTTGAAATAGGCCTGGAGTCCAATGTACTTTTCTCTTAGGACTGCCTTTGTCGCATCCCATAGAGTTTGTATTGTTGTGTTTACATTTTTATTTGTTTCCATATATTTAAAATTTCTTCTCTAATTGCCAGATTGGCCCTTTCGTTCTTTAGTAGGGTGTTCTTTAACCTCCATATTTTTGGAGGTTTTCCAGACTTCTTCCTGTGATTGATTTCAAGTTTCATAGCATTGTGATCTGAAAGTTTGCATGGTATGATCTCAATTCTTTTATATTTATTGAGGGCTGCTTTATGTCCCAGTATGTGATCTATCTCGGAGAATGTGCCTTGCACACTTGAGAAGAAAGTGAATTCCATGACCTCAGGATGGATGTAGAGTTCTAAATATATCTGTCAAATCCATCTGGTCCAA
>NW_027527684.1:0-632 GCF_008692635.1 Crocuta crocuta
TCATGGTTTGCCTCTCTCCCTTTCCCCCATTTCCTCCCTTCTTCTTCCCCATGGTCCTCAGTTAAGACTCAGCAATAGCACTGCTATGAATTTACCCAAGGGATACAGTAATGCTGATGCATAAGAGCACATGTACCCTAATGTTCATAGAAGCACTCTCAACAATAGCGACACAATGGAAAGAGCCTACGTGTCCATCAACGGACGAATGGATCAAGAAGATGTGGTTTACCTATACCATGGAATACTACATGGCAATGAGAAAGAATGAAATCTGGCCATGTGTAGCAACATGGATGGACCTTGAGGGTGTTATGCTTAGCGANTAGCGAAATAATTCAGGCAGAGAAAGACAAATATCATATGTTTGCATGTATAGGAGGATTAGGAGGTCCATCCCGTTACTTTCAATCTGAAGGTGTTCTCCAGTCTAAAATGAGTTTCTTGAAGACATAAATAGATGGATTTTGGGTTTTTTTTTCCATTCTGCTACCTTATGTCTTTTGATTGCAGCATTTAGTCCATTTACCTTCCATGTTATTATTGAAAAGTATGGGTTTACAGTCATCGTGTCCTTTGTGGGATATATGCTTGTGGTGGTGTCTCTTGTATCTTGCGTTCCTTGCAACATT
>NW_027527685.1:0-517 GCF_008692635.1 Crocuta crocuta
GCCCACCCCCCTCCTTCATCCCTCCAGTAATCCTCTGTTCTCTATGTTTAAGAATCTCTTATGTTTTTGTTCCCCTCCTGGTTTTTATATTATTTTTGCTCTCCTTCCCTTATGTTCATCTGTTTTGTATCGTAAAGACCTCATATGAGTGAAGTCGTATGATATTTGTGTTTATCTGACTCATTTTGCTTAGCAGAATTCCATCTAGTTCCATTCACATTGTTGCCAATGGCAGGATTTTATTCTTGTTAATTGCCGAGTAATTCTCCATTGTATTTATTAACCACATCTTCTTTATCCATTCATCCATCGATGGGCATTTGGGTTCTTTCCNTTCTTTCCATCCTTTGGCTATTGTTGATAGTGCTGCTATAAACATTGGGGTGTATGTGTTCCTTGGAAACAGCATATCAGTACCCCTTGAATAAAAACCCAGTAGTGCAAGTGCTGGGCCGTAGGGTAGTTCGATTTTTAATTTTCTTTTTTTTTAATGTTTTATTTATTTCTAGGAGAGAGA
>NW_027527686.1:0-867 GCF_008692635.1 Crocuta crocuta
TTTGCAACGATCTTTTCCCATTCTGTCAGTTGTTTATTACTTTTATGGATTGTTTCCTTTGCCATGCAGAAAGTTTTTATCTTGATGAGGTCCCAATAGTTCATTTTTGCTCTTGATTCTCTTGCCTTTGGGGATGTGTCAAGTAAGAAATTGCTGCGGTTGAGGTCAAGGAGGTTGTTTCTCACTTTCTCCTCTAGGGTTTTGATGGTTTCCTGTCTCACATTCAGGTCCTTTATCCATTTTGAGTCTATTTTTTGTGTATGGTGTGAGAAAATGATCGAGTTTCATTCTTCTGCATGTCTCTGTCCAGTTCTCCCAGCACCATCTGTTAAAGAGGTTATTTTTTTTCCCATTGGATACTCTTTCTTGCTTTGTAAAAGATTAGTTGGCCATACATTTGTGGGTCCAATTCTGAGTTCTCTATTCTATTCCATTGGCCTATGTGTTTGTTTTTGTGCCAATACCATACTGTCTTGATGATGACAGCTTTGTAGTAGGGGCTAAAGTCTGGGATGGTGATGCCTNGATGCCTACCATTTTGGTTTTCTTCTTCAATATTACTTTGGCTATTTGGGGTCTTTTGTGGTTCCATACAAATTTTAGGATAGTTTGTTCTGGTTTTGAGAAGAATGCTGGTGCAGTTTTGGTTGGGATTGCATTGAATGTGTAGTTTGCTTTGGGTAGTAATGACATTTTAATAATATTTATTCTTCTGATCCATGTGCATGGAACGTTTTTCCATTTCTTTGTGTCTTCTTCAATTTCCTTCATAGGTTTTCTACAGTTTTCATCATGCAGATCTCTTATATCTTTGGTTACTTTTACTCCTAGGTATTTTAGTTTTTTTGTGCAATTGTGAATGGGATC
>NW_027527687.1:0-512 GCF_008692635.1 Crocuta crocuta
ACAACTATTTTTATTGATCAAAAACTACAGAAAATATGAGCCATTTTAATATGGCTTAAAATGGCCTAACGTAGACTTTAATACACCATTCTCAGTACAAAACAAATCAAGTAGGGGCGCCTGGGAGGCTTAGTGGGTTGAGTGTCCCACTCTTGACTTTGGCTTCGGTGATGATCTCACAGTTCTTGGGATCCAGCAGCACGTCACACTTCACTTTGGGACAGTGCAGAGCCTGCTTGGGATTCTCTCTCTCCCTCTCTCTGCCACTCCCCTGCTCACACATACTCTCTCTCTCTCTCACTCAAAATAAATAAACTTTAAAAAAGTGGAGGATATTTGCTTAAAATATTTATACACACACAAATACAAATTGTATACTACTATAATCCAGTATCTCACTTGCATAACTGGGAATCACTGAAGACACATGCAGAAACAANACAAGCCATTCTATCCATTACTATTTGCCATCACGATGGAGCTTTCAGCCAATGCGATGAGAAAAGAGCAAT
>NW_027527688.1:0-481 GCF_008692635.1 Crocuta crocuta
AAGAAGAGAAATAGTAAAAATTAGAGCAGAAATAAGCAACATAGACACCAAAGAAAAAATTGAACAGATCAATGAAACCAAGAGTTGGTGCTTTGAAAAAATAAACAAAATTGACAAACCTCTAGCCAGACTTATCAAAAAGAAAAGAGAGGGCACCCAAATAGACAAAATTATGAATGAAAATGNAAATGCACTGAGTACAACCAACCCCTCAGAAATACAAGCAATTATATACTATGAAAAATTATATGCCAACAAACTGGACAACTTAGAAGAAATGGACAAGTTCCAAACACACACTCACTATCAAAATTCACAAGGGAAGAAATAGAAAACATGAACGATCCATAACGAGTGAAGAAATCGAATCAGTTATCAAAAATCTCTCAACAAATAAGAGCCCTGGACCTGACTTCCCTGGGGAATTCTACCAGACATTTAAAATAGAATTAATCCCAATTCTTCTCAAGCTATTCCAAAA
>NW_027527688.1:597-786 GCF_008692635.1 Crocuta crocuta
ATGAATACGGATGCAAAAATCCTCAACAAGATCCTTGCAAATCGAATCCAGCAGTAAATAAAAGAATCATCCACCAAGATCAAGTGGGATTCATTCCTGGGTTACAGGGCTGGTTCAAAATTCGCAAATCAATCAACGTGATATGTCACATCAATAAAAGAAAAGCTAAAAACCATATGATCCTGTCAA
>NW_027527689.1:0-515 GCF_008692635.1 Crocuta crocuta
GCGATCAAAATGAAAGAGAAGTGAATCACCAAAGCACCATGTCCCAGGGTATAATGTCTCTAAATACGATTTTGTTAGTAAAAGAAGCTGCAGGTCCCAGGATGACACCAGATGCTCCGTGACTAGGGGCTGTGGTCACTCAGCAGTCCCCTGCTCTGGGGAAATGGGGTGTTTCCCCACAGGACCGGGGTTTCAGGGCCCTGATGGAACATGGCAAGCTTCCCAGCCTCTCAGAAGGTGGGAAGGTGGGCAGAGATGCCAAAAAAGCAGTTCCCTTTTGTGGCCCTTGATTTTCNGTTAGAATAGGGAGTGAGGTACCGTTCCCCGACCACCAACGTCACTGGCCATGAGGCTTAGACAGTAGATGGACAGTTCTTGGAGAAGCCCATTTATTCCAAGGAATTGTGGTTGTTTCTGGTATTATTATTTTCATGCCGGTTGTACGGTAGACCCTGCTGGGCTCCCCACATTGGAGGGGACGGACACACTGGAGGGGACAGATACCCACAGACCCT
>NW_027527690.1:0-785 GCF_008692635.1 Crocuta crocuta
GGAGGGAGGCAAACCATGAGAGACCCTTGAATGCCGAGAACAAACCGAGGCCTGATGGGGGTGGGGGGAAGGGCCAGGGGGTGATGGGTATGGAGGTGGGCACTTGTTTGGATGAGGACTGACTGGCTGTTATATGGAAACCAACTTGTCAATAAACTATTTTTAAAAAATTGATGGCTTTGAGAGAGAGATAAAGCCTTCCAGTATGGAATGAGTAAGGCAATGGAAGCAAGTCAATTTTGTAGTAATAGTGTTGCATGCTTTCCCATGAAAGGTCACTTGTGGTGAAGTAAAACATAATTTATATACATATGGAATGACTAGGATGTATGCCTAAGACTAATACAACAAATGTGTGATCAATCTTTCGATTAAAAATTGACATCCTTTACACTATTTTTAATTTCTCCTTCTTGCCATTAAAAAAGCATTTCTTGGGTGTCTGGGTGACTTAGTTGGTTAAGCATCTGACTTCAGCTCAGGTCATGATATTGCTGTCCATGAGTTTGAGCCCTGCATCGGGCTCTGTGCTGACACCTCAGAGTCTGGAGCCAGCCTCAGATTTTGTGTCTGCCTCTCTTTACACCCTCCCCCATTCAAGCTCTCTCCAAGAAAGAAAAAATAAACCTTAAGTAATTTGTAAAACTCATTCCTAGAGNTATATGAAATTCCACTTATACCATATTCTCTAACATCACCATCTTGATGTTGAGAACTTATCTGAAAAGTCACCAAGATTGTCTTTGATGACACATATGTGACAAGGTCAGAATGTGACTTACAGG
>NW_027527691.1:0-116 GCF_008692635.1 Crocuta crocuta
TTTCAAGAAATTAGAAAAAACACAAGTACAAAATCTAACAGCACACCTAAAGGAACTACAAGGGCAGCAAGAAGAGCACCCCAAACCCATTAGGAGAAGAGAAATAATAAAAATCA
>NW_027527691.1:481-897 GCF_008692635.1 Crocuta crocuta
AAATTGAATCAGTTATCAAAAATCTCCCAACAAATAAGAGCCCTGGGCCAGATGGCTTCCCTGGGGAATTCTACCAGATATTTAAATCAGAGTTAATACTCATTCTTCTCAAGCTATTCCGAAAAATAGAAATGGAAGGAAAACTTCTAGACTCATTCTACAAAGCCAGCATCACTTTGATTCCCAAGACAGACTGAGACCCAGCAAAAAAAGAGAACTACAGGCCAATATCTGTTATGAATACGAATGCAAAAATCCTCAACCAGACATGTGCAAATTGAATTCAACAGCACATAAAGAGAAGTAATCACCATGCTCAAGTGGGATTCATTCCTGGGTCATAGGGTTGGTTCAATATTCACAAATTAATCAATGTGATACATCAATTAACAAAAGAAAAGATAAAAACCATATGA
>NW_027527692.1:0-402 GCF_008692635.1 Crocuta crocuta
GTCTTGATGATGACAGCTTTGTAGTAGAGGCTAAAGTTTGGGATGCTGATACCTCCCGTTTTGGTTTTATCCTTCAGTATTACTTTGGCTATTCGGGGTCCTTTGTGGTTCCATACAAATTTGAGGATAGTTTATTGTAGTTTTGAGAAGTATGCTGGTGCAATTTTGATTGGGATTGCATTGAAGGTGTAGATGGCTTTGGGTAGTAATAACATTTTAACTATAGTTATTCTTCCGATCCATGAGCATGGAATGTTTTTCNTGTTCTAGTAGGCTTGTGTCTTTGGAGTCTGTCGGGTTTTCTATGTAGAGTACCATGTCATCAGCGAAAAGTGAGAGTTGGACTTCTTTGCTGACTTTGATGCCTTTGATTTCCTTTTGTTTTCTGATGGCTGATGCTAG
>NW_027527693.1:0-557 GCF_008692635.1 Crocuta crocuta
AGCCCCTCTGGAAAATAGTGTGGAGATTCCTCAAAAAATTAACAACTCCCCTATGACTCAGCAATAGCCTTGCTAGGAATTTACCCAAGGAATACAGGAGTGTTGATGCATAGGGGCACATGTACCCCAATTTCATAGCAACACTCTCAACAATAGCCAAAACATGGAAAGAGCCTAAGTGTCCATCCACTGATGAATGGATCAAGAAGGTGTGGTTTATCTATACAATGGAATACTACATGGCAATGAGAAAGAATGAAATCTGGCCATTTGTAGCAACATGNAGCAACATGGATGGAGCTTGAGGGTGTTAAGCTGAGCGAAAGAAGTCAGGCAGAGAAGGACAGATACCATATGTTTGCACATATAGGAGGGTTAGGAGGAACTTAACGGAGGACCACGGGGGAGAAGAAGGGGAAAAATAGCTGGGGAGAGGGAGGGAGGCAAACCATGAGAGACTCTTGAATGCCAAGAACAAACCGAGGGCTGATGAGGGTGGGGGAGAGGGAAATAAGGGTGATGGGCATGGAGGAGGGCACTTGTTGGGATGAGCACTG
>NW_027527694.1:0-512 GCF_008692635.1 Crocuta crocuta
ATTCTATTTGCAAGGATCTTGTTGAGGATTTTTGCATCCGTATTCGTCTAGGATCTTTGCCTGTTGTTTTATTTTATTGCTGGATCTCTGTCTGGCTTGGGAATCAGAGTGATGCTGGCTTCAAAAAATGAGTACAGAACTTTTCCTTCGATTTCTATTTTTTGGAATACCTTGAGAAGAATTGGGATTAATTCTGTTTTACATGTCTAAGTAGCATTCCCGAGGGAAGCCATCAGGTGCAGGACCCTTATTTTTGGGAGATTTTTGATAAATGATTCGATTTCTTCACTAGTTATGGGTCTGTTCAGATTTTCTATCTCTTGCCGTGTGAATTTTGGTAGTGAGTGGGTGTTTAGGCATTTGTCCATTTCTTCTAATTTGTCCAATTTGTTGGCATATAATTNTGTCCAATTTGTTGGCATATAATTTTTCATAGTATTCCCTGATAATTGCTTGTAATTCCGAGAGGTTGGTTGTAATAAGTCCGTTTTCATTCATGATTTTGTCTATTT
>NW_027527695.1:0-588 GCF_008692635.1 Crocuta crocuta
CTTGATGAGGTCCCAATAGTTCATTTTTTTCTCTTGATTCCCTTGCCTTTGGGAATATGTCAAGTAACAAGCTGCTGCGGTTGAGGTCAAGGAGGTTGTTTCCTGCTTTCTCCTCTGGGGATTTGACGGTTTCTTGTCTTACATTCATGTCTTTTATCCATTTGAGTTTAGTTTTGTGTATGGTGTGAGAAAGTGATCTAGTTTCATTCTTCTGCATGCTGCTGTCCAGTACTCCCAGCACCATCTGTTAAAGAGGCTGTCTTTTTTCCATTGGATACTATTTCCTGCTTTGTCAAAGATTATTTGGCCGTACATTTGTGGGTGCAATTTGAGTTCTCTATTCTATTCCATTGGTCTATGTGTCTGTTTTTGTGCCAATACCCTACTGTCTTGATGATGACAGCTTTGTAGTAGAGGCTAAAGTCTGGGATGGTGATGCCTCCGTTTCGGTTTCCTTCTTCAGTATTACTTTGGCTATTCGGGGTCTTTTGTGGTTCCATACAAANAAACTTTAGGATAGTTTGTTCTAGCTTTTAGAAAAACGCTGGTGCAATTTTGGTTGGGATTGCATTGAATGTGTAGATTGCT
>NW_027527696.1:0-499 GCF_008692635.1 Crocuta crocuta
TCTGCCTTTTCATTCTATTTCCAATTTTGCCTCATCCCCGCCCTGGCTTTTCTCTTTCTCTATGCTCTTCAACCAGCACTGTATACACATGGCTATTTAACTGTAGCTGGGAAATCTGGTTATATGCCTTAAACCATTCTTTGTCCATCGGTTTTCTTCTTTTTTTCTTTTCTTTTCTCCTTTTTGACCCTTTTATGTATTTTATACTNTTATACTCCCTATTATTAGCCCTCCCTCCTCCATCTTTTCTCTTAACTTGTTCGTTTTCCCACTTGCTTTGCATGTTAGTTGAATTAGCCTGTGCGTTTGCGTGCTCCTGCTCCCTGTGTATTGGTCTGTCTGTTTTCTTTCCAGGGCTACCTCAAGAAACAAGCCAGAGTACACAAGGTGTAGAGTCCCAAATAGCACTACGAATAGGAAAATAAAATAATCAAGGTCCCAACAAGAGAGAAAAAAGAGATACCATTCAAAAAACGCTCTCTGAAAGGATAGGCCCTGG
>NW_027527697.1:0-304 GCF_008692635.1 Crocuta crocuta
CTGCCCTGATTTTTATTATTTCTCTTCTTCTACTGGGTTTGGGGCATTCTTGTTGCTCTCCCTCTAGTTGTTTTAGGTGTGCTGTTAGATTTTGCACTTGAGCTTTTTCTAATTTCTTGAAATAGGCCTGGAGTGCAATGTACTTTCCTCTTAGGACTGCCTTCACCGCATCCTATAGAGTTTGGATTGTTGTATTTTCATTTTCATTTGTTTCCATATATTTTTTAATTTCTTCTCTAATTGCCTGAATGGCCCATTCATTCTTTAGTAGGGTGTTCTTTAACCTCCATGTTTTTGGGGGTTT
>NW_027527697.1:337-596 GCF_008692635.1 Crocuta crocuta
CATAGCATTGTGATCTGAAAGTGTGCATGGTATGATCTCAATTCTTTTATATTTATTGAGAGCTGCTTTATGTCCCAGTATGTGATCTATCTTGGAGAATGTGCCATGCACACTTGCACTCTCACTTATTTTAAATCAGAAGCTGCTATGAGCATTCATGTACATGTTTTTGTATGGACATATTTTAGTTTTCCAAGGAGTATACTTAGGAGTGAAATTACTGGACCCTCTGACAACTCTTTTTTTTTTTTTTTTTTTT
>NW_027527698.1:0-227 GCF_008692635.1 Crocuta crocuta
CATATCAGATAAAGGGTTAATATCCAGAATCTTTAAGGAACTCACTGAACTTCACACCTAAAAAACAAATAACCAGTGAAGAAATGGGCAGAAGATATGAACAGACACTTCTCCAAAGAGGACATCCAGATGGCCAACAGACACATGAAACGATGCTCAGCATCCCTCCTCATCAGGGAAATACAAATGAAAACCACACTGAGATACCACCTCACGCCAGTCAGAGT
>NW_027527698.1:572-772 GCF_008692635.1 Crocuta crocuta
GGCAATGAGAAACAGTGAAATCTGGCCATGTGTAGCAACATGGATGGACCTTGAGGGTGTTATGCTGAGTGAAATAAGACAGGCAGAGAAGGACAAATATCATATGTTTGCACATATAGGAGGTCTAGGATGAACTTAACTGAGGAGCAAGGGGCAGAAGAAGGTGGGAAATGGTGGGGGAAAGGGAGAGAGGCAAACCA
>NW_027527699.1:0-220 GCF_008692635.1 Crocuta crocuta
GAGGGAGACACAGAATCAAAAGCAGGCTCCAGGCTCCGAGCTGTCCTCACAGAGCCCGACACGGGTCTCGAACCACAAACTGCGAGATCATGACCTGAGCTGAAGTCGGACGCTTAACTGACTGAACCCCCTAGGTGCCCCTTTAAATAAATATTGAAAAAAAAAGTTCTCTTACTAGGTTGTCCCTTTCCTGGTCCTATGAGCAGATAAAGCAGACTTT
>NW_027527699.1:370-591 GCF_008692635.1 Crocuta crocuta
CATCTCCAAGTGGCACAGTCTTCTCTTCTTCATTTTATTCTATTTTTAAAATTAAAATTTTTTATTATGACCCAGATATGGATCCTCACAGGTAGGAAAGAATTACTATTATTTTTTAATGTTTATTCTTGAGAGAGAGAGAGAGAGGCAAAGCGTGAGCGGGGGAGGGGCAGAGTGAGAAAGGGACACAGAATCTGAAACAGGCTCCAGGCTCTGAGCTG
>NW_027527700.1:0-534 GCF_008692635.1 Crocuta crocuta
CTGTTGCTTCATTGTTGGTGTATAAAAAAGCAACCAATTTCTGTATATTGACTTTGTACCCTGTGACTTTCCTGAATTCATAGATCAGTTCTAGTAGGCTTCTGGTGGAGTCTGTCGGGTTTTCTATGTAGAGTATCATGTCGTCTGTGAAAAGTGACAGTTTGCCTTCTTTGGCAGTTCTGATGCCTTATATTTACTTTGGTTGTCTAACTGTTGATTCTAGGACTTCCAGCACTATGTTACACAAGAGTGGTGAAAGTGGATATCCCTGTCGTGTTCCTGATCTCAGGGGGAAAGCTCTCAGTTTTTCCCTGTTGAGGATGATGTTAGCTGAGGGCTCTCATAAATGGCTTTTGTGATGTTTAAGTAAGTTCCTTCTATCCCGACTTTCTCGAGGGTNTTAAGAAGGGATGCTGTATCTTGTCAAATGCTTTTTCTGCATCTATCGACAGGATCGTATGGTTTTTATCTTTTCTTTTGTTGATGTCATGTATTACATTGATTGATTTGTGAATATTGAACCAGCCCTGTAAC
>NW_027527701.1:0-227 GCF_008692635.1 Crocuta crocuta
ATCACAAACAGAAACAAGCTTATAGATAAGAATGTGCTAATAGGAATTTGGCCATTTCTTCTAAGTTGTCCGATTTTTGGCATATAATTTTTCATAGTATTCCCTGATAATTGCCTGTATTTCTGAGGGGTTGGTTGTAATCAGTCCATTTTCATTCATGATTTTGTCTATTTGGGTACTCTCTCTTTTCTTTTTGAGAAGCCTGGCTAGAGATTTGTCAATTTTGT
>NW_027527701.1:265-467 GCF_008692635.1 Crocuta crocuta
GTTTCATTGATCTGTTCAACTATTTCTTTGGTCTCTATGTTGTTTATTTCTGCTCTGATATTTACTATTTCTCTTTTTCTACGGGGTTTAGGGCGTTCTTGTTGCTCTGCCTCTAGTTCCTTTAGGTGAGCTGTTAGGTTTTGGATTTGTGCTTCTCCTAATTTCTTGAAGTAGGCCTGGAGTACAATGTACTTTCCTCTTA
>NW_027527702.1:0-559 GCF_008692635.1 Crocuta crocuta
GTTTTCTTTGTGTGTGGGTGTGGGTGTGGGTGGTTCCAGGGGTTTCAGGAGATCTTTGCCCAGTCAGTGGACGAGCACTACATTCACAGAACAGACCCTCAGTGGCGACCAGGAATACAGATTTTACAGAGTTCAGAAAAGTCCCTAAGCCAATAGTCACAACTACTACAAGCTGCAGCAGTGAGCCCCGGTGGGGGGTGTGTGTGTGTGTGTTTCCGTTGCACAGTGCACTATTCAGAATGTCCATTTTCAACAAAAACACTTACATTTGTTAATGTTTATTTTTGAGAGAGAGAGAGAACCCGTGGGGCAGGGGCAGAGAGAGAGGGAGAATCTAAAGCAGCTCCAGGCTCCAAGCTNCAGAGAGAGAGGGAGAATCTAAAGCAGCTCCAGGCTCCAAGCTGTCATCACAGAGCCCAACACAGGACTCAAGCTCACGAACCATGAGATGAGCTGAAGTCGGACACTTAACTGACTGAGCCACCCAGGCGACTCCCCCCGCCCCCTCGCTGCCAAAACACTTTTTTATAAAATTTTTAAATGTTTTTATTTATTTCTG
>NW_027527703.1:0-309 GCF_008692635.1 Crocuta crocuta
AGAAAATCACTAAAGAAACAATGGACTTGAATGACACATTGGATCTGATGGATTTGACAGATATACTTAGATCTCTATATCCTGAGGCCATGGAATTCACTTTCTTCTCAAGTGCGCATGGCACATTCTCCAAGATAGATCACACACTGGGATATAATGCAGCCCTCAATAAATATAAAAGAATTGAGATCATGCCATGTTCACTTTCAGATCACAGTGGTATGAAACTTGAAATCAACCACAGGAAGAAGTCTGGAAAACCTCCAAAAACATGGAGGTTAAATAACACCCTACTAAAGAATGAATGGG
>NW_027527703.1:456-754 GCF_008692635.1 Crocuta crocuta
AGAAATTAGAAAAAGCGCAAGTACAAAATCTAACAGCTCACCTAAAGGAACTAGAGGGAGAGCAACAAGAGCACCTCAAACCCAGTAGGAGAAGAGAAATAATAAAAATCAGGACAGAAATAAACAATATAGAAACCAAAAACAAAAACCACAACAGTTGAACAGATCAATGAAATCAACAGTTGGTTTTTTGAAAAAATAAACAAAATTGACAAACCTCTAGCCAGGCTTCTCAAAAAGAAAATAGGGAGCGCTCAAATAGACAAAATCATGAATGAAAATGGACTGATTGCAACCA
>NW_027527704.1:0-544 GCF_008692635.1 Crocuta crocuta
TTTGGTGAGTTCCTTATAGGTTTTAGATATTAACCCTTTATCTGACATGTCATTAGCAACTATCTTTTCCCGTTCCGTCGGTTGTCTATTAGTTTTATGAATTGTCTCCTTTGCCTTGCAGAAGCTTTTAATCTTGATGAGGTCCTAACAGTTTATTTTTGCTCTTGATTCTTTTGCTTTTGGGGATGTGTCAAGTAAGAAATTCCTGCGGTGGAGGTCAAGGAGGTTGTTTCCTGCTTTCTCCTCNAGGGTTTTGATGGTTTTCTGTCTCATGATCAGGTCCTTTATCCACGTTGAGTGTATTTTTGTGTATGGTGTGAGAAAATGATTTAGTTTCATTCTTCTGCATGTTGCTGTCCACTTCTCCCAGCACCATCTGTTAAAGAGGCTGTCTTTTTTCCATTGGATACTCTTTCCGGCTTTCTCAAAGATTAGTTAGCTGTGTATTTTTGGATCCAATTCTGAGTTCTCCATTCTATTCTATTAGTCTATGTCTGTTTTTGTACCAATACCATACTGTCTTGATCATGACAGCTTTGTAGTA
>NW_027527705.1:0-803 GCF_008692635.1 Crocuta crocuta
GAATAAATATAGTTAAAATGTCATTACTACCCAAAGCAATATACATTCAATGTAATCCCAATCAAAACTGCACCAGCTTACTTCTCAAAACTAGAACAAAGTATCCTAAAATTTGTATGGAAGCACAAAAGACCCCGAATAGCCAAAGTAATATTGAAGAAGAAAGCCAAAATGGGAGGCATTACCATCCCAGACTTTAACCTCTAGTACAAAACTGTCATCATCAAGACAGTATGATATTGACACAAAACAGACACATAGACCAATGGAATAAAATAGAGAACTCAGAATTGGACCCAAAAGTATACAACCAATAATCTTTTACAAAACCAGAAAGAGTATCCAATGGAAAAAAGCCTCTTTAACAGATGTTGCTGGGAGAAAGGGACAACAACATGCAGAAGAATGAAACTACATCATTTTCTCACACCATACACCAAAATAAAATCAAAATGGACAAAGGACTTGAATGTGAGACAGGAAACCATCAAAACCCAAAGGAGAAAGCAGGAAATAACCTCCTTGACCTCAAGCAATCTCTTACTTGACGTATCCCCAAAGTCAAGGGAATCAATAGCAAAAATGAACTATNTATTGGGACCTCATCAAGATTAAAAGCTTCTGCAAGACAAAGGAAACAATTCATAAAACTAATAGGCAACCAACGGAATGGGAAAAGATAGTTGCAAACGACATATCAGATAGAGTGCTAGTATCCAAAATCTATAAGAAACTCACCAAACTTCACACCCAAAAAGCAAACAGTCCAGTGAAGAAATGGGCAGAAGAGATGAACAGACACT
>NW_027527706.1:0-547 GCF_008692635.1 Crocuta crocuta
GGAAGAGATAGAAAACCTGAACAGACCCATAACAAGTGAGGAAACAGAATCAGTTATCAAAAATCTCTCAATAAATAAGAGCCCTGGGCCAGATGGTTTCCTTGGGGAATTCTACCAGACATTTAAAACAAAATTAATACCCATTCTTCTCAAACTATTCCAAAAAATAGAAACCGAAGGAAAACTTCCAGATGTATTTTATGAAGCCAGCATCACTTTGATTTCCAAGCCAGACAGAGACTCAGCAAAAAAAGAGAACTACAGGCCAATATCTTTGATGAATACGGATGCAAAAATCCTCAACAAGATACTTGCAATTTGAATTCAACAGCACATAAAAAGAATTATCCACCATGANTCCACCATGATCAAGTGGGATTCAATCCTGGGTGACAGGGCTGGTTCAATATTCGCAAATCAATCAATGTGATACATCACATAAACAAAAGAAAAAATAAAAATCATATGATCCTGTTGATAGATGCAGAAAAAGTATTTGATGAAATATAGCATCCCTTCTTAATAAAGACCCTCGAGAAAGTCGGGA
>NW_027527707.1:0-1765 GCF_008692635.1 Crocuta crocuta
AGAATGAATGGGCCAATCAGGTAATTAGAGAAGAAATTTAAAAATGTATGGAAACAAATGAAAACAAAAATGCAACAATCCAAACTCTATGGGATGTGGCAAAGACAGTCCTAAGAGGAAAGTACATTGCACTCCAGGCATACTTCAAGAAATTAGAAAAAGTGCAAGTACAAAATCTAACAGCTCACCAAAGGAACTAGAGGTAGAGCAACAAGAGCACCCCAAACCCAGAAGGAGAAGAGAAATAGTAAAAAATCAGAGCAGAAACAAACACTATAGAAACAAAAACAAACAAACAAACAAACAATTGAACAGATCAATGAAACCAAGAGTGGGTTTTTTGAAAAAATAAACAANTGACAAACCTCTAGCCAGTCTTCTCAAAAAGAAAAGAGAGAGCACTCAAATAGACAAAATCATGAATGAAAATGGACTGATTACAACCAACCCCTTAGAAATACAAGCAATTATCAGGGAATATTATGAAAAATTATATGTCAACAAATTGGACAGCTTAGAAGAAATGGAAAAATGCCTAAACACACACTCACGACCAAAATTCACATGGGAAGAGATAGAAAATCTGAACAGACCCATAACTAGTGAGGAAATCAAGTCAGTTGTCCAAAATCTCCCAACAAATAAGAGCCCTGGGCCAGATGGCTTCCCTGGGGAATTCTACCAGACATTTACAACAGAATTAATACCAATTCTTTTCAAGCTATTCCAAAAAATAGAAATTGAAGAAAAACTTCTGGACTCATTTTACCAAGCCAGCATCACTTTGATTCCAAAGCCAGAGAGAGATCCAGCAAAAAGAGAGAGCTACAGGCCAATATCCTTGATGAATACAGATGCAAAAATCCTCAACAAGATCCTTGCAAATCGAATTCAACAGCACATAAAAAGAATTATCCACCACGATCAAGTGCGATTCATTCCTGGGTTACAGGGTGGGTTCGATATTCGCAAATCAATGTGATGCATCACATCAACAAAAGAAAAGATAAAAACCATATGATCCTGTTGATAGATGCAGAAAAAGCATTTGACAAGATACAGCATCCCTTCTTAATAAAGACCTTTGGGAAAGTCGGGATAGAAGGAACTTACTTAAACATCATAAAAGCCATCTATGAGAAGCCCTCAGCTAACATCGTCCTTAATGGGGAAACACAGAACTTTCCCCCTGAGATCAAGAACACGACAGGGATGTCCACTCTCACCACTGTTGTTTAACATAGTGCTGGAAGTCCTGGCATCAGCCATCAGACAACAAAAGGAAATCAAAGGCATCAGAATTGGTAAAGAAGAAGGCAAACTTTCACTATTCGCAGACATGATACTCTACATAGAAAACCTAACAGACTCCACCAGAAGCCTACTAGAGCTTGTCCATGAATTCAGCAAAGTTGCAGGGTACAAAACCAACGTAGAGATCGAATGCATTTTTATACACCAATAATGAAGCAACAGAAAGAGAAATCAAGAAACTGATCCCATTCACAATTGCGCGCGCGCGCGCGCGCACACGCACACACACACACACACACACACACACACAAAACCCCATAAAATACCTAGGAGTAAATCTAACCAAAGATATAGGAGATTTGTATAATGAAAACTATAGAAAACTTATGAAGGAAATTGAAGAAGACACAAAGAAATGAAAAAACGAAACATGCTCATGAATTGGAAGAATAAATATAGTTAAAATGTCATTACTACCCAAAGCAATCTACACATTCAATGCAATCCCAAT
>NW_027527707.1:1832-1913 GCF_008692635.1 Crocuta crocuta
CCCTGAATAGCTAAAGTAATATTGAAGAATAAAACTAAAACGGGAGGTATCACCATCTCAGACTTTAGTCTCTACTACAAA
>NW_027527708.1:0-1021 GCF_008692635.1 Crocuta crocuta
CGACACGATGGGTTTCCAGAGGCCTCACTATAGCTGGGCCCACTGTGGGGAAGGGCCCTGGAATACAAACAATAAGCCAGGCCAGCCAGCACCCTGCCATGTGCCCTCAACTCAGTAGGGCACTCCCGGCGGATCAGGCCCTGGAGCATCCCGTGTTCAGGCCCTGACCCTAGCCCTCCACCACACTTCAACCCTAGCCCTCTGCCACACTTTAACCCTAGCCCTACCCATCAGGCTCAGCTGAACCCTACAACTGAGCCAGCACCACGCATGGGCCCTCATTTCAGCCCTCCCAGGAGATCGCGGTACTGGTGCTACTTCGGCCCTGACCTCTCCCCCAGATGCTGCCCTAACTCTAGCCAAGGCTCTGGCCCACTGGGGATACGAGTGCTTGGTCTGAGAATGCCACAGACCCGGGGCCCAGAAGTGGTGCACGCATCCTCGGCATGGGGCCTGGAACATCACCGCGACATTCACTGAGCCCAGAAACGATGGCACATGGGTGTCTGGAGGCCCCACTGAGGACGGGCCAACCAAAACAGCAGGCCCTGGAATCCAAACACTCAGCCTGGCCTGAACCATGCCGTGTGGCCTCAACTCAGCTCTCCGGGTGGACCACGGCACTGCTGGAGGATCGGGCCCTGGAGCCTCCCGGGCCAGGGTACAAATTCTAGCCCGAGTCGTCCACCACACCCTAACCCTAGCCTTACCCTTCAGGCTCACTGAAACCCTACACCTGAGCCGGCCCTGTGTATGGGCCCTATTTCAGCCCCCCTGGGCTGATGGTGGAGCTTCGGCCTTGGCCACTACAGAGAATGCTGCCCTAAGCCTAGGCAAGGCTCTGGACCCATGGGTAGCCAAGTCCTCGGTCCGAGAACACCACGGGCCCGGGGCCCAGAAGCAGTTTAGCCTTCCTCGGCATTGAGCGTAGAACATCACCACGACGTTGGCTGAGCCCAGATACACTGGAACAACAGGTGTCTGGAGGCCCCTCCATTGCCAGGTCTACTGAGGAGGCGGG
>NW_027527709.1:0-666 GCF_008692635.1 Crocuta crocuta
AAAAAAAAAAACCTAAAACTAAACAAAAAACCAAAAAAAACCCCACTCTCTGAAAGGATAAGCCCTGGACAGACAAAGAGCCTTCTTGGATACAGCAGCGCTCACAGGTGCAAAGAGCATAACAAGTCTTTAAAACCAACAAAGCCAGAAAGCTAATTAAAATGATGAAACGAAAGAGCTCTCCTCCAAAGAAATTCCAAGAAGAATTGACAGCTAATGAACTGCTGAAAACATATATAAGCAGCATAACTGAACAAGATTTTAGAACAATAATCATAAAATTAATAGCTAGGCTTGAAAAAAGCATAGGGGACATCAAAGAAACTATGGTTACAAACAACATGGAGAATAAGAATAGGCATGATGAATTAAAAAATGCGATAAATGAGATACATAATAAATNTAAGAATAGGCATGATGAATTAAAAAATGCGATAAATGAGATACATAATAAATTAGAGGCCTCCAATGCACGCATTGAAGAGGCAGAAAGGAGAATAAGTGATTTCGCAGACACCATTATAGGGGCACCTGGGTGGCTCAATCGTTTAAGCGTCAGACTTCGGCTCAGGTCGTGATCCCACGGATCGTGGGTTCGAGGCCCGTGTTGGGCTCTGTGCGGACAGCTCGGAGCCTGTGGTCTGCTTCGGATTCTGTGTCTCCCTC
>NW_027527710.1:0-1169 GCF_008692635.1 Crocuta crocuta
AAGAGGCACAGAGAATTCCACTTAGACGTAATTTGAATTGATCTTTTACACGACATATCATAGTGAAAAAGGAAAAATATAAGGACAAAGAGAGAATTTTGAAAGCAGCTAGGAGAAAAGGGCCCTAACATAGAAAGGGAAACCTATCAGAGTGGTGACAGACCTATCTACTGAAACTTGGCAGGCCAGAAAGGAATGGCAGGAGATCTTCAATGTGATGAATGGAAAATATATGCAGCCAAGAATCCTCTATCCAGCAAGCCTGTCATTCAGAATAGAAGGAGAGATAAAAGTCTTTCCAAATAAACAAAAATTGAAAGAATTAGCCACCACTAAGCCAGCTCTACAAGAAATCCTGAGGGGGACTCTCTCAGGGAAGTATGCAAGGAACGAAGACACATGAGACACCACCACAAGCCTGAATTCCACAAAGGACACAATGACTCTAAACCCACATATTTCAATAATAACACTGAATGTAAATGGGCTGAATGCTTCAATCAAAAGACATAGGGTAGCAGAATGGATAAAAAAACAAAATTCATCTACTTGCTGTCTACAAGAAATGCATTTTAGATTGGAAGATAACTTCAGATTAAAAATAAGAGGATGGAGAAATATCTATTGTGCTACGGGAAATCAAAAGAAAGCTGGAGTAGCTATACTTATATCAGACAAACTGGACTTTAAATAAAGACAATAACAAGAGATGAAGAAGGACATTATATAATAATTACAGGGTCCATCCATAAGGAAGAACTAACAATCATAAATGTCTACGCACTGAATATGGGAGCAACTAAATATTTAAAACAATCACAAACAGAAACAAGCTAATAGATAAGAATGTGCTAATAGCAGGGGACTTTAATACTCCACTTACAGCAATGGATAAAGCAACCAGACAGAAAACCACTAAAGAAACAATGGACTTGAATGACAAAATGGGCCAGATGGATCTGCATCCTGAGATGCAGAGATATTTAGAACTCTGCATCTGAGATCCTGAGATATTTAGAACTCTGCATCCTGAGGCCAAGGAATTCACTTTCTTCTCAAGTGCGCATGGCACATTCTCCAAGATAGATCACATACTGGGACATAAAGCAGCCCTTAATAAATGGAAAAGAATTGAGATCAAAGCATGCACACTTTCAGATCATAATGCT
>NW_027527711.1:0-930 GCF_008692635.1 Crocuta crocuta
CATTGCCGGAGTACATCCAGAGACCTGAACTGAGGGGGAATGGCAAGGTGGGGCCACTCATAGTGTTTGGGTTCCAGGACCGGCCACCTCGAGTGACCCGGCGTCGGGGATGCCTCCAGACGGCCGTGCCGCGGAGGCTGCCGCGCCCGGCGAACGTCGTGGCCGTGGTCCCCTCTCCGTGCCGAGGAATCCGGCACCGCTTCGGAGCCTCGGGACCGTCCGGTTTTCGCCATGAGGACCCGGCCCCCCGTGGGGCCCGAGGCGCGGCTAGGGTTAGGGCGGCGTCCGGGGGAGTGGCCAGGGCCGAAGCGGCACCAGTCCCGGCTTGTCCAGGGAGGGCTGAAGTGAGAACCCACACCTGGGGCGGGCCTCGGCGCAGGCTTCTGGGGAGGCTGAGGGGCGGGACTAGGGTTAGGGGGTGCTTGACGCCTAGGGCTAGGGTTAGGGCCCGAGCCCGGGACGCGCCAGGACCCGATTCGTCGTCATTGCTTTTAACTTTTGTTTCTCATGTTTCTTTTTAAAGATTTCACATGTAGTAATCTCTACACCCTATATGCTGCTCAAACCCACAACCCTGAAATCAGGACTTGTGCATTCTACCGACTGTACCCACCAAGCACCCCTGACCTGTGCTTTTCTTCCTTGGAACCCTAATGTCTTCATATCCTCACATATCCCAGTCTTCTCCTCCATGGATTTTGAAACCTTATGTAATTAAAGGCCTTTAAAACCCAAAATATTTATTCTTCTTATTTTAATAGTTTTAGTTGTTACTAAAACTTAGTTCTGTGGGTCATGAGGCAAACTCCCACCTTTTTTGTTAAATAGATGCCATTGTTCTACACATATTATGGAAATATCTTTCTCTGCATCTGTGAAATCCCCCTTTTATTTATTTCTTTATAGTTTATTGTCAAGCTGTTTTTCATG
>NW_027527712.1:0-517 GCF_008692635.1 Crocuta crocuta
TAGAAGCCAAAGAAACAGTTGAACAGATCAATGAAACCAAGAGTTAGCTTTTTGAAAAATTAAACAAAATTGGGAAACCTCTAGCCAGGTTTCTCAAAAAGAAAAGAGAGAGCACTCAAATAGACAAAATCATGAATAAAAATGAACTTGTTATAACCAACCCCTCAGAAATACAAGCAATTATCAGGGAATACTATGAAAAATATTATGCCAACAAATTGGACAACTTAGAAGAAATTCCTAAACACACACTCACTACCAAAATTCACATGGGAAGAGATAGAAAATATGAACAGACCCATAACTAGTGAAGAANATCAGTTATCAAAAATCTCCCAAAAAATATGAGCCCTGGATCAGATGGCTTCCCTGGGGAATTCTACCAGACATTTAAAACAGAATTAATACCCATTCTTCTCAAACTATTCAAAAAAATAGAAATCTAAGGAAAACTTCCAGCAAAAAAGGGAAATATAGGCCAATATCCTTGATGAATATCGATGCAAAAGTCCTCAAC
>NW_027527713.1:0-543 GCF_008692635.1 Crocuta crocuta
CATCGATGGGGGTTGTAGGTGTGACACCTCTGCTTGGAACGTGGGCTGCTACCTCCATCGTCAATGGAAAGTCCTTCCGTCATCGATGGTGGCGTGCCCCTTCATTGATGTGGGGGTGCAGGTGTGACATCCTTCCATTGTTTTCAATGGGGGTGCCACCATTATTGATTGTACAGTCCCTTTCATTGATATGGGGGTGCAGGCATGACATTCCTCCATGGTGAATAGGCGGGATCTTCCATCTTTGATAGGGGTTGCTCCACCATCAATTGTTGGNTGGGTGCCTCTTCATCGATATGGGTGTACAGGCCTGATACCCCCCTCCATCGTCAATATAGGAGTGCCTCCATCGTCAATATGGGGGTGCTCCTGGGTCAATAAGTATTGAAGGCGTGACACCCCTCCAACATGAATGGAGGGTGTCTCCATCATCAATGGGGCTGCCCCCATCATCCTAGGGGCGATTCCTCCTTCATCAATACAGATGATCAATACAGATTCCCCCATCACTGATGTGATCATGCCGGCGCGACACCCATCCAT
>NW_027527714.1:0-1616 GCF_008692635.1 Crocuta crocuta
GCAACATGGATGGACTTTGAGGGTGTTATTCTGAGCGAAATAAGTTAGGCAGAGAAGGACAAATATCATGTGTGCAGTATAGGAGGATTAGGAGGAATTCAGCCATCAAAAAGAATCAATTTTGCCATTTGCAACAGCATGTATGTAAGTGGAGAGTATAATGTTAAGGGAAACAAGTCAGTCAGAAAAAACAAATACCATACCATTTCACCCATGTGTGGAATTTAAGAACCAAAACAAACAAATGAGCAGAAAAAGAGACAGACCAAAAAAAAAAACAAAAAAACCAGACTATTAAATATAGAGAACAAACTGGTCGTTGCCAGAGGGGAGATGGTTGGGGCGTTAGGTGAAGTAGATAAAGGAGATTAAGAGTGATAAATAAATAATAAGAGATCATTTTTGGGTGCCTGGATGGTATGATATATACATCTTCCCTATTCACTTATGAATGGATACTTGGGCTGTTTCCATGCCTTCGCTATTATAAATACTGCTGCAATAAACAGGGGTGCATATATCTTTTAGTTTTTTTTTTAATTTTTTAATGTTTTATTTATTTCTAGGAGAGAGAGAGAGAGAGAGACAGCGTGAGCAGGGGAGGGTGAGAGAGAGAGGGAGTCACAGACTCTGAAACAGGCTCCAGGCTCTGAGCTGGCAGTCAGCACAGAGCCCGACGCAGGGCTCGAACCCACGAACCGCGAGATCATGACCTAAGAGAAAGTCGGACACTTAACCAGCTAAGCCACCCAGGCGCCCCTGCATATATCTTTTTGGATTAGTGTTTTCATACTCTTTGAGTAAATACTCATTAAGGAAATTACTGGAGCATATGGTCGTTCTATTTTTATTTTTTTCAGGACACTCCATACTGTTTTCCACAGTGGCTGCACCAATTTGCATTCCTACAAATACTGGATGATGGTTAAAAGTTCCTTTTTAAATTTCATGAATAGAAGTTCTGATGCATAATTGTTTTGTTATTAGGTTAGAGTAGAAGAGCAGAATGGCGCAGAGTGGTTTGTAAAATCGACTTTTTTTTCTTCCAGATAAAATATGAATAAGGACAATGAGGCATTTTAGTTACTACGTTTATTTCATTTTTTATTAAGTTTTTATTAACATTTATTTATTTTTGAGAGACAGAAAAAGACATGTGCGAGAGGGGCAGAGAGAGAGAGGGAGACACAGAATCCGAAGCAGGCTCCAGGCTCTGAGCTGTCCACATAGAGCCCGACACGGGGCTCAAAGTTACCAACCATGAGTCATGACCTGAGATGAAGTTGAATGCTTAACTGACTGAGCTACTCAGGCACCCTAAGTTTTTTTTTTTTATTTTAATTCCAGTATAGTTAATATACAGTATTATATTAGTTTCAGGTGTACAATGTAGTGACTCAACAATTCTATACATTACTCAGTGCTCATTGTAAGTGTACTCTTTAATCCCCATCAAATATTTCACCAATCCCTACACCTACCTCCGTTATGGTAACCATCAGTTCGTTCTCTACAGTTAAATGTTTATCTCATTCTTAACTTTCTTATTATTTCTATTTATTTTTTAATATTCTTTTATTATTATATTATTCAAAGATAAAATTTTGTACTCCAAT
>NW_027527714.1:1723-2257 GCF_008692635.1 Crocuta crocuta
TCCCTGGAGCAGTATTTATTGAATTCAGCATTCAATCCAATCTTCATTTTCACAAATAAAAACTATCAATAGGTATTCAGAAAGACACTTATTTCCAAAATATGAGTCTTTCATTTATATTTATATTTTCTAAAGCCATGATATCTCCATAGTAACATTTGTTGGTCTCAATTTGACTATATATGCTCAAATACTGCATCAAATTTCAGATCAATAATATATTTAAAGGTGATTGTTATAATGCACACAAAATCATCATATTGCTGGACAAGTTATTAATATACTTAACTTAGTGTTTGATAAATATATATAGATTTGTTTATTCAGAAATGGAAGAAATACNGAGGAAGTACCACTTTAATATTCAAATATGGCTCATTTGCAATGATCAAAATAAGTACTTTTGAGTCTAACACATGTCAACCTGACCTCTTTTTTTTTTTAGAGCTTATCTGTTTTTAATTTTTTTAATAGTTTATTTTTGAGACAAAGAGACAGAGCACGACTGGGGGAGGGACACAGAGAGAGGGAGAC
>NW_027527714.1:2657-3628 GCF_008692635.1 Crocuta crocuta
CAAAGCAGGCTCCAGGCTCTGAGCTGTCTGAGCCCGACGCGGGGCTCGAACCCACGAACCGTGAGATCATGACCTAAGCTGAAGTCGGACGCTTAACCAACTGAGCCACCCAAGCGCCCCTGACTTCTTTCTTTTTGAAGGGATGTGAGTCATGATCTATCCTTACTCTTGTCCGGTTATTTCAAATAGCAGAACTCCCCTCACCGGCTATCAAGAAAACAAGGACCTGGCACTTGTGTCTGCATCCTTATCAACTGCTTCTCAAACTACTCAGTTCATTAGTAAGTGGCAGGTGCTCAGAAACAAAGTGGCACAGGGGCGCCTGGGTGGCTCCGTCGGTTAAGCGTCCGACTTCGGTTCAGGACATGATCTCACGGTTTGTGGGTTCGGCCCCGCGTCAGGCTCTGTGCTGACAGCCAGCTCAGAGCCTGGAGCCTGCTTCAGANTGGAGGGTACCAAAAATACAAAAAACAAAAAAACTTCATTCTAGGTAATAATTTGTCAAGAATTCTAAAATAGTAGTACTCCTGAAATTTAACTCTACCTTTTCTGTAGATCCAGGTATTCTAGAGATGTGCATTCAATTCATCAACTATGTGTTTTCCAAATGGTAACTTATTTCCCACAAAGTGTAGAGGAATAAATGGAGAAAGAAATATCTCCAATAAGGAGAAATAATGTAATTATTAAATAAAGTTAATGTAATTAAGGGCATACTGGGAGGGACTCTAACCAAGAATAAGACAGAGAGAGGAGAAGGTGAAACTATGTCACTCTCTACATTTTGTGTCATATCTTGACATCACAAGTGGTTTCTTCATAATTTAATGTTAATTTTGGGTTTTTTTAGAATGTTAACTAGAATAAAATAAATTTTAAGTTTAACACAATAGGTTTAAGTTTCTCTTTATTTTTTGCATGATAAAAGTGCTAAACAACTGTGCATTCCTCTCTATTCAGCTAAATAGATG
>NW_027527714.1:3737-5144 GCF_008692635.1 Crocuta crocuta
CCTTTACTGTGAACTCAAATGATTCTGTATGAAAACCATGAAAGCTACTAATTTTCATCATTTTGAATCTTACATAGACCAGAAGTAAAATCCCATATACATTTCTGAATCCAATAACTCTTCCTATGCCACTATAAGAGAAATGGTGATTCCAAAAGAAAATCAGAATAAATAAAGATATTTTCCAAATATATGCCATGTCTATATCAAGTGTTTTTCTTTTCTTTTTCTTTTTCTTTTTCTTTTCTTTTCTTTTTTTTTTTAGATCTCTAAAATGAGGTCAAGCAGGTAGGGAGAAAATTGAGACTATTACTTCAGAGAATTTAAAATAAGAATGCCCAGAAGGCATCAAATACCCAACTCTGCTGAGACGTGAAAAAATATAAGGAATGGTTTGGAGTTAATTTTTTTTTCTATTTGGTAAAAACAAACACACTAACAAACAAAACACCTTTGTATATAAAGATGAGGAAGAGTAGTTCACCGTATGTAGCTTACATAAAGAAGATAATTTTATGTTAAACTAAATAGAAACAAAGGAGGAGATCTAGAACTAATACAGAAAACTATCTGGATTTCATTGTATTTGTGATATAGATGTGCATCCATGGAAATAAAGATAACTACTCTTAGATGGTCATAGAGAAACACTTTAAGACAGTATTTTAATTCTATTGACATTCATTAAGTGTCTTCAGCATGCATTGTAGAGATTACTGACTTATCCATATTTATTTGGCTAGAGGCAAAACCATGAGTGATTACTGAAGCTGTTAGAATGAGAAATCAGAAAAACAGATAGGTTTTATAGGTAGGAGGTAATCATATAATAGAAAAGACTGAATTCTTTAAACTAAAGGCAATTTAAAAATCACTAAAAGATTCACTAAAGATAGGGCGCTTCGGTGGCTCAGACAGTTAAGCCTCCAACTCTTGATTCTCACTCAGGTCATGATCCCCTGGTTTGTGAGATTGAGAGCAGCATCAGGCTGACATCATGGAACCTGCTTGAGATTCTCTTTCTCCTTCTCTCTCTGCCCCCCCTCAAAATAAATGAACTTTAAAAGAAAGATTCACTAAAGATTCTTAAAGAAAATAATAACAGCAAACTACACAAAATTTTGAAACGATTATTCTAGAAGCAAAATGAAAGGTAAACCAGAATAATAAGGGACTGAAAAAGCCAGGTGGCCATTCCAACATTATAGTTACTCTGTGTTAGTGTTGACTAGAAATGGAAAGTAGGGAAGGGGAGAAAAGAGGAAAAGGGAGGGTCAAAAGGCAGTAAACTTTGAATGAAAGCCATAAGCCTATAAAATAGAATCATACTACTATACACAATTTTTAAAAATATATACAATTATTATATATGCAACTATTATTAATATAGACAAGAATGAAAGGTGA
>NW_027527714.1:5489-5790 GCF_008692635.1 Crocuta crocuta
CTAGAACGGGAAAGAAGAAAACCTATTGTTTCTGGATTTTGAGGATCATTTTTGAAGAGGTAATAGTTTAAGTCATGATCTCTTTAAGGCAGTGAATATAGAGGTAGAAAAACAGAGGGCCAACAACAGAACTTTTTATTGATGAAGTATGGAGGTACAGTGATGAAGAGTGATCAAAGAGGCAAAAGAAACCATAAAATTATATTGTCACAGAAGACAAGGAAGAAAGATTTTCAATATTTTCAAAATCTGCAGCAAGGCCAAGGAAAATAAGACTAGAAAAAGATCACTTGAGTTTTTC
>NW_027527714.1:5815-6460 GCF_008692635.1 Crocuta crocuta
AATGTGTAAATTTTATAATGTTATACTGAAAAATAATTCATTCTAAAGGATAATGACTGCTACTACTGATTACATTTAGAAAAACAAAACATATGATTAGAGTATAATTCCATAAAGGGTGATTCAAAAATGTTATGAGCAGAAGCAGTATTATTTGGAAAAGTTTATATCTAAATACTTTGGATGCATAAATTCTGATGTGTTGATTAAATAACACATTGTAGACATAGATACACTTCAGTGCCTAATCTACCTTTATTTCTTTGTTGAGCAATAGCCTCTTAATTATGCTCATTCTTTTTCTGAATCAACTTTTTTGAAGTATTTAATTTTGGTTTCTCAGTCTCACCACAGCAAATTGAATTTGTGCCCTTTACCTCTATTTTCTTTAGAAATTGGCCTCAGAGACTAATAAAATTCTGTCAGGAGATTGCACTGAAGAATGTAAATAGAGTGTGTAAAGGCATATAAATAAATTTTGTTCTATGGAAACAAATCACATACGTTGAAGTAGGTACTGACTCTTGTGCCTCATGATAAAATCTGTGGTACGAAAACTGAATTTAGCCATTTGACTCTTTAGTGTGCTCAAGCTTCCCAAAATACAGATCTTACTACCAGGAGAGCATTTACCCATTGCCTTTA
>NW_027527714.1:6533-7368 GCF_008692635.1 Crocuta crocuta
CCCCATTTCCCAAAGTCATACACTTGACATTTGTTTAGTGGAACTTAACCTATCTAAAATTAATAAAATGAGAAATGAATCTTCAAGTTGAGGAGATAATATAGAAGTCTATATATACTTTATAATTGTAAATCCTCAATAGATAGAAAGCAAAAGGAAAAACAATGTTTCCCACCTAAAAATATAAAACCGCAAAACAGATGAAGCCTGCTTTAATTATTATTTAATCTTTACTAACCTCCAATTTAAAAAATTTTCAAGTCAACCTGGTCTGATAAATGTTAAAAAAATCATAGTTTTAGGAATATATACACTAGTTCTACATTATAACAACACAATTTAGGGTACTAAATTCATTCTAAAATCCATATTTGTCCTTAATGATAAAATCCCCCCACCTGAAATACTCAGGATATTAGTTAATAAAATCCACTATAAATAAAATATTTAATTAGTTATTGATCTATACACGCATAAAAATGGAGATATAAAAGCATCAACCTATTTATTTACGCTAAGATTATCATCATTGTAGACTGTATAATATTTTTTGCAGAAAACATTACAATCCTCACAAAAAAAAATTTGCAGTGCCATTGCCTATCAGCTCTTCAGAAGTAAAAGTAAGATAACAAAGAAATACAATAAGATAAAAGGTTTGCAAAAGAAAATTAGTTAACTACATTTCAAACTGACTTGATCCTTTACTTTTCCCAAAGTAGTAACAGGTTTATACACATAAATACCATTAGGGCTCCTCTAGAAACTTTTGAAGTCCAGATGTTTTCTTGCTTTAGTGATTTTTTTAAAAATAGCTTGTAAATAATTAAAAGAC
>NW_027527714.1:7425-11049 GCF_008692635.1 Crocuta crocuta
CTATAAACTATACAGCATCAATGTTTTTTGAAAACAACTCTAGGAACAGAAATTATTGTGTTTCCCACACAATCAGTACAGAATAATTTCCATAAACTGCTGGGTGAAATAAAATAAAATAGGTAAGTGATTCTTTGAAACTCTTAGTTTTCAATATATACTGTATTTGAAAGCCTAAAATCCTACATTTAATTTCTTTTAAAAAAATACATAGAATTGTCATACTCAACTCTAATTTTGCCTAGATAAAAGTGATACAAATAGGACTACAAATATCCAAAATTTGTCATTTAGTGAACTTGAGGAAAATTCTGTTACTTTAAGGAAGAGAGTTAATACAATGAATAAAAATGATCACTGTTCTTTTGACCTTCTCTCTAATTTTAATATTCTGTATCATTTATAAAAACAAGAAACTACTGGTCACTGAGAACTATGTCAGGGCCATAAACTCCCCTCTGATTCCCAATTCATATTACACAAATTAGCTATCATGAAATGAAGCAGTGATGCTAGACATCCCAGGGTTCCATCNNNCTAATATTTGCCAACATCTAATCTCATATTAAGGCTTATTTTAGAGGAAAAAAACCATAAAAATATACTTGAGTAAAAATCAGCAGTAATTTATAAGCAGCAAATAACCAGAACAGCAAACACTTTGTGTGTAGCAAGAATGTAGTTTCCACCCCAACAACATATCTCAAATGACTTCACTGTGTTCTAAGTACAGATAAAATACTTTTTGTTTGATTATTTCTTTTCAAAGCTCCTTTTTGGGGATTCATCAGAAGAGAAAATAACAGAACAAACCCTCAGTAAATCACAGTGCTTCACAAATAAATTTCTCATCAGTAATTAAAACCAGGCCTCTCTGGCCCTGTGTTATCAGCTCATCAAATTCATTGCTCATCTAGAATAACAGATCCACATCTGCAGTCATTACAGCATGCCAGATAAATCAATACTCTCAATGATGCTTTGAGCCATATCTGCTCCCTTTTAACCAGCCTGATATTTATTTCCCCCTGACACTTCTGACATTCTATTTACTGTAGGCAAATGGAACTCATATGGCACCTTGTAATGGCTTTGCCAAATCCCATTGTGGGGAATATCTTAGAAGACTGATGGTTGCAATAAACAAGGTTTTATGGTGTAAGTGTGTGCTTCCAACTTTTTTCTCTTAGAATTTGACTTCTGCTGCAAAGGTTTATTACACGTGATTGCAGGTGGAAGACTAGTAGCCATTTAGAGCTTTGTTAACTAAAGGTCAGCAAAAAACTTTTGAGCTGATGTCAGTGTTTCTTGTCTTTCTTTTATTTTCTTTTAAATTAATTCTCTATCAAAGGAATCATGGACAGAAGTTTGCCGAGTCAAAGTCCATAGACTGACAACAATAAAGCTACCATTCCTTTGCTTTTAAAGTTTTTTAATTAAACTATCACAAGGTTAAAAGAAGGAGGTTTTAAAATTATCATTCGTTTTGAAACATTTTTAATGTTTTATTTCTGAGAGAGAGACAGAGGCAGAGGCAGAGAGACAGAGAGAGACAGCGTGAGCAGGGGAGGGCCAGACAGAGAGGGAGACACAGAATCTGAAGCAGGCTCCAGGCTCTGAGCTAGCTGTCAGCACAGAGCCCGACGCGGGGTTCCAACCCATTAACCGTGAGATCATGACCTGAGCCAAAATAGGACGCATAACTGACTGAGCCACCCAGGAGCCCCTAAAATTATAATTCTTAAAAGGATATAACCATACTGAGAAAAATTATACACTTCCTAAATGCAAAAGCTCATGTATTTTGATATAAAATAGGTTTTGTGAACATGAAATAACAAGCAATTCAAGGATAATCTAGATAGTAATCATGTATGTGACATTTTTTAAAGAGCTCCCCCTTTTTTCATCTTCATGAGTGAACCAACACTGTGAAGAAAAGTAAAACCAGAAAATTCAACAGTTGTGTTACTATAGTCAACCAGAAAAATTTGGGGTGGCTCTGCACAAACTATTTTTCACTGAGCTGCACTAGCTTTCTTGGCAGCAATTATGCAGAGCTCAAAGAGACTTGCACTAAATTAATGAGAAGAGCATTAAATTAACATCACAATGTTAGTAGAGCTCACTGTTGGCGTATATTAAATTTATCTCTGTATGCCACAATAGTATTTGAAAGAAGAACTATCAACCTTCTTGTTCCTTTCTTTTCTTCATAAGCACAAAGCTAAAACACATAGTTCGTTGTGAATGCTGAGATTAACTTCTGAACACTGATTTAAAACAATATGATAGATGGACCCTGTAATTATTGTGTAGTGCCATTCTTCATCTCTTATTATTGTCTTTAATTTAAACTTCAGTTTGTCTCATATAAGTATAGCTACTCCGGCTTTCTTTTGATTTCCTGTAGCATGATATATATTTCTCCATCCCCTTACTTTTGATCTGAAGGTATCTTCCAGTCTAAAATGAGTTTCTTGTAGACAGCATATAGATGGATTTTGTTTTTTATCCATTCTGCTACCCTATGTCTTTTGATAGGAGCATTCAGCCCATTTACATGCAGTGTTATTATTGAAATATGTGGGTTTAGAGTCTTTGTATCTTTTGTAGGGTTCATGTTTGTGGTGGTGTCTCTGGTATCTTTGTTCCTTGCAACATTTCCTTCAGAAGGTCCCCCTCAGGATTTCTTGTAGGGCTGGCTTCGTGGTGACAAATTCATTCAATTTCTGTTTATTTGGAAAGATTTTTATCTCTCCTATTTTGAATGACAGGCTTGCTGGATAGAGGATTCTTGGCTGCATATTTTTACTGTTTATCACATTGAACACCTCCGCCATTCCTTTCTGGCCTACCAAGTTTCATTAGATAGGTCTGTCACCACTCTGGTAGGTTTCCCTTTGTATGTTAGGGCCCTTTTCTCCCTAGCTGCTTTCAAAATTCTCTCTTTGTCCTTGTATTTTGCCATTTTGACTATGATATGCCTTGCAGAAGATCGATTCAAAATACGTCTGAGGGGCGTTCTCTGAGCCTCTTGTATTTCAACATTTACTTCCTTCCTCAGGTTGGGGAAGTTCTCTCCGTGATGAAACGGATGCAAAAATCCTCAACAAAATACTTACAAATCAATCCAGCAACACATAAAAAGAATCATCGACCAAGATCAAGTGGGAGTCATTCCTGTGTTACAGAGCTGGTTCAACATTCGCAAGTCAATCAATGTGATACATCACATCAANGTGTTATATGGAAACCAACTTGACAATAAACTATTTGTAAGAAAAAATAAATTAATTAAAAATAAATAAATAAAAGGATAAGATATAGTATTTTGTTTAATGAAAATTCTGAATTTATGACTCTATTGTTTGTGTGTACTGATTCTACTGCTCTCAGAAGCCAAAGTTAGAATACATTGGATTTTTAAATAATGCCTAAAGCATCGAGTTACTAGGCCATGATACACAATTGGAAGTAGACATGCCCCTCTGCCTTAAGCCTCCTGCCACTCAAGTCAGGCAGGGGTGACAAAACACAAATTCTAGATTGAAACTTTTATGAAGCTTGTGTTAACTGCCCTGAAATGGAAATTATGCATGAGTTTTCTTAGGATTTCTAGGA
>NW_027527714.1:11431-14035 GCF_008692635.1 Crocuta crocuta
TTTCTTAGGACTCCTAGGAGTACAAACAATAAGGATATTCTGGGAAAGACAAATTTACCTACTACAAAGATAGAGTAAATCACATAAAGCCCTCTGAAAAATAAAATATTTCATTTCTGCCTTCACTTAACACTGCACATATCAGTAACCTCAAGGTAAAGTCCAATTTTGATTGATCCTGTAAATTAAGGAAATATAATCTAAGAAAAGAACAAACTTGACTTGAGAGTTTGTATTTATAGTGGGTTAGATTGGATCACCAAACTCATCATTTTCCTTTATACACACCATGAAAGGTGTTATTCATTCAAAGGTCCATAGGGGATCTTTCATTCCAGACATCCTTTTCCAATCTTGATCAGCTAGTGAAGTTAATCATAAGAAAAAACAAACAAACAAAAAAACCGCCCTTCTCTTTATAAACTGTTGTTTACCTATAGCTGGAGGACTTAAAATAAATGAGGTCTTAAAGATTGCAGACGAGAAAACTGAGATGCCAAGGAGTGGAGCTGATGTGCCGAAAGTCACATAGCTAGGTAATGGATGAATGGTGGAAAGTAAGAGCCAGAAAGCACCTCAAGCCTCATTCGTATGAAATAGTAGACATGATCATTAATAGCTTCAACTGTCATGTTTGTTGGACCCTGTCAACATCCTGGTTTCTTGCACTGTACGTGAAGCAACAGCAGGACTCAGTTGAAGAAACTTAGGATGTCTACCTTCAAAACTCCTAAAAGCGGGATAAGGAAGTGCCACTTTTGAACTCTCAGCACTAAATCCAATTCCTGACACACAGTTGGAGTTCAATAAATATTTGTTTAAGGAGAAGGGAATATAGTAGAAAAATATATGCAAAAATTTTAACTACATATTAGAGAGAAAGCTTTACCTCTCTAATTTACTCATACATGCTATGCTAAGTCTGTCCCACAAAGATGCCGGTCAGAATAAAATAGTGATAATAACTGTTATGGTTCTTTATATTTGAGAATCTCAAAGAAGGAAAGTTTCATCTTGTATGATGCAGTTAAATAATTATTATCTACATTTTATAGAAGGTAAATTCAGAACAAAAGTGTGATGTTGGATGTTGACAGTCATATAGGACGTTTATGATAAAATTGACACTGTAATCCATGAACCCTGACCTTCAATGCTTAGCACAACCAATTGTACCAGCTATAATGGCTGCATGATGATAATAAAAGATACATTTTTAAAAATATTTTTATTTATTTCTAGGAGAGAGAGGGAGAGAGAGACAGCGTGAGCAGGGGAGGGTCAGAGAGAGAGGGAGACATAGACTCTGAAATAGGCTCCAGGCTCTGAGCTGGCAGTCAGAACAGAGCCCGACGCGGGGCTCGAACCCACGAACAGCGAGATCATGACCTAAGCGAAAGTCGGACGCTTAACCGACTAAGCCACCCAGGCGCCCCAAAAGATACATTTTTATAACCCTTTTCTTGGTAGAAGTTTAAAGTCTTCTACAAAGACACTGTCTGGACAGTAGTTTTGTAAATACCAATCTATAGATGGACAAAGAAAAGTAACCCTGTCACTTTGTAAGTAAGGAAAGACATTTAGGAAGGCTAAATGACTTTGTCATGGTTACATGTTTGTAAATTATGAAGCCATAACTTGAATCGGGTCTTCTCTTGTCTAGCTTCTGATGTTTTTCGTGATGCCTTCCTAGTCAATGGAATGCATATATTTGTATTTTGAAAAAGCAAGTGCGCAAATAATTTTATATTTTATAAATGCAGGATGTACTTTATCAAAAATGTTCAGGTAGACAGGCAATACAAGGAGGGAAAGTACCAAACAGGCCTCAGACACAATCATCATCTGGTGCCAAAGATTCTCAGTGAAGTGCATTCTTCAGCATGTGCCAACAGAACACTAAGAGAAGGTTTAAAAAACAAGTCTAGTTTCTTCCTTTTGGAACATGTCCCAGTGAAAACAACTTAAGAATAAGTTAAATATTTATGGCAAGGAGTTCAAATTCATATGGAATGCTTACTAAACAGAATTATAAGTGGGTGTGTCTCATCAAGAATAGCTTTCCAAAAAAGGATTTACTAGGATTTGGATTTCTACACATATAGGACAGATCACATTAATCATTCTACAGTAGAACACCAGGCAAGTAATTTTCCTTCCCTATAAAATGAGGGAAAAGTCTGTTTTACATATCAGAGTTTTATGAGGGTTAAATGAGAGAATAAATGTAAAAACACTTTGTAAAGTATGAAAGCTATTTATTTGGAATAGGCAACAGGTAAGAGCTCATAACTCCATTACAAACTTCTGAAGATAAAGAATCACCTCTTAGTTATCTTCAAAATTCCTTGTTCAGATGGAACATTATACACAGTTGGCATTTATTCATTCATGGATTTTTTTCATTCACTCAACAAACCCATTTATCGAATTGAGTTGTTAAATTGAATGAAATAAACTCTTCAGAAAGAAAACTTTCTCTCTATTCCCCAAGGCTATCATTCCAGTCACTTTCTTTTTTTTAGGGATTTTTAAAATATGATTTATTTTCAAATTTATTTCCATACAACACCCAGTGCTCATCCCAAAAAGTGCCCTCCTCAA
>NW_027527714.1:14189-15007 GCF_008692635.1 Crocuta crocuta
AATTGCTTTCATTATTAGTAAGGAGGAAAAGAAAAATATGCTATAATATGTTCATATCCTCATGTAAAAGCCTCGTTTCTTTATCAAGGTCTGCTACATAAAGCTTCCTTGTAGGTATATGGAATAGGTAGCTGTTTACATAATACAATGTGAGAAGCACTCAGGATATAATTCTTGCCCCCCAGATGCCTACCTCAGCTTCTTGGTTTTGTTTAAAAACAATCATTGCATTAAGGACTTTTTTTTTTTTTGAATTTGAAAACTTCTATTTTCAAGATTCTTNAAAAGAAAAACTTTCTATAATTAGAAATAATGAGAAAACTCTGACCATTGCCTTTTCCACCTATGTGAAAACATGATACAAATTAGCATTTTACAAGCTAAAGATTGTAAATACTGCCATTAAGAAAGCAATTTAGGTTTCCTAGACATTTGTAAATAGAGGTTTCTCTTATTTGGGAGGGTGGTTCTTTAAAACACTGAAAACTCATTTTTTTGTGTGTGTGGACGCATTTGGAGAAATGTACTTTATAAAAGTGGAACACAACTATTATCAGCTAGGTATCCCTGGATAAGTCACTTATTTTCCATGAGCTTTGGTTTCCTTGCCTATAAAATAGGCATTATTTCAGGTCGCCTGGGTGGCTCAGTCGTTAAGCGTCCAACTTTGGCTCAGGTCATGATCTCACAATTTGTGAGTTCAAGCCCTGCATAGGGCTCTGTGCTGACAGCTAGGTCAGAGCCTGGAGCCTGTTTCCGATTCTGTATCTCCCTCTCTCTCTGACCCTCCCCTGCTCCCACTGTCTCTCTCTCTATCT
>NW_027527714.1:15945-16237 GCF_008692635.1 Crocuta crocuta
AATTGCTTTCATTATTAGTAAGGAGGAAAAGAAAAATATGCTATAATATGTTCATATCCTCATGTAAAAGCCTCGTTTCTTTATCAAGGTCTGCTACATAAAGCTTCCTTGTAGGTATATGGAATAGGTAGCTGTTTACATAATACAATGTGAGAAGCACTCAGGATATAATTCTTGCCCCCCAGATGCCTACCTCAGCTTCTTGGTTTTGTTTAAAAACAATCATTGCATTAAGGACTTTTTTTTTTTTTGAATTTGAAAACTTCTATTTTCAAGATTCTTATATAATAGC
>NW_027527714.1:16320-18584 GCF_008692635.1 Crocuta crocuta
CACCTGAAACTACTTTGACAATGCTTTTTGACTTTGACAGCTGAGAACAAGGTCCTGAAATACCATTTCCCAAAGTAAATTCTGAGAAACACCAATCTCAGGAAAGGCTTTGTGAAAAGAAAAACTTTCTATAATTAGAAATAATGAGAAAACTCTGACCATTGCCTTTTCCACCTATGTGAAAACATGATACAAATTAGCATTTTACAAGCTAAAGATTGTAAATACTGCCATTAAGAAAGCAATTTAGGTTTCCTAGACATTTGTAAATAGAGGTTTCTCTTATTTGGGAGGGTGGTTCTTTAAAACACTGAAAACTCATTTTTTTGTGTGTGTGGACGCATTTGGAGAAATGTACTTTATAAAAGTGGAACACAACTATTATCAGCTAGGTATCCCTGGATAAGTCACTTATTTTCCATGAGCTTTGGTTTCCTTGCCTATAAAATAGGCATTATTTCAGGTCGCCTGGGTGGCTCAGTCGTTAAGCGTCCAACTTTGGCTCAGGTCATGATCTCACAATTTGTGAGTTCAAGCCCTGCATAGGGCTCTGTGCTGACAGCTAGGTCAGAGCCTGGAGCCTGTTTCCGATTCTGTATCTCCCTCTCTCTCTGACCCTCCCCTGCTCCCACTGTCTCTCTCTCTATCTCAGAAATAGTTTTTTTTAATAGACATTATTTCAAGAATCCAATGAATTAAGGCATGTAAAAGTGACTTGGAAATTACAAATTATTCCTCATTTTTAGTTACTTCTAATTCTCATTCACTTTTATTATATTGTTGGCCTTGTGCTAGGCAGTAAATTATTCTAACTGTACTCTTATGTATTGCCTTAAATTCAATCTGAAAAGTATTTCTTTGATGCTTTGAAATTTCATTGTAAATTAACCATTGCTAAGGTGTGAACAGTTATTTTTTAGATTATGTCAAAATAATATCTTGGATTCTAATTTACCACTTTCCTAAATTTTAAGTTAATTGAAACAACTCATTCAAAATATGTCCCTTGGCCATCTCACAAAGGTCTATTTAATGTATAAGTAGCTGAAGTAATAGTTCCATTTCTAATAAACCCAACTACTACTGAAATCAGGTCTTTAGAAACTGCTTGGCCCAGTCCTGTGGAGTATTTGTGGCAGTCCTACAAACACCAACATAATCAAATAATTATCATGTTTATGTCACATATCTTAACCTTAATCTTAAGTCTTAATTGAGACTTCAATTACAGGAAAGTATCCTTGCTTAACTACAACAAAATTTAGACATGTCTTTCTATAGGAAATTTGATTCAACAAAGGTTTTTGGTATATCTAGTCTGTGGCAGATACAGTTCTGGGTTCTGGAGAGAGAACAATCAACAAAGCAAACAAAAGTCCTACCTTCTTGGAACTTCTATTTTAATGAAAGAAATGCATACTGACATTTAGTCAAAGAAGTCATAGACACATTTTCATTAGGTCTTGGTAAGACCAGGAAGACACTTTTAAGAAGTAACTTGAATTTGCTCCCCAAAAGATAANCAGCAGCAGCAAGAACCATCACAAGAACCACTGCTCCTCATTTCTGAACCCAGGAATTAGATTAAGGGTTTAGAAATGTGACTATTTCCCTACCTTTCTTGGAATTTATCATACCCTCCTCCATAATCCCATTATAACACCTTAGACACCTACTTCTCTTTTAGATAACCCCTCTCCTCCACTTCATTCTCATTTCCCAACTCCAGTTAGTTTATAAATCTATGATTCTTAAGTACTATCTGCTGAAGAATAACCCAGAGACCTTGATAAAAATACACATTCCTGGGTCTTGCTGAGAAATTGAAATCAGAAATGAAAGGAATTCCTGACACTAAGATTTCTTAATTGTCATCCTTAGAGAAGTTATTTTTCTTTTTCAAGTATCAGTGTCCCCAGGTACAATATGAATATAATAATATATATTCTGTCAACTTCAGAGGGGTTTTTTGAGAACTACCTAGGGTAATTAAAGGTTTTTGCAAACGTAATGTCTTAGTTTAAAACACTATAAATCTGTCTAGCAAATCCTTTTACCAGGTATATTGAAAAGATAAACATCAGTACAGTTCTGTTCACATGACAATAAATAGTAAACTTCTGAATATCCCTATTCTTCCCTGTTCTCAATAACAAGGAAGCCAATCTATAAATTCTTTATAGTTTTACTTGGAAAAAAAAAAGAATTGTTTTTTTTGCCCTTGGAGACACTAAAAATCATTTAATAGTGAATATAATACTCTT
>NW_027527714.1:18690-19847 GCF_008692635.1 Crocuta crocuta
GATACACAATAAATAAGAGGTCTTTTTTTTTTTTTTTTTTTACCTACAATTTCTCCCTCTAATTTTACAGTCAGTCACCAAATCCTGTCAGTGCTACTTCTGGGATGGCTGACTCTCAAACAAATCTCTTTTCCATTCCCACTGCCACTGCCAAGTCTTCAAAATCATTTTCTCAGAGCACCACAGCAATCTCCTAGATAATTTCTCAGCCTCTACTCTCCTCTTCACTCCAACATTCCTTCCTAGAATATATTTTTCCAACTTCTCCAGGATCTGTAGTCAGTTCCCCATGAATCCGCTCTACACCTCAACCACACCAGATTACTCAGTCTCTCCAGGACACGTAAACTACTTCCATACAACTGTACTTTCTCTGGTCTCTTCTTTCTCCTTGGAATACCCTCTCTTTCCATTTCTGCCTAGAAAGAAATTCTACCAATGCTCCAGGAAACAATTCTAAAGCCATTTTCAGGAAACTGTTAGAATATCCCGTCAGTATCAATGACTTCCCCGTCTCCATTGCTATGGCACTTTCTGCATTTTTAATATGCATCTATTTTTTTTATTTCTTTAAATTTTAGCTCACATACAGTGTAATATTGGTTTTAAGAGTAGAATTCAGTGATTCATCACTTATATGCAGCAGCTAGTGCTAATCACAAGTTCTCTCCTTAATACCCATCACCCATCCAGCCCATCTCCCACCTCCCTCCCTCCATCAGTCCTCACTTTGTTCTCTATTGTTTTTTTTTTACAAATAGTTTATTGTCAAATTAGTTTCCACATAACACTCAGTGCTCATCCCCACAAGTGTCCTCCTCCATGCCCATCCCTCCTCCCCCCCACCTCCATCAGTCCTCACTCCACAATAGCTAAAACATGTTATCTATTGTTAAGAGTCTCTTGTGGTTTGTTTCCTTCTCTTCTCTTCTCCACCTTCTCATATGTTCATCTGTTTTGTTTCTTAAATTCCACACATGAGTGAAATCATATGGTATTTGTCTTTCTCTGATTGACTTTTTTTGCATAGAATATTACACTCTAACTCTATCTACATCATTGCAAATGGCAAGATTTCATTCTTTTTGATGGCTGAATAATATTCCATTATATATATATATATATATATATATATATATATATATATATATATACCT
>NW_027527714.1:19873-28109 GCF_008692635.1 Crocuta crocuta
CATAACTCTAAAGCATAATATTTAGTTAAATATTTGTTTACTGCTCCCACTTTATCCCCTCCTCTCTTCCTCCATAAAATAAAGTATATGCTCCTTCAGCATAGAGACTATATTAACCGTTTTATTCCAAGTAGCGAGAACAAAGCCTACCATATAGTTGGTACCTAGTAAATGAAAACTAGGGTAAGACAATAAGATGCAGTTTCTGTCTTCAAGTAGCTTATTTTTTAATGAAGATAAGGATAAAAAACAAATATAAAAATGTATATTTGTGTTTTGAAAACCTACAGTCACATTTTTTATTTAATTTTTACATTTACTCAGATAAGTACATTAAATAGTTATTATCCTTCTTTTACAAATACACAGATCTGAAGAAGGATAGATGACTTGCCCCACATTACCAGCAAATTAGAGAGGGACAAGGATTCTCTCTTCTCCACATACTTACCAACATTTGTTATTTCTTGTCCTTCTGGTTACAGCCATTTTTAACAGGTATGAAATGATATCCCACTGTGATTTTGATTTGCATTTCCCTAATGATTAGTCTTTTCATGTATATTTTGGCCATTTGTATGTCTTCTTTGGAAAAATGTCTATTTAGATCCTTGTACACTGTTGCTGGAAATGTAAATTTGCACAGGTATTATAGAGAAAAATACAGAGGTTCCTCACAAAGTTAATAATATAACTACCACGTGATCCATCAATCCCAGTTCTTGGTATGTATTTAAGGAAATGAAATCATCATCTTCCAGAGATATCTGCATTCCCATTTTCATTACAGCATTATTCACAATTGCCAAGATGTGGAATCAGTTGAAGTATCCACTGACAGATGAATGGATAAAGAAATTGTGATTATACACCCATAGAGATACACAGATACATGCACAGTGAAATATTATCCAGCCTTTAAAATGATGTAAATCGTGCCATATGCAATAACATGGGGATGAACTTGGAGGACATTACGTGAAGTGAAATACACCAGATAAAGGAAGACAAATGTTGTATTGTATCACTTATATGTGGAATCGAAAAAGAAAAAAATATCTATGTGAGGTGAAGGATGCTAATTAACTTGATTGTGGTAATCATTTCATAATGTATACATATGTAAAATTACCATTTTTACACTCAACATATACAAAATTTTGTCAATTATTCTTCTTAATAATGAAAACAAGTGGAAAAAAATTGAGAGAAGTACAAACTAAAACTTCAATCACTTGTCTCAAAGTATCTAGACTGAAGAATGTAAATTCATAGCAAATGCTTGTCCATGTTGTATGAATTTAGACTGAATACATTTGGAATCATGGGAGAATTACTCTTTCAGCCTGCCCAAATAAAAAAATACTTTTAATTCAGGGAGAGAAGTAAAGATGGCAGAGAAGTAGGGGGATTCTGGGCTTTCCTTGTCCTTCAAACACAGCTGTATTGAGGTCAGATCACTTGGAACACACAGATAATCATTCTGAGACTGGCAAAAGGATCTCCACATTTGGAGGAAGACAGTGTGACAGGTGCAAGGTGTGAAGAAGTGAATTGTGGAAGAGAAAAAACGATCGTGCTGCTGAGGGGAGAGAATCCTTTCCTTGGAGAGAGAAAATGAAGAGAAAGTGAGAGGGGCTGATAGAGTGTGGTGTCGGGTTCCCACAAAATGAAAATGTCTCTGGACCAAGAACTGGGTATTGAAGGTAACTGAGTGTTGCAGGTTTTGTTTGTTGTTTGTTTGTTTGCAGTGTGTGGAGCTTACTCTGAGGCCTTGGAAGTGTGTGACTTTATCCTGAGCAGAGCTATGGCATGAGCTCCTGGGGAGAAGGAGCATGCTGGCCCCATAGAATGGTATAGAGATCTCCTGCATTGAACTGGGAAAAAGCATTATGATTTTTTGCAGTACATTTGGAAGAGGGTATGTTGCCTCCCCAAGGACAAAAGACCCTGCAGGCACCAGCAAATGGCCTTTCATCAGCAGGGGACAGATGTGTGCACAGAGAGCAGAAAATCTACTTGTTGCTTTTGCAGTGTTACAACATAGATTCCGTGGGCCACACAGGCATGGGATTGTTTTTCTGAGACAAAGGAAATCAGACACAGTATGGAGAGGCTCTACTCTGGAGGAGAGGCCAGGTCTACACAGCACCTGGTCCTTTAAGATATGGAGTTTTGAATCCCAGCCATGCACCAAAGATAAAATGCATGAGAACTGTGTTTCAGGAAACACTGACGACCCTCACTATTCCGCGACGGATTCCTGAACAGCAAGAGGCGTGAGATCCCTTGTCCAGGGACAAGAAAGTGGGATAGTGTGATTTTCCCCCAACTACTGACACAGACTTCAGAGAACAACACAGCGACCCCAGTGGAGGCAGGAACAACTTGCACCAAACCCTTGCTCACTGTTCCCGGCAAATGCATATTTACTGTGATAGTTCTGACTCTGAGACAGCACGGTGGGCCTCTCCTCAAGAAAACCAGCACAGGCAGCACCCCACATGCACCAAACCTACTGAACATAGAGTGCTTCAAAGTGTCACCTGCATTTCTGGAAATAAGACCAGGATTACTTTTTTTTTTTCTCTTTTCTTAACTACTTTTTTTCCTCTTCTCTTTTCTTTGGAATCAGGCTTATAGTTTCTTCTTTGTCAGTTTTTTTTTTCATTATCTTTTCTCTTTTTTGGGGATTGGGCTTCTTTATTTCTTTTTCTTTTTCTCTTTTCCCCTTTATTTTTCTTTGGAACCAGGCCTATAGTTTTTTGATTGTTTGGTTTATTAATTCCTATTCATTTCCTTTCTTTTTTAGATTCAGGATTTTCTCCCCCCAGACTTATATAAACAAGCAAATCAAAGCACACCTAGTTACAGGTCCAAACACTCCCCACTGCAAGCAAGGAGGAGCTCTGCACAGGACTGACCAGTGGGAAAGGGCAGCCAAAATGTAACAGCAGAGTGCAAACAGCATATACCATAAACACTTACTGAAATGCCCCAGGACCTGGACAGTGTATGACCCATTTTTTGATATAATAGTACTGTCAGGTGCAGTAAGCCTAATAATCTTTCAAAACACAAAAAATAGAAACAGCCAAACTGAGATTTCACCCCCAAAAGAAAGGTAAAGAAGAAATCACAGCTAAGGACTTTCTCAAAACAAATATAAGTAACATATCTGAACAAGAATTTAGAACAACACTCATAACAATCAAATGCTGGGCTTGAATAAAGCATATAAGACACCAGAGAGGGACGCCTGGGTGGCTTAGTCGGTTAAGCGTCCGTCTTTCGCTTAGGTCATGATCTCGCGGTTCGTGGGTTCGAGCCTCGCGTCGGGCTCTGTGTTGACTGCCAGCTCAGAGCCTGGAGCCTGTTTCAGTCTGTGACTCCCTCTCTCTCTGACCCTCCCCTGCTCACGCTGTCTCTCTCTCTCCTAGAAATAAATAAAACATTAAAAAAAAAAAAGAAGCAGAGGAAAGAATAGGTGATATAGAAAGTAAAATTATGGAAAACAGTGAAGGTGAAAAGAAGAGGGAAAGAAAACTATTAGATCATGAAATAGACTTAGGAAACTCAGTGATTCCATAAAATGAAATAATATTCATATCCTAGGAGTCCCAGAAGAAGAGGTGAAAAGAGGGCCAGAATGTTTATTTGAACAAATTATAGCTGAGAACGCGTCCCTAAATGGGGGAAGGAAATAGGCATTCAAGTCCAAGAGACACAGAAAATTCCCCTAAAAATCAACACAGGTCAACACAATGACATATGATAGTGAAACTTGGAAAATACAAAGATAAAGGGAATCTTGAAAGTTAGGGACAAAGGTCCTTAACCTACAAGGGTAGACACATAAAGTTAAAAGCACACCTGTCCACTAACATTTGGCAGGTCAGAAGGGGGTGGCAGGAAAATTCCACCCTTTTAATGTGAAAAACATACTGTCAAGAATTCATTATACAAAGCTTTCATTCAGAAAAGGAGGAATGGGGGTGCCTGGGTGGTTTAGTCGGCTGAGCATCCAAATTGGGGTGAAGTTCATGATCCCATGGTTTGTGAGTTTAAGCCCCTCAACAGGCTCTGTGCTGACAGCTCAGAAAATGGAACGTGCGGAGAAGGCGCAAGATGGCGGAGAAGTAGGGAACTCTACATTGCACTCGCCCCCATATTTCACATGGAGAAGGCCTAAAGCCATAGAAACCCTTACAGAATCCAGGCGTTTGGGAGGAAAAGGAGACAGAGTCCTCTGAGAAAACCTTCTAGCACGAGTGCGAACTGGGGAAGATAAAATCAGGCTGGGACTGAAGACACAGAGGGACGGGGGAGATCCCCCCTCTGCAGGGAGTCTAGAGGGGAAAGAGAGTTGCCAAAACTGCTCAAGCCACTGTCCCTGTTGCAGGAGAAGAGAAAAACCTCCACTCGGGACAGATAGGGATCCAGGTTCCTGCTATCCAGCTGACCATAGGTGGGACACACTCATCCCAGACGACCCCCAGGGAAACTGCTCCCTGCTCGCCAGCTCGACCTGGAGAGGTACACGCGGCGGCTGTGCCTTTGTGCTTCTGGCTCGGCTGGATACCTAGAGGGGAGGCAAAAGGCTTAAAATTGGGAGATTTGCCTGTGAGTTGGCGTATCAGGCAATGGGACACAGAGGGACCTGGTTTCCTACTCTCCAGCTGACCCTAGGCGGGACGCACTCGTCCCAGGCAACCCCTGGATGAAACTGATCCTCGCTCACCAACACGACCTGGAGGAGACAGGAGCAGCGGCTTCTGGCTCAATCCACAGGGGGAAGGCAAGAGGCTTCGGACTATCCAGAGGGTTTCACCTGCGAGTTTGTGTTTTTGGCAATTTCAATGGGGCGCGCGGACTGGGATCTGGAAACGAAGCCTGGCCTGGAATATAGAGCGCCCCTGACAAAGGGAGTTTACACACCCAAAAAAGGGAGTTGGCGTGCTTGGTTCAAGAAGGGACTGGAGCGCCACCACTCTTCTCCCCACAACCACCAAGGCAGAACTCCTGCAGGACACACTGGATCAAACCACGCCCATCCCTGCTAGAGTGTTGCCCTCTTCCTTTTTTAAAAAAAATATTTTTATATTTTTGTTTATTTTTTATTTTATTTAACTTAATTTATTTATTTATTTTGACCGGAGCCGGGGCAAAACCAACATGGATGCACTACCCTGATTAATTCTGGTCACTGGCTTGCATAAACAGTCACATTTAATCCATTCTCTAGATGTAAATTCGACACCTACTTACCTTTTCATCTCCTTCTGTCTGGAGTAATCAAACTATATAGTTTCTTTGGATAACACCATTGTCATTACTTTCGCATTTTCTCCAACCATATTTCACTCTTTCGCACTTTGAAAAAAGCTTCTTATTCCTTCTGCCCGCTCATTTCATTTCCAATTTCGCCTCATCTCTGCCCTGTCATTTCTCTCTTTCTCTATGTTCTTCAACCAGCACTGCATACACACGGCTATTTATTTGTAGCTGGGAAATCTGGTTATATGATTTAAACTGTTCTTTGTCTATTAGGTTTCTTCTTTTTTCCTTTTCTTTTCTCCTCTTTTTTCTTTTTTATGCATCTTTATTTCTTGCTATTCGCGTTCCTTCCTCCCTCTTTTCTTTTTTCTTTATCTTTTTCCCTTTTGGTTTGCGAGTTTGTTGGACTTGTCTAGGCATTTGTGTGCCTTTGTTCCCTGTGTGTTTGTCTGTCTGTTTTCTTTTCCAAGGCTACCTCAAGAAACAAGCCAAAGTACACATGGTGGAGAGTCCCAAATACCACTAAAAGTAGGAAAATAAAATAACCAAGGTCTTAACAAGACAAACCAAGACTACCATTCAAAGAACACTTTCTGAACGGATAGGCCCTCAACAGTCCAAGAGCCTTCTTTGGTACAGCAGCGCTCACTGGTGCAGAGTGCATAACAAGCTTTTTAAAATAACAAGAGATAGAAAGCTAACCAAAATGAAGAAACGAAAGAGCTCTCCTCCAAAGAAATTTTAGGAAGAAGTGAGAGCTAAAGAACTGCTCAAAAGAGATATAAGCAAAATAACTGAACAATAATTTAGAACAATAATTATAAAATTAATCCCTGGATATTGAAAAAAGCATGGAGAACATGAGAGAAACTATGGCTACAAACACTATGGAGCTTAAAAATAGTTATGATGAATTAAAAAACGCGATAAATGAGATTCATAATAGACTGCAGGCGTCCAATGCATGGATTCAAGAGGCAGAAAGGAGAATAAGTAATTATGAAGACAAAATTATAGAAAAAGAAGAAAATGAGAAAAAAAGAGATAAACTGATCCAGGAACATGAAAGAAGAGTTTGAGAGCTCAGCGTTACAATCAAACGAAACAATATTCATATCATAGGAATCCCAGAAGAGGAAGAGAGAGGGAAAGGTGTTGAAGGAGTCCTGTAACTAATTATAGCAGAGAACTTCCCCAACCTGTGCAGGGATGTAGACATTGAAATTTAAGAGGCACAGAGAACTCCCTTCAGACGTAACCTGAATCGATCTTCTGCACGACATATCANTAACCAAAATGAAGAAACGAAAGAGCTCTCCTCCAAAGAAATTTTAGGAAGAAGTGAGAGCTAAAGAACTGCTCAAAAGAGATATAAGCAAAATAACTGAACAATAATTTAGAACAATAATTATAAAATTAATCCCTGGATATTGAAAAAAGCATGGAGAACATGAGAGAAACTATGGCTACAAACACTATGGAGCTTAAAAATAGTTATGATGAATTAAAAAACGCGATAAATGAGATTCATAATAGACTGCAGGCGTCCAATGCATGGATTCAAGAGGCAGAAAGGAGAATAAGTAATTATGAAGACAAAATTATAGAAAAAGAAGAAAATGAGAAAAAAAGAGATAAACTGATCCAGGAACATGAAAGAAGAGTTTGAGAGCTCAGCGTTACAATCAAACGAAACAATATTCATATCATAGGAATCCCAGAAGAGGAAGAGAGAGGGAAAGGTGTTGAAGGAGTCCTGTAACTAATTATAGCAGAGAACTTCCCCAACCTGTGCAGGGATGTAGACATTGAAATTTAAGAGGCACAGAGAACTCCCTTCAGACGTAACCTGAATCGATCTTCTGCACGACATATCATAGTGAAACTGGCAAAATATAAGGATAAAGAGAGAATTTTGAAAGCAGCTAGGGAGAAAAGGGCCCTAACATACAAAGTGAAACATATCAGAGTGGTGACAGACCTATCTATTGAAACTTAGAAGGCCAGAAATGAATGGCAAGAGATCTTCTATGTGATGAACAGAAAAAATATGCAGCCAAGAATCCTCTATCCAGCAAGCCCGACATTCAGAATAGAAGAGAATAGAAGAGATAAGTCTTCCCAAATAAACAAAAATTGAAACAATTCATCACAACTAGACCAGCCCTGCAAGAAATCCTAAGGGGGACTCTATGAGGGAAATGTTGCAGGGAACACAAGTTACCAAAGACACCAACACAAACATAAATCCTATAGAGAACACAATGACTCTAAACCCATATTTTTCAACAATAACACTGAATGTAAATGGACTAAATGCGCCAATCAAAAGACATAGGGTATCAGAATGGATAAAAAAAATAAAATCCATCTATTTTCTGTCTATAAGAAACTCATTTTACACAGGAGGACACCCTCAGATTGAAAGTAAGGAGACAGAGAAATATCTATCATGCCACAGGAAATCAAAAGAAAGGTGGAGTAGCTATACTTATATCAGACAAACTGGACTTTAAAGTAAAGTCAGTAACAAGGGATGAAGAAGGGCAGTGTAGCAACATGGATGGACCTTGAGGGTGTTATGCTAAGCGAAATAAGTCAGGCAGAGAAGGACAGATACCATANGTGGCTCAGTCAGTTGAGTGTCCAACTTCAGGTCATGATCACGGAGTTCGTGGATTCGAGACCCACATCAGGCTCTGTGATGACAGCTCAGAGCTTGGAGCCTGGAGCTTGCTTCAGATTCTGTGTCTCTCTCTCCAGCCCTCCCCCACTACTGCTCTTTCTCTTTCTCTCTCAAAAATAAATAAATATTTTAAGCATTTAATAAATAAAAAAAAAGACTATATTCACACTGTGTAGTGCAAGTAACGTAGTAAAAAAAATAGGAGAAATAAAAATTTTCCAGAAAAACATAAATTAAAGGATTTCATAAACACTAAACATGTCCTCTAAGAAA
>NW_027527714.1:28149-34074 GCF_008692635.1 Crocuta crocuta
ACATGTCCTCTAAGAAATTTTAATGAGAACTCATTGAATGGAAGATTTAAAAAATGACTACAAAGGACCAGAGAACATCACCAGAAATACCAACTCTACAGGTAACACAATAACACTAAATTCATATACTTCGATAATCATTCCAAATGTAAATGGCCTAAATGTTCCAATCAAAAGACATATGATATCTGAAAGAACAAAACAAAACACAAGATCCATCTATATTCTGCCTACAAGAGACCAATTTTTAAAATGTTTTTTATTTATTTCTAGGAGAGAGAGAGAGAGAGACAGCATGAGCAGGAGAGGGTCAGAGAGAGAGGGAGTCACAGACTGAAACAGGCTCCAGACTCTGAGCTGGCAGTCAGCACAGAGCCCGACGCGGGGCTCAAACCCACGAACCACAAGATCATGACCTAAGCGAAAGACGGACGCTTAACCGACTAAGCCACCCAGGCGCCCCAAGAGACCAATTTTAGACCTAAAGTCACCTGTAGATTGAAAGTGAGGGGATGAGAGCCTTCTATCATGCAAATGGATGTCAAAGAAAGTTGGAGTGGCCATACTTATATCAGACAACTGAGACTTTAAAACAAAGAGTGTGATAAGAGATGAAGAATGGCATTATATCATAATTAAGGGGACTATCAATCAGGAAGATCTAACTGTAAATATTCATGTCACCAACTTGAGAAGTCCCAAATATGTACATCAATTAACAACAAACATAAAGAAACTCATTGATAATAATACAATAATAGTAGGGGACCTTAACACCCCACTCACAGTAATGGACAGATCATCTAAGCAGAAAATCAACAAGGAAACAATGGCTGGATGACACACTGGACCAGATGGACTTAACAGATATTTTCAGAACATTTCATCCAAAGCAGCAGAATACACATTCTGCTTTAGTGCACATGGAACATTCTTCAGAATAGATCACATATGGGTCACACAAATCAGACCTCAACAGGTAAAAAGATGGAGATCATACCATGTATACTTGCAGATCAAAACGCAAGAAACTAGAAGTCAAACGCTAGAAAAATTTTGGAAATCCCTCATATACATGGAGGTCAAAGAACATCCTACTAAGTAATGAATGTGTTACCCAAGAAATTAAAGAATAAAAAAAAATACATGAAATTAAATGAAAATGAAAACACGGCAGTCCAAAACCATTGGGATGCAGCAAAGGCAGTCCTAAGAGGAAAGCACATTGCTCTCCAGACCTATTTCAAGAGATTAGAAAAAGCGCAAGTCCAAAATCTAACAGTTCACCTAAAGGAACTAGAGGCAGAGCAACAAGAACGCCCTAAACCTAATAGAAGAAGAGAAATAGTAAAAATTAGAGCAGAAATAAACAACATAGAGACCAAAGAAACAATTGAACAGATCAATGAAACCAAGAGTTGGTTTTTTGAAAAAGTAAACAAAATTGACAAACCTCTAGCCAGACTAATCAAAAAGAAAAGAGAGAGCACCCAAATAGACAAAATTATGAATGAAAATGGACTCATTACAACCAACCCCTCAGAAATACAAGCAATTATCAGGGAATACTATGAAAAATTATATGCCAACAAATTGGACAACTTAGAAGAAATGGACAAATTCCTAAACACACACTCACATAGAGACTAAAGAAACAATTGAACAGATCCATGAAACCAAGAGTTGGTTTTTTGAACAAATAAATCAGTGATCAAAAATCTCCCAACAAATCAGAGTCCAGGAACTGATGGCTTCCCCTGGGAATTCTACCAGACGTTTAAAACAGACCTAATACCAATTCTTCTCAAGCTATTCCAAAAAATAGAAAGCGAAGGAAAACTCCAAGATTCATTTTATGAAGCCAGTATCACTCTGGTTCCCAAGCCAGACAGAGATCCAGCTAAAAATGAGAACTACAGGCCAATATCCTTGATGAATACGGATGCAAAAATCCTCAACAAGATCCTTGCAAATCGAATCCAGCAGCATATCAAAAGAATCATCCACCAAGATCAAGTGGGATTCATTCCTGGGTTACAGGGCTGGTTCAACATTCGCAAAACAATCAATGTGATACATCATATCAATAAAAGAAAAGATAAAAACCATATGATCCTGTCAATAGATGCAGAAAAAGCATTTGACAAAATACAGCATCCCTTCTTAAAAAAAACTCTAGATAAAGTTGGGATAGAAGGAAACTACTTAAACATCATAAAAGCCATCTATGAGAAGCCTTCAGCTAACATCATCCTCAACGGGGAAAAACTGAGAGCTTTCCCCCTGAGATCAGGAACACGACAGGGATGTCAATTCTCACCACTGCTGTTTAACATAGTGCTGGAAGTCCTAGCATCAGCCATCAGACACCAAAAGGAAATCAAAGGCATCAGAATTGGCAGCAAAGAATGAAACTTTCACTTTTCGCAGATGACATGATACACTACTTAGAAAACCTGACAGACTACCAGAAGCCTACTAGAACTGATCCAAGAATTTAGCAAAGTTGCAGGGTACAAAATCAATGTACCGAAATCGGTTACATTTTTATACACCAACAATGAAGCAACAGAAAGAGAAATCAAGAAGCTGATCCCATTCACAANAACTGAGGACTGATGGATGTGGGGGGGAGGAGGGATGGGCATGGAGGAGGGCACTTGTGGGGATGAGCACTGGGTGTTGTATGGAAACGAACTTGACAATAAACTATTTTTTTAAAAAATTACCTTTATTTAATTTATTTAAAAAATTACTAGAACTAATACGTGAATTCAGTAATGTCATTGGATATAAAATCACTGCAGAGAAATCTGTCACATTTATATACACCAATAACAAAGCATCAGAAAAAGAAATCAAGGAATTGATTCCATTTAAAATCGCACCAAAAACAATAAGATAAGTAGGAATAAAACTAACTAAAGAGGTAAAATATCTATACCCTGAATACTATAGAAGACTTGTGAAGGAAATTGAAGAGGACGCAGGGAAATGGAAAACCATTTCATGCTCATTGATTTGAAGAATACACAATGTTAAAATGCAATCTACACATTTAATGCAATCCCATTCAAACTACCATGAGAACTTTTCACAGAGCTGAAATCAACAATCCTAAAATTTGTATGGAATCACAAAAAACCTTGAATAGCTAAAGCAATACGGAGGATGAAAAACAAAACTGGAGGCATCATGATTCCATTTTTCAAGCTATACTCCAAAGCTTTAGTCATCAAGACAGTATAGTACTGGCACAAAAAACAGACACATAGATCCAAGGAACAGAACAGGTAATGCTGAAATGAACCCACAACTATATGATCCACTAATTTTCATCAAAGAAGGAAAGAATATCTAATGGGGAAAAAAATTGTCTCTTCAACAAATGTTCTTGGGAAAACTGGATGGAGACATGGAGAGGAATGAAACTAGACAACTTTCTTACACAATACAGAAAAATAAATTCAAAATTCATGAAAGACCTAAATGTGAGACAGGAAACCATAAAAATCTTAGAGAAGAACACAGTCAGCAATCTCTTTGATCACAGCCAGAAGGACTTCTTACTAGATTTTTCCTCAGAGGCAAAGGAAACAAAAGCAAATGTGAACTATTGGGACTTCATCATGATTAAAAAAAAAAAAAAAAAAAGGAAAAAGCTTCTGCACAGTGAAGGAAACACTCAACAAAACTAACAGGCAGTCTATGGAATGGGAGAAGACATTTTCAAATGACATAACTGATAAAGAATTAGTATCTAAAATGTATAAAGAACTTATCAAATTCAACACCAAAAAACAAACAACCCAAAGAAGAAATGTGCAAAAGACATGAATAGACACTTTTCCAAAGAAGACACAGAGATGGCTAAGAAACACATGAAAAGATGCTCAACATCATTCATCATCAGGGAAATACAAATCAAAACCACAAAAAGATACCACCTCACACCTTTCAGAATGGCTAAAATTAACACACAAGAAACAACATATATTGGTGAGGCTGTGGAGAAAGGGGAGCACCCTCTTGAACTGTTGGTAGGAATGCAAACTTGTGCAGCCACTCTGGAAAACACTGTGCATGTTCCTCGAAAAAATAAAAATAGAACTTCTTACAATTTAGCAATTGCATCATTAGGTATTTACCCAGGGTTACAAAAATACAGATTCAGGGGGCGCCTGGGTGGCTTAGTCGGTTAAGCGTCCGACTTTCGCTTAGGTCATGATCTCGTGGTTCATGGGTTCGAGCCCCGCGTCGGGCTCTGTACTGACTGCCAGCTCAGAGCCTGGAGCCTGTTTCAGAGTCTGTGACTCTCTCTCTCTCTGACCCTCCCCTGCTCACGCTGTCTCTCTCTCTCTCCTAGAAATAAATAAAACATTTAAAAAAATACAGATTCAAAGGTATACATGCACACCAATGCTTACAGAAGCATTATCAACAATATCCAAACTATGGAAAGAACCCAAATATCCATCACGTAATAAGTGGATAAAGAAGATATGGTATGTATATACAATGGAATGTTACTGAGCCACAAAAAAGAATGAAATCATCATTTGCAATGATATGGATAGAGCTAGAAAGTATTATTCCTAGAAAAATAAGACAATCAGAGATAGACAAATACCACATGATTTCACTCATATTCTGGAATTTAAGAAATGAAACAGATGATCATATGGGTGAGAGGAAAATAAGAGAGGGAAAGAAACCACAAAGACTCTTAAAGATAGAGAACAAACTGAGGATTGATGGGGGAGGTTGGTGGGGGGTGGGCTAGATGGGTGATGGGTACTAAGGAGGACACTTATTATAATGAGCACTGGGTGCTGTAAGTAACTGATGAATCACTGAATTCTACTGAAACCAATGTTGTACTGTATATTAATTAACTACATTTTTAAAAAAGAAAAAAATACTTTAATGTATGTAAACTAAATATTACTAAATAAGTTATGTGTCTTATTTATTAGTCTGTAATTTTTCATTTTCATTCTATAAAATTGTTCATGTTAACTGTTTAATCTTTGCTNTCCTGTCTTCAGATTCTGTATCTCTCTCTCTGACCCTTCCTGGCTCCCGCTGTCTCTCTGACTCTGAAAAATAAATAATAAACTTTATTTTTTTAAAAATAGAGTGTTTCAGGATGAACAACTAACTGAAATAAAATACTTTAAGCTAAGTGAATAAAATATTTGACAAATTTTTCTACTTAGTTATATCTTAAGGGGAGACCACATTTTAGTGAATTTATACATTTCTTCACAAAGGATATGCAGGATTTCCCCCAAGATGCACTAAATTCCCCAACATAAGATGGACATTCACTTTAACCAAGTTGAACCAACGCTCTGATAATTTTACAAAACACAACCCAATGCTAATTAGTCTTGCTCAGTCAAATTAGCTGAATTTGGGGCAGTCTGGTTTATTTCTATGTCACCTAGAATCCTAAATATGTCCATCAATCTGACAGTTTTCAAATGATACACATGGACATTAGTAGTGGAGCAGGAAGATCACTTCACAATGATGTGGACAGCTAAGTTCGATATAAATAATTAACAGAATGCATGTATATTCACTTTGACCTATAATCATTTAAAAAAACAAAAGCAAAATTAATATCTTTATAATAAGCAAAACTTGGGGCACCTGGGTGGCTCAGTCAGTTAAGCGTCCAACTTTGGCTCAGGTCATGATTTCACAGTTCATGATTTTGAGCCCCACATCAGGCTCTGTGCTGACACCTCAGAACCTGGAGCCTGCTTCAGATTCTGTGTCTCCTTCTCTCTCAAAAATAGATAAATAAACATTTAAAAAATGCAAAAGTAGCAACTGGCAACACTAAATAGATGCAGGGATTTCAATCTACTTCTCACATAAGAGGGTAATGGGAAAAAGAAAGCAGGCAAATTATTA
>NW_027527714.1:34211-39580 GCF_008692635.1 Crocuta crocuta
TAAGTTATAATCATTAAAAAATTTTAGTTATAAATAAGAATATTGTCTTTCTCTTATTCCACCTGTCATTGCTTTCTGGAAACTAATGAGCAAATATAATTTATTTTCCAGGAACGTTTCACAGAATAACTGATTTTACCAATTAAAAAAAAAAAGATCAGTGGAATAGAATTCTTATGCTGAAATGAACATTCACCAGAGGGCACTATACTGCACTAAAAAAGGCCAATTCTTGCAGTATATTGTTTAAATGTGTAAGACTAAGAAGACTGTGGTTCTCCACACCATTCCAAAATTAATGAAAAGCAGACTTTTTATAAAGAACTTAAAACATCAAGATCCATTCCTTTTCTAAAGTTCTACATAAACTAAAGAGTCTATATTACATGTTTTGATAATTATTTATACTCTTTTGTTGCTTTATATGTGCACATATTGTTTATCAAATAGGATTCTTTGAAATCATGACACAGAAACAGGTTATTTACTAAATACATTAGTGATCACTAGTTGGTAAATGCTATCTTAGAAGGTCATGATGGAGTTAACCAAGACAACAACTTATAACAGCAATCCACCAAATCTCTACTTCATGTCCCATAAAGGAAGACTGGATCTTTTCAAAAACATTCTTCGTAAGTAGCACTAGCTGAGCATTCTCTATGTAACAGGCCTTGTGCTAGGCTATACACAATATACATACATACACACACTTTATACAGAGTACTGAATTTTTCACTATATCACCTGATTTGGGTGATATCCCTCACTGTTAAAGTAGAGCTGGTTGTAAACAGATTGAATAGTGAAAAACAAAAGTAGTTATTTGTATCATCTAATTTTTAATAAAATATTCACTATAATGTTTCTATTAAACTCAGTACTTATTGAGCACCTCCTATAGGTAAGGCATTGTTTTGTGGAAAAATTAAAACACACAAGGCTTATATGGATTTCCAGGAGATAACAACAAAGAAAGCAGCAATCAGATGCAAAAAGGGCCCTTTTCTTTAGCTATGGTTCTGGGGGGAGGGGTTTCAAATGATTATTTATTTCAATACTATTTATAATAGTGAGAATACGGAGTAATATTTTTGGTCATTGTTCTAGGAAACTTGCTTATGTATAAATTTGAAATTGCACTGTACAGATACTATATGCATACTGAACACTGATTGAGGCAAGGCAAGGCAAGTACCTGGCAATAGGTGTGCCATTGTGAGTATAGGCCAATGTTGCCTCACATACAAAACACAAATCAGGAAGTCACGATGTGTTGAAAACCACAGTAAGAATAAAGAGGAATCAAAGTTAAGTAAGACTTATGAAGAGGGACACCTGAGTGGCTCAGTCAGTTAAGCTTGATTTCAGCTCAGGTCATGACCTCATGGTACACAAGTTCAAGCCTTGCATGGGGCTCTGATCTAACCTGCTTGGAATTCTCTCTCTGACCCTCTTGCACTGGTGTGCACTCACATGTGCACGTGCTCTCTCTCTCTCAAAATATATAAACTTTTTTAAAGAAGACTGATGCAGAGAGATTGTTGTAAAACATATGTTTTGAAGTAGTTTTGAAAGGTAAGAGACTTGTATTAGTACAAAGGAACAAGAAGGGCATTCCAGAAATGAATGCATCTTGATTAAGGGAAATTCAAGCAGATTAAAATGTCTGCAGAATAGCCTCCATGATGCAGAATAACGAGTAATGACATTGGTCAAATATGCAGACGATGAAAAAAGGAGGAGCTATTTTAGGGGTTTATGTTAAGAACATAAAATAACAAAATATAAAGATCTGCGTAAGAGTCCAGAGAGAAGATGGTCTCAGAGACAATGAGAAGAATCAGCAAGATTTTGTAGTTTGGATATGAAAAACAAAGTAAAGGGTTTTTTAAAATTAATTACTAGAATATCAAAAGTCTAGGCGAGAGGCGCCTGGGTAGCTCAGTCGGTTAAGCGGCCGACTTCAGCTCAGGTCATTATCTCACGGTTCGTGGGTTCGAACTCCTCGTTGGGCTCTGTGCTGACAGCTAGCTCAGAGCCTGGAGCCTGCTTCAGATTCTCTATCTCCCTCTCTCTCTGACCCTCCCATGTTCACGCTGTCTCTCTCTCTCTCTCTCTCTCTCTCAGAATAAATAAAACATTAAAAAATTTTTAAAAAAAGTCTAGGCTATTAGGTGACCCTATTAACAAGATGGAGAAAGTAGAAAGCGTGATCATCTGGTAATGGGAAAATGATAAATTCACTTGTATGATGTTTCAATACCAGAAGGATATTAAAATATGAATATGAAAAATAGATGAATATGCTCTATGTTAATATTTTGTGTATTCTTAATCCAACTATAACCCTTATAACATGAGAATTTTTGCATCACAGCCTAAGAAGATTCTTATCTATATTCTTTTGGCCTTGGTACTTACTAATGATTAATGCATCCTACCTAAGGGCCTTCAGACTAAACTAACAAACATAGTGCTTTATAGAACTCATTCCAAGGCTGTTATAGAGCCATGCAAGGTACTGATTTTTTAAACATGCTTAGCTATAATGTTCTGTTGTCCATTATTTGAACCTATCAATATGATAGAGTCCTAATAAGCAATTAAATAAATGATACTTGTTCAATGACATGGTTTATGAAGGGGAATGCAACCAAAGCCCCCCAAACAACCCAAATTATCTTTCTTCCTACTTACTATAATTGGATTTTAATTCCAGTGACAACAATACCAAGGTAAATGATATATTGCACCTAGACATTTCTGCTAGAGTTAAATGATAACAAAATCAAATCTAATGACTAATAGCTTCCTATAATTTCTAAATATTTGTTTATGAATATGGATACCTACAATATTTTGCATAGAATTTAGTTACATTAATCCTTAATCTGCTTAGGGCAAATTTCAGCATCTTAGAGAAATGTTGAAGATTTTCCAAGTACTTTACAACAACTGACTACTGATCATATAAAAAGTCTCAGACTCACTTCTAGTTAATCATTTCCTAGATTTTCTGGGAAGATAGCCAAGCAAAGAAATGTTTATTGTCTACCATGTACTCAGTCACATGACAGATTTTGTGGGAGAGACAACAGAGCTTAAGGCATGTATGGTTTCCTATTGCTGCTATGACAATTAGTGGCTTAAAACAATACAAATGTATTTTCTCACAGTCCTGGAGGGCAAAAGTCTAAACTCAAGGTATCTCCCCTGATTCCTTTAGGGAAAATCCATTTCATTGTTTTTTTCAGTTTCTAGAAGCTACCTGCATTCCTTGGTTCATGGCTCCTTCCTCATATTACTCCAGCCTCTTGCTTCCATTGTCACATCTTCTACAACTGACTCTAACCCTCCAACCTCAGTTTTATAAGGACCTTTGTGATTATATCAGATCCACTCAAATAATTTAGGATAATCTCTTCATTTTAATTTTAAAATGAAGCCTTAATCACATCAGCAAGATCTTTTTTGCCATATAAGGTAACATACACAGGCTCCAGGGATTAGGATGTGGACATCTTTGCGAGGCTATTATTCAGCCAACCAGAGGGCACATCATATTAAGAAGATAGAAACTGGCATCAAATACTTATCTGGTAACATTAGTGATATAGCTAAGATAAATACTCTATCATAGGCACCATCAAAGAACAGTTCCTTACCTGTAAGTAGACCAAAGGTTGAAAGTAGAAGACAACACAATTCTTCCCACCCACTTATTCACCCTGAGTTTCAATCACTATCTTTTCAGAAATTATACAGTGGACCAGAGAAAAGAAAATGGACTTGACAACTCATGCCAGGTATACTCTTAGGAAAAATTGGTTGCTCTGAATTTACTATTGAGTGTCCCTTTCATTTTATCAATCCTACAGATAAAAATGCCTAAAATGTATCAGACCACATATAATTTTATAAGCTCCCTTTTTTGGGGGTTAAACAGGCTATGTAATCAATAAAATAACTTCCTTCACTACTGGAATAGCATTTCCTTATTAGTAGTTGCTGAAGACAGGGCAGTAGTTATCTACAAAACTTTGTAGAAGTATATGACAAAATATCAAACCTGGGAGTTATTATTTTATCCCAGATCCCATCTTGGTATATCTTGCCTCTTAATCCTATTACTATCCTTTTACTATTCTATGTCCTAGAGTTTCCTTCTTTCTTATAGTGGAATTTCATGTACATTCTGGTAGACTCTTAGTCTCAAGTTGGAACAATTTTGTAAAAGTGTTCCCCAAAACCATCCAAGTCAGATAGTAAGTTACCTTATTAGTTACTGTTGAATAGGAATCATACACCAACTAAAATATCTTACAGTTTCCCACATACCTTGTAAGATTTGAAAGTAGGGACCATATCTAAACCTTTTTCTATATACTCTTAGAGTGGTTAATACTATGCCAAAGATTTAGGGGAAATTTTCCTCTTGTGGCATGAATTATAATTTCAAGGTAGTTGACACCTCTGACCATGTTTTCACAATATCTAAACACCTCACTCTATTCATGAAATACTTCTCATTAAGTCTTATTATTATCCTATATAACCATGATACATCATTAACTATTGATAATAAGCTATTCCAAGATCTCTAAGTAAATTGAGTTACACAACAATGAAAATGATATAGGAAACATTCTCAAGTGACTAGAGGACTCAAAGTAAGTACATTGCCAGTTCTTTTCCACCATTGGCAGTTTTGCTTTGATAAGATACTATCCTTCTGAGACTTGGTTCCTCTATTTGCAAAATAAGATAGTACTAACTCGACAAAGGTGTCACAAAAAATGTATGTGTGAAGAAGAGAGTCCATATATGCCCTACAATTTAGATCACCACTGTTATTAAGAAAATGTTAATTGACTTATCAATTCTATACCCCTCCCTGGGGTCAGGACCCCAATTTGTATGGATTCTCATTACTGCTCTCCCCAATATGCTTCCTTTACAATAGTGTATGAAACAATACTCTCATTTTCCTTGAAGTCACAGCAAATTGCATAATTAAATCCTGTGCAGTAGAAACATAAGACTTTTTCCAGTTTATAGCTCCCTATAAATATCGTACTTAACATTCAACAGCTTACATTATTTTTTTAGAGAATTGTTACCACCTGTCTTCAAAAACACCATGTTATTATTTAAAGGCAGTAGGCAAGAAAAACAAAACAATGGTAGGTTCAATGATTCTATTTGCCCCTGAAATATATTCGTCATCATTTGGGATGTCCACTGATAAGTTCAATGGATAAGAGACTTGTCAAAATATATAGATATTAATTTTACAGACAACAATCCCTATCCCATTTGTAATCAGAGCTTGATGAGAATATATATGAAGACAACTAGCATCTGCC
>NW_027527714.1:39962-46034 GCF_008692635.1 Crocuta crocuta
ACCTACAAGTATATATCAATGATCAAAATGTGTCTAAACAACCAAACATATATATTTCAATTTTATGTCCTTATCTAAAATATCCTTTCCTCAAACTTTATCTATATGGTGTCATAATTTAAAGATGTTTAATTAATGTATTATTTTAGTTAGTATAGGATTGCATAATCAAAAGAACCTGGGTTTGGTGTCAGTGAATTTCTGACTCTGTACTGACTACTTCTTTTATCTAATTTCCCTTAGCATCACTTTTCTTAACTGTTAAAGTGAGAAGCAATAGCAAACTCATAAAGTTGTTATGAGGATTAAATTGGGTAATGAATGAAAAGAGCCACGGATAGTATCTGGCTCACAGATGTTACTCAATAAATAGAAATTATTATTATAACTTCAATCCTATAAAAAAAAGGCAGGCTTCCTTTTTTCTAGAAACCTTGATCTACAAATTTTCATTTAATAATAGCATAGCAGTCATGTCTATTTTGGAGTATAGATACATGGTAATAGATGCCATTTATTAAATCAGGTTTTTAAACATTTTTTCTTACAGTTTATTTATTTTTGAGACAGAGAAAGACAGAGCACGAGTGGGAGAGGGGAAGAGAGAGAAGGAGACACAGAATTTGAAACAGGCTCCAGGTTCTGAGCTGTCAGCACAGAACCCGTCGTGAGACTCCAACCCACGAACCACGAGATCATGACCTGGGCTGAAGTCAGACGCTCAACCTACAGAGCCACCCAGGCGCCCCTATTAAGTCAGGCTTTCAAATAATGTTATTGGCAGTTAGACAGTTATTCACAATTTATTTAATACATACGGAATATGTATTAGAGAAAGCTATATAATGCTCTATATTTAACAAATGTCACTCTGGATAGTTTATTAGAACTGTGAAAATTAGTAAACTTGAAAAGCCCCTATTTAAAAAAAGACAGACATTAATCACTACCACCAAACTTGTAGCAACGAAGAGAAAGATTCTAGAGAGCTGAGCATGCTAGAAAGTTACACATGTACTGGGTAAGGAATTGGGCCCTTTAGAAAACTAAAAGACATGAACTTCTTACACTAATTATTTAGAAATTACAGCCTGGGGTTAGACTCTATCCCATCTCATTAAGATTCCCTACCTCTACACAGAATAAAGGATTGGAGAAAAAGAAAAAGATCAATGAGAAAAGCGTTGAGAAAAACTATTGATTGTGCTTCCCTATATTCTTAGAAAGCTGAGAAGATTGCCTTTTACATGTAGGGTTAACCAGAGAGATATATTCTTTATTGAGAGATCATTTAGTAAGGTTTGACATATACCAAGTTGACATATATGTATGGCATATATGTGTGGCTTTTCAAAAGATCACTCAACATACCCAATTATTGAAGAGGAAGAGAAATAGAACAGTATCAGATTAATCTTCCATACTTGCTATTCCCCCGAGTTCTTCTGAGGCAGATTACAAGCTTAGCTCTATAGTTTGGAATTTTAAGAGAGTGATATCATAATTTTGACTATAATACAAAAGTTGTTGGTAAACTTCCTTAAGATTTTTTTTTAATTCTCAGAGAATATAAGCCTCCTTTATAGAGGGTACTTAATCTCCCAATTGGTGAATAATCAATTATTCACTAAGGAACTGTTTAATACATCCCTTATTCTGATTCTTGAATGAAAAAATAAAAGTAGTGGAGCTTTAGATTCAAATTGTTTTCCAACTTTCTTGAAAATACTTAAAATTCACTTAATTGCTCAATACTGTGTTTTAAAATCTGCTTTTCATAACCTTAGGATTCTGTGGAAGTGTTTTCAGAACCCAGGAGATATAGATAGCACTTAATGTTGTGACTTAGTGGAGATATGGAGATTCAGTCAATGAAAGCAGATCTCTTGTTAACCTTTCATGTAAATGATAAAATGATAAACCATAAAGATACTTATTTTGTTATAATAAAATAATAAAAATGAGCTTGAACACAACTGTTACATCATTATTATACAAATAACATGTTGTGAAAACTTACTAGAAGTGAGAGATTATAAAATCAATTTCTGCTATTTCCAAATATTCAAACCATTTAGATTTTTTTTTTTTTGAAAACCACAACAATGACTTTGAGGATTAACTCAATCTTAAAAAAAAGAATGTATTACAGGAGCATATTCAGTTAATTGTTTTTATCGTTTTTTCATTGTTTCACTGTTTCATTGTTTTTATCATTGTTTTTATCCCCTTTTGGGGGGTAGGGGATGTAATCATCATGTTAGTTTCCAAACGGAAAAGATAGATAAAGCTTCATGGAATACCAATGGATTAAGTTATAAAGGACTCACCCTTCATTTCCACAGGATAACCTGGTCCTTCTAATTTCATGCAACACTGAAAGCAGTGGCCTCTCCACTGCATAAATCTATAAATAGCTGTCTTCTACAGGAATACATGTCAAATCTCCAGAACAAAGTTCAAAAAAGTCAACCTTAGAATGTCTGAAAACTTACACTCATTAGCTTCAATTGTCTAAATAGCTTAAACATTTTTTCTCCAATAAGAACTGATAAACTGAATTTTGATGCCTATTCTTAAAAAGCAATGATGTTAAATAAATGCCTAAATACAGTTGTCATCAGTATAGTAAGGAAGACATAGCAATGAGAAAGAATGAAATCTGGTCATGTGTAGCAACATGGATGGACCTTGAGGGTGTTATGCTGAGTGAAATAAGTCAGGCAGAGAAGGACAGATACCATATGTTTGCACATATAGGAGGATTAGGAGGAACTTAAGGGAGAACCATGGGGGAGAAGAAGGGGGCGGAAATAGTGGGGGAGAGGGAGGGAGGCAAACCATAAGAGACTCTTGAATGCTGAGAACAAACTGAGGGCTGATGGGGGTGGAGGAGAGGGGAAGGGGGATGATGGGCATGGAGGAGGGCACTTGTGGGGATGAGCACAGGGTGTTATGTAGAAACCAACTGACAATAAACTATTTAAAAAATATATAGTAAGGAAGTGCCACTCTCTAATAGATAATAGCAGTTGCTGGTTATCAGTGGGTCTTCTTAATGAAATGGACTAGTACATGCAGAAGAATAAGCTCAACAAAAAATAATAAAGAATGACAGCACTGGTCTCCAGAACTTGAAAAAATTATCTGATGCAATCCACAAACATTTATGTTCTATTTAGAATACATTTCTTGAGATTTTGTTCTCAAACCATTGGGAAATGGTTTACATTGTATAAAGAAAATACCCTGGAGTTCACCATAACTACTTAAAACACAGAAATCAAACCAATAAAAGACTATATGAAAAGGACATAAACACATGATTTCTGACTCCAAGTGTACCTACAGGAAAGGATTTTAGGAGGCTCTAAAATATATACAGTAAGCTTATTTTTTATTTCTACATGATTTATTACATTTTACATTATTATAAGAACTATGTCAGTGTGCAAAGTTTGACATGGTTGCTAAGGAACATTAATATGATTCATTATTAACATAGTTATTAATTGTTAAGATAGTATTTATTATTAAAAAGATACAATATCTATATTGTATAGAATAATTATAGCCTCAACTAAATAGGACTATTGTGCTAAAAACTCCATACAGTCAATGTCTAGAAGCAGAAGCACAAAACCACAGTCAGATCTTACAAATACATATCTAGAGTGCATCTTAGAATTTAAGCCTGAGTTCCCCAATAGGAAAACTATAATTGTTCTGGGTTTGCATATCTTGAGTTTAATTTTTTTCAGGGAAAAGGGAACTGCTTCTGCTAAAGTAGTCTGAAAAACAAGTGTATGTTCATGATCAAGGTGGAGTCCCATTCCTTTGCTGCAGCTTATCCTCCATGGATTAAAAGAGCAAGCTAACTCTTTCACTGGGTGAAATGTTAAAAAACCGTAGGTCCCTGAGTGTTCAAGAATAAAGGAAACTTAACACTTGCCTTAAAACAAATTTCAGGTTAATCCCAAAAAGATTTTTATCAGAGATAAAGAATTATATCTCGTGCCAAAAGATGGCACATAATAGGTCTATGGATAGTACATATGAGTCTTCCCATCTCTTTTCATACCAAATGCATAGATTCATCTAGTACACATTACTATACCTTCAGTGGTTTAATTGTCAGCTCTCATTTTCTGCTTCCTGCTTTCATCCCTCTCCTGATTTAAAACCATCCCTTTAACACATCATTCCTAATTAGATGATTAGTGCTTGGAAGGGCAGAGGATAACTCATTTGCATAATGTAATCATAAAAAGAAGTTAAAGATACAGATTTTGCTGTTCGTTTGTACAATTATCTTCTCCAGCCTGGGGGGCTGAGACATTAATGTGATTAAACAGTATTTCTGCAAACAGGCAACTGTGTGTCCTATTAAAGGAAGGCTGGAGGCAAATGAAAAATTAATTTTAGAAGACAATCAATTTTATTTTACGTGGCTGTAATAAATAACAGCCCATCTGTAGACAACTCATTAAACCTTAGGAGGGTACATGTGTCACAAACTCTAAATGACACACAAGGCTGAATTTTCCACCAAAATAGAACTAGTAATGAGTGGCCTACCAGCTGCCATATCAGCCTAGAAAGTCAACATGCAATAATTTCCTAGAAAATGAAGTGCGTAGAGTGTCACTCACAGTCAACCAGTTAATTTAGCACTGGTTGCAAAAATTTCTGAAAACTGGTTCATATTATTTAGATATGCCCTTTTTCTTGTGTTCTGAATGTAGGTATACATGTGGGCTCACACATATTAGTGTGATACCACTTTCAGTAATAAAAGCTAACATTTACTGAACTCTTATTATGTGCTAAGCACTTTATGAATATAATCTCAATCTTAACCCCATGAATTATGTAACTACTATTATCCCCATTTTTAGTTTAAAAACCTGAGGATTGGATGGTTATACATCTACAAATGTGAGTATCTAAGACAGAAGAGTAATCACCTAGGTTTCTGTTGTTCAGAAGAGCTGTCAATCAAAATCAGAATAATACACCTTTCAGGTAAGCAATGAATTTCCTTAAAATATGAATATTTCTGAAAGCAAATAATTTAATTATAATAATTCATAGTTACACTGTCAAACTAAAAATGTGAAAACATTATGAATACTTACATCTGTGCACTTTATTACGCACTATAAGTGATAAAATGACAAACATCAGATTGTTCCAGAATTTGAGGAATTTAGAAGATAGTCTGGTGAAAGATAAAAAATATACAGCTTAAAACTTAAAAATTTAGAGAAAGAAGAAGAGGAACAGGAAGAGGAAGGCTATCTGCAGATAAAATTTCAGAGAAGCAAGAAATCACTGCAGGTGATAAGGGAAGTCTTCATAGAGAGGTTAAGATTTCAGCTAGATCTTTAAAGATGGTTTTCAATTCTTGAGTAGAGGCAATTCTTCCTGGAATCTCAACCTTAACATTTTCTGATATCTGTTTCCTTAGGCAGTATATCANGAAGTTTAATCACACCAAATTTGAAATATCAGGTAGTATGAGAAATATTTTTTTTTCTCTACTTTGCTTTTGTATAATGGATACTAGGGTCATAGTGCCTAAAACAGTCTTTCTACAACACTCTGGACAGCTTATCCTGATTGAGACAATCCAGTGTCTACTGTATGCACATGTCTTTTTTCAGTGCTACATAAAGAAGGGAAACAAGATTCTTTAATTCAACCCAAAAGAGATAAAATCAACTTTTAACAATTGAACTGCCTTTTTTTAATTTTTCCTAAACAAGAGTCTTACTTAATAGCAGATGTTACTACATCTGGCTTCCCTTGCTTTTCTCCAGCTGCAGAAATTAAAACTCACTCAGACTGAATCTAATAGGAGTTTGCAAATACTGACCAAACCCTTCTTCCCAATCACTTTGCTAAGATGCCAGGTGAATGGCTGGGCAAACTCCACCAGAGAAAATTTGTTTCCCAGGTAATTAGCAAGGAATTGCTATTGAGATCACAGACTTCTTAGCTTTTCTCTGCAAAGATTTCACATGAGAACCTGATTTAAATCTTAGGCATTTCTTCATCACCAAACCTCCA
>NW_027527714.1:46525-53236 GCF_008692635.1 Crocuta crocuta
GTTCTGTGCTGTGTCTGGCAGACTTTTAAAACTCTGTTTATAAAATATCAATGCACTGAAATGAAAGTGGAAAATTAATTTACTCTTTATGAATATATAGCATAATAATAATATAAACAAACATGGTTCCCGAGACTGATAATGTTCCTGGTATGAAACTCAGTTCACAAATCAGGAGACTATAGATGCCGGCAAGGATATGGAGAAAAGGGCACCCTCCTACACCGTTGGTGGGAATGTCAACTGGTGTAGCTCCTCTGGAAAACAGTGTGGAGGTTCCTCAAAAATTTAACAATAGAACTCCCCTATGATCCAGCAATAGCACTGCTAGGGATTTACCCAAGGGACACAGGAATGCTGATGCATAAGGGCACATGTACTCCGATGTTCATAGCAGTACTCAACAATAGCCAAAACATGGAACGAACCTAAGTGTCCATCAACTGACAAATGGATCAAGATGATGTGGTTTATCTATGCAATGGAATACTACATGGCAATGAGAAAGAATGAAATCTGGCCATGTGTAGCAACATGGATGGACCTTGAGGGTGTTATGCTGAGCAAAATAAGTCAGGCAGAGAAGGACAGATACCAAATGTTTTCACGTATAGGTGGATTGGGAGAAACTTAACAAAGGACCATTGGGGAGGAGAAGGGGAAAAATAGTTGGGGAGAGGGAGGGAGGCAAACCATGAGAGACTCTTGAATTCTGAGAACAAACCGAGAGCTGGTGGGCGAGAGGGGAAGGGGGGTGATGGACATGGCGGAGGGCACTTGTTGGGATGAGCACTGAGTGTTATATGGAAATCAACTTGACAATAAACTCTGAAGGAAAAAAAATAAAATAGTTTTTCCAAAAAAAAACCACAAAAAACCTCCATTCACAGCTAAAATTAACAACATCGGAAACAACAGGTGTTGACAAGATGCAGAGAAAGGGGAATCCTCTTGCACTGTTGCTGGGAATGCAAACTGGTGCCGCCACTCTGGAAAACAATATGGAGGTTCCTCAAAAGGTTAAAAATGGAACCACTAACAGTCCAAAAATTGCACCACTATGTATTTACCCAAAGGATACANGGACCTTGAGGGTGTTATGCTGAGCAAAATAAGTCAGGCAGAGAAGGACAGATACCAAATGTTTTCACGTATAGGTGGATTGGGAGAAACTTAACAAAGGACCATTGGGGAGGAGAAGGGGAAAAATAGTTGGGGAGAGGGAGGGAGGCAAACCATGAGAGACTCTTGAATTCTGAGAACAAACCGAGAGCTGGTGGGCGAGAGGGGAAGGGGGGTGATGGACATGGCGGAGGGCACTTGTTGGGATGAGCACTGAGTGTTATATGGAAATCAACTTGACAATAAACTCTGAAGGAAAAAAAATAAAATAGTTTTTCCAAAAAAAAACCACAAAAAACCTCCATTCACAGCTAAAATTAACAACATCGGAAACAACAGGTGTTGACAAGATGCAGAGAAAGGGGAATCCTCTTGCACTGTTGCTGGGAATGCAAACTGGTGCCGCCACTCTGGAAAACAATATGGAGGTTCCTCAAAAGGTTAAAAATGGAACCACTAACAGTCCAAAAATTGCACCACTATGTATTTACCCAAAGGATACAAAAAATACTTATTCAAAGGGATACATGCACCCCAATGTTTATAGCAGCATTATCAACAATAGCCAAATTATGGAAAAAGCCCAAATGTCCCTGGACTGATGAATGGTTAAAGAAGATGTGGTGTATATATACAATGGAGTACTACTCAGCCATCAAAAAGAATGAAATCTTGCCATTTGCAATGACTTGGATAGAACTAGAAAGTATTTCGCTAAGCAAACTAAGTCAGTCAGAGAAAGACAAATACCATATGATTTCACTCATATGTGGAATTTAAGAAACCATACAAGTGAACATAGTGGGGAGAAAGAGAGGGAAACCAAGAACCAGATTCTTAACTACAGAGAACAAATTGATAGTTATCAGATAGGAGGTGGATGGGGGGGATGGGTTAAATAGGTGATGAGGATTAAGGAGGGTCCTTGTTGTGTTGAGCACCAGATGTTGTATGTATGTGATGCATCACTAAATTCTATGCCTGAAACTAATATTACACTGTATGTTAACTAGCTGGAATTTAAATAAAAACTCATAATAAAATGAAGTGCATTATCTATTGTAAAAAATGTTAATAATAGATCAAATAAGCAAACATTATTTAAATTATTTAGAAAATGTCATTTTTCACCATTTTATTCAAGACAGGTTAACTGAAGCACAGCTTGCTCGTGGGAAAACAGGGATTGTTAGAGTAAATATTCAAACCTTCATAATATAGTGAATGAGTAATACTTTTTAAAATTCAGTCAAGTTGTTTCCCCTAAATTCTTAATTCCTGAAACCTTAATATTAAAATTTTAGAAATTAAGTTAAAAATAGTTTTTTAAACAAAGCAAACTCTGATAGCATTATGAAATGTACCATAAAAGACATATGATACATTGATTTCTCTCTTAATCCTTAGTAATTTCAATGATCAATGCACACATAGATGATATGACCAACACACTAGCCTTTCAATTTCTTGACCTCCTCCCCTCCAAATATCTTGTCCTCTTTATTTCAGCTATTCATGCCCATGGCCATACCCTAAACCATGTAATTAACTGTAACACCTTCATATTTTTAATTTTGTGCATCCCACTTTCTGACTCTCAGTACTTCTTTCTTGTTCACACCTCCTAGTACTCCAACTTCAAAAATCCTTTGTTTTCATCTTCAAACCTCCAATTCATTGATACTACTATCCTTTCACTATCTCTCACATCCTTGATGTCCTCTTTTTCCCTTAGCAGTTTAAAATGCATTGTCATCAATTATAATCACTTTTTGCAAAAACCTTCAACTCTCTTGACTCTCTGGTTTTGTTATACACATACCACTTAGCAAAACCATAAATCTCATTAAATACAGTTATTTGCCTACTTTGCACTAGTACCAAAGCAGCCCTACATAGTGGGATTGAAACGTGAACCACACTAACCATTTTGAATTCATGATCATAAGACCTCAATGGGTGTTTGGTGCTTCCCGGGAGTCACACTAAACCTCTTTAAATATTTTATTCTCCTACTCATCTAGATGTTGAGTTGTTTTACACTTTTTTTTTCTCCTCAAACCTCCAACACCTCCAACATCTCTTTACCAGTCCTCTCAACTAATGACTTGTTTCCCACTTTGTTGAGAAGATTGAAATAATCAGAAGAAGACTTCTATAGAGTCCCAACACCAGATCAACCAGAATCTCCACTCACATACTCAGGTTTTCCATCTGGAGATGCACTAACTGTGCTCCTATCTAAATCTGATGACTTTATTTGTTCACTGGAACCTATCCACTCCTTTTTATTCAAGAATATCACTTTAGCAATACTCCTCTCTCTTCCCTACATAAATTTTTAAAAATTTCTTCTGGAACATTGCTGACTCCATATGTTATTATTTCTTCCATCTTAATAAAATATAATAACCTCTTGATCCATTGCTCCCTGCTCTCAAGTTACTCCCTCTGACCTTGAGTTGTATGCCACCTTTGCAGCAAATCCCTGGAAAGAATTGTCTATACTCTGTCTCCAATTCCTCACCTTCTATTCTTCCTTAAACACATGTCACTCAGACTTTTCATTCCTAGTTTTCCTCCAAAACTGCTCTCATCAAGATCACCAGTGACTTCCATTGTCACATCTAGTGGCCAATTCTTGTCCTCATGGTTATTTTTGCTGATTAGCCACATTTGTATGGTTAATCACTCCTTCCTTTTTGATATAGTTTCTTTCCTAGAACATGATTCTCTTCCCTCACCCATTTCACTAGATTTTCTTTCTCAAGTTTTTGATGATTCCTCCTATTCTTCATAACCTTTGAGTTGGTGTGACACAGGACTCAGTCCTTGAAATTTTCCTCTTTTCTATTTACAATCACTCCTGTCTTAAATTTATATTTCACGTCCAGATGTCTCTCCCAAATACCAGACTTATATACCTAATGACTAAATCTCTGCTGAAAAGGCAGAAAGATACCTAAAAACTAGCAAGTATAAAAGTGAACTCCTGAACTTTCTCCCCAAATCTCTTTCACCTACAGCCTTCCCCTTCTAAAATGACTCAAAACTTCATCTTCTTGGTTGCTCATACCAAAATCTTGGAATTATTCATTACTCTTCTTTTCCTCACACTCAGGGTCTAATCCATCAGGAAGTCCTATTATTTATACTTTCAAACCCTATCCAGAATCTAATTTTCACTACCTCTACTCTACCACTATGGTCTAAACCACCACCCTCTCTCCCCCAGTTCACTGCATCCTGACTGTTTCTACCCTTGCTCCACTTTAAGCCTATTCTCAACTTAGCAGCCATATCAATCCTTTAAAAACCTAAGTTAAATCCTGTTATATCCTTGCTCAAAAATCTGGAGTGACTTCTCATTTCATTTTTAAAAAATTTTTAATGTTTATTTACTTTTGAAAGAAGGGGGACAGGCAGTGAGAGAGACACAGAATCTGAAGCAAGCTCCAAGCTCTGAGCTTTCAGCACAGAGCCTGATGCAGGGCTCAAACCCATGAACCGTGAAATCATGACCTGAACCAAAGTCAAATGCTTAACCGACTGACCCACCAGACACCCCATTTTTTAGAGTAAAGAAATAAAATGGTTTAAAAGGCCCTATATGACTCCCCCCCATAACATTAACATTAAAATTTCATTCCTACTATTCTCCACCTCAGCTCATTCCATCCAGCCTCACTAGCCTCCTTACTGTACCTGAAAATCGCTAAGCATGCTCCTGCTTTAGGGAGTTTGGTCAAACTGTTTTCTCAACCTAGGATACTCTTTCCCCAGATTTGGCTTCACCAACTCCCCTCCCTTTCAAGTCTGTGAACAAAGCTCATATTCTCAATGAGGGCTATAATACACATTCTGTTTAAAACTACAACCAATTCCAATTACCCTTATCTTGCTCTACTTTATTTTTTCCATAGCACTTAGCACCTTCTTACAATATAATCGACTTCTTTATTATTCATATTGTTTATTGTCTTCCTGTATCCACACTACCATAGCCTAGAATATAAGCAGGGATCTTTGTTTATTTTTAATACATGTATCCCAAGCACCTAGAAGAATGCCTGACACAGAATGTATGCCCAATAGCTATTTGATGAATGAATGAATGAATGAATGTCATAACCTTTTTTATGTGTTTATACCTTATGTCTACAAAAAGATTTAAAACCCTCTGAAGGTACCCACAGAGTATTTTGGACACAATAGATAATTCATATTTTTTAGTAACTAGGCCCCAATTTCATAAATTCTTTCAATATTATGCTTTAATGAACTATTGCCACCTCTACACACTTTCTGGAATTATTATTATTCCTTTCACTTTTTTATTCAAAATGTTAAGTTTTGTTGGTTCCCAAAACTTTCCTGTACATGCATATGGAATTGAATCACCACCAAGAGAATTTATTTACTGTATTTCTGAAAATATCATCACTAAAATGCAGAAATTCCTATCAGGGTATGTACACTGAAGAAATTCCAGGGAAGATCTTGGGTAGTGCTTATCTCTCCTACTACTTTGCTTATCTCTATTTCCCACTCTTAGTTTTTCCATAGTTCTGTGAATAACTGGAACAATCCATCACCTAACTAAACTTCTTTGCTCAAACTCATCTATCAAGATATAACATTTCACAGACAGCATAGAGAGTATAGTGTACCAGAGGAGGTAAAATAGAAGACTTAGATTCAAGAACTGGCTCTGCCTTGACTAGATTGTATGGTCTTAAGCAATTTACTTTACTTGCCTATATTTCAATTTTCTCACCTAAGTTCACAATCAGATAACCTGCTTCATAGAGTTGCTGTGAGGATAAATGCAGAGAGTGTACGAACAAGCTTTGTAGCCTGTGAGCTTCTACACAAAATTAAGGTACTATTATTCCCCAGAAGCATTAGAAGTTTCATTATACCTATGGATGATGCTGATTTAGCATTTAGTGAAGAAAATCTAAATGAGATTAAGTGATTCCCAGAAGTACCATATTGTAAAATAATCAGCAATCTGTTTGTAAAATTTAGAAATTTTGCAACAAAATTATAAAAGCAGACTATTCTAATGATCAGACTAAATGAGCTAACATATATGAAAGCACTATATAAACTATGTACCAGTATTTACATGTAAAGTTTTTACTATTGCACCTAGCTAGTAACTTTAAACTTCCAGATGTATTTTCAGGCAGAAGGCATGGAGGAAATATTTAAACTTTACTGCACTTATTAAATACAAAAATGACAAAAAAATGCCACTTTGATGTTCTTTAATTCAAATTTTAATGTTCATTAAATAATCTTAAATGCAGTGGTTCAAATTACTTCCTAAAATGGAAACTTGGTTATTATTGAATACAATGAAACTTCACATACATACCCAAAAGCAAAATGTAACCCTTTTTAAAAAATTCAGTCAACATGTGCTTTAAAAATGTGCTATGGCAAGCTAGAATCAGGCTAACAGACTAGGAACAGTATTAGAGTTCACAGAAGAAATGTAAATGGATGTTGTATAAAATCTCTTAGAAATTAAATTAACGTTTACTAGCATAGTAAACAAATATTTTAGTGATGACACATCTT
>NW_027527714.1:53451-53742 GCF_008692635.1 Crocuta crocuta
TTTAGAGTTCGTATTTTTATTTACAGCTAATATTTTTCATGTTTTTTGTTCCTGTTCATGAATCTGCTTAAACTAACCACTAAAATAAAATGAATGCAATTAAAAGGGATAATTCATTTAAGAATTCTGTGGAAAGGCTCTCATCAGTCCACACTATACTGCCTACCTCTTATCTATCAGCTAATTCTTCATCCATTCAATATTCCCATAAGAAATATTTTCTTTTTCTTTTTTTTTAAATATTTTTATTTATTTCTAGGAGAGAGAGAGAGAGAGAGAGACAGCGTGAGC
>NW_027527714.1:53906-54471 GCF_008692635.1 Crocuta crocuta
GGTGGAATTCTTGGTCTTGGTGTTGTGAGGTCAAGCCCCACAATGAGTGTAGAGATTACTTAAAAATAATTTTAAAAGTTTTTAAAGAGCCTTCCTAATTACACAGAAAACTTTAAATAGTTGAGCACCACTGCCTCTTCTTTGATGGAACATGAATCCATGAGAAAAATATTTTTTACATTTTTACCACTAATACAGAAAAAAAAATCTAAAAGGAGGAGTTTCTTGAGTTTTATTTACATTTAAAAACAGAGTGCTCTGGGGGCGTCTGGGTGGCTCAGTCGTCTACTTAACTCAGATCATGATCTCATGGTTTGTGGGTTCCAGCCCCAAGTCAGGCTCTGTGCTGACAGCTAGCTCAGAGCCTGGAGCCTGTTTGAGATTCTGTGTCTCCCTCTCTCTCTGATCTTCCCCTGCTCATGCTGTCTCTCTCTCAGAAAAAAATTAAAAAACAAACAAACAAACAAACAAACAAACGGAGTGCTCTTAAAAGCAAAATACATGGAAGAGCAATCATTCAATTCAATGGGACTAAATTGCAAAGAATAAGAAAAGCTTTAGACTT
>NW_027527714.1:54588-56001 GCF_008692635.1 Crocuta crocuta
AACACGGAGATATGTAAATATCATACAACCTTATGAAAAAGAACATGCCCCTAAAATAACAAAAACCTGTCAGTTTTTCAGTATGACAAAGACCAATCCAAAACAACTGCAAACGTAAGAAAGTGGTTATACCAAATAAACTCCTATCAGCTAAGCTCTGAAGTAGTTACTACCCTCTTCAGAGGTCAAGGTGTTCAGCATCTGCCCATCATCAAAACCACCACTCTTGCAGGACATGATTGGCATTAAGACTAAAATATTCCATTTTTTTAACTGAAAGCTAAAAATCAATTAATTATTCTTGTCATAGAGTAGAAACACTTCACAAAAATGATTTAGTACTATACTCGTCAATGTGTTTTCACTCAAAAGCTATGATTCCTCTGTCAACAAATGTTTGTTTAGTCTATAGAAGATGGTCATTTAGGGGACCTAAGCACAGGAAAACATGTTAAAAATCAACAACTGGCTTCATGAAGTTTTCCAGGTTTTGATCTGCTAAGAACTGTAATGACCATTGTATCCATTAAGTATATAAATCTCTCCATAGACAATATAATAAATTCAAGCAAAATATACTAACTTGGTTAATCAATAACATGATCCAATACACTGCTGTTAGCTATAACATATACGCTCTATGTCTGCTTATGATTTATTCATTTCAGATATTTTCTTCATATAAAACATTTAATTTCAGATTTAATACAATCTTAGCATATTCCTGGGCTATCTCTCCTTCCCACCAGTGAATACTCATAAAATGTAAATAGAATTTAATAGCAGAATAAGCAAAATATATTCAGACAGGTAAATATACCATAAACATTTTATAAAGTGCTGCAAAGCCTAATTAATTTTATATTAATTTTCCATAATTTTAACTTGCATATGTCATTTGCTGTTCCTTGCATTAACGTATGTTAGCTGAGAGTCAGTCGAGAGTTATCCATGTAACAATAAAACTCTACCTGGGTAATCTAGAGATAAGAAAACTAAGAATTTGGACAGTTCTTAAGATTACTACTTTCCCCTTGATAAGTAGCCTTGTACAGATGAATAGTATGTACTTATTAAATATTTGTTGAAATGAAGTGACAAATGAATGGAACTGGAAAATATCTTATACATATATGTATACATGCACATAATATTTATATATTACATATGAATATATACATGTATAATATTAATACATTTCTGGTTAATATTATATATGCATACATATATATATAATGTGTTTGTTCAAACTTATATATGTATAAAATGTATGCGTATTCAAACTGAATATTCTAATTGGCTTATAAAATGAGACCTAAAACTTGTGTACTATGCATAAAATGTACTCTGCAGTAAATTTTTTTCTATGAATAAATTCCCCTTTTGTCTTCCTTAAATAAAAACCTAGAGGCT
>NW_027527714.1:57403-58773 GCF_008692635.1 Crocuta crocuta
ATTTCATGAATTCTTAAAAGATCATATCATAAAGACTCAGGAAATATATGTCAGGGAAAAGATACTAAAGTCAATTAACTTTGGCATTCTTAAGTAGAAACACTTGTTTTGTTTCAATCTCCTCTTGATATATATTTTATTTATAACATGAGTAATTCTCTATATTGATAAAACTAAAATATTTTGTTTTATATCTCAATAACTCTATTTTAGTTGAAACTTTCTGGTATAATTCTAAAGACTAAAAAATCTAGTATTTACTGACATAACACATGAGGAAGATATGAGAAATGAAATTGAAGTATTCAACAATGGATATATAGGAAAAAAATTGTAACCACAAATTTAACAATTTAGCAAATATAATAAGAGGGATATATAGTTTACATATATTAAGCTAAAGATAGCATGATTCTAGAATGTAAGCTACATAAGAGAAGAAACTGTTGTATTCACTCTGTTTGCAGCAACTAAAACATTGTCTGGCACCACATAGTATACCACACACACACGCACACACACACACACACACACATTCTTGACAAATCTAATCATAAGATCAAAATGATTGTGAAAAGGTTTTTATTTTAATTCCAATAATTAAATTGGTAGATTGAGGTCTTCACATGTCTACAGATTAAAGACAACACTACAAAAAATAAGAGGGTCTAACTTATGTTCTATGGAGAATTGTTTCAATTGAAGTAGTGAAGTTTTTGATAATAAATTTCCTTTGATAATAAATTAAGGAGGGGCACCATATCATATAGCCTCCTACTCTATTGTTCATAGTGTTATATAAGGCAAGTCCTCAGTGTCTGTATAGTTATTATCCTTTCAAGAAAAACCAAGGTCTAATATACATATATAATACCATTTTATAAATGGTCACATTGGTTTTTATATTACTTTTGTGAATTTGGTGTGCTTTAATATGGCATTAAACTCAATGTTCTTAAAATAGATACTATTTAAGTTGCANATAAAACAACCTTTTTTTTAATGTTTTTTTTTTTAAATTTATTTCTGAGAGAGAGATACACACACACAGCACGAGCAGGGGAGGGTCAGAGAGAGGGGGAGATACAGAATCTGAAATAGGCTCCAGGCTCTGAACTAGCTGTCAGCACAGAGCCCGGTGCGGGGCTCGAACCCACTACCTGTGAGATCATGACCTGAGCCAAAGTCGGACGCTTAACCGACTGAGCCACCCAGGCACTCCGAGATAAAACAATCTTAAATGATAATTATGTATGTATTTTAAAAACATTCTTACTTCAATACAGCACAGTATCTCACAATTGATACATAATATAGATAATGCATTAACAAATATAATAAAAATTAAATCTATCTCATTAATGTTTGTG
>NW_027527714.1:58891-63216 GCF_008692635.1 Crocuta crocuta
GTTTGTAATTCTATTACTATGCTTTTAAATGAGAGACAGACTTCTTCCAAAATAACGAAAAGCTCAGAATCTAACATATTGCTGTAAGCTATAATGCTTATAACTGTTAATCCAATACACCTTTTATACAAACCCATAAGTACATGAGTGGAAAAATAGCACAGATGTTCATCTCTAATGCAATTTCCATTCAATTTCCTAAGTGCGGTCCCTGTGTGCAAACTAGCTTAACATTATGTTTAGCTTGCAAATTCTTTTAATAAATAATGAATGCAATAAAACTAGGAGATCAATGGCAAGCTGAGAAATCATTAAAAAAAAAGCCTTTTGTGTTCAGTCTGTTGCCCATTTCAAACTTTAATCCAGAGACAGATCAATATTACTTTTTTTAACTCATCACATAAATAGCAGATAGACTAAATTTAGCCTAAATGCTGTTACCAGCTAACAGTTGCCAGAAACCTGATATGATCATTGGACACACTTACAATTGAATGTTTTAGACCTTAACATACACACTACATTATACACTATTAAGCAGTCAACTTATTTAAGAATAATATGGTTATACAGCAATAAAATACTGTAGTTCATTATTGTTTTTAACTTCTCTGTAATATATATATATTTTTCCAGTAGTGTAATCGCAAAGTTTTCACCGCAATTTGCTCTAATAAATTAAATAACTGTAATGGGTCAAAATAATACATACATATGAATAGTTTCAACCTCAGGGATCCTAGATGAAAGGAGATTTTACTCTTCAAAATTAATTACACCTGAAACAACTAAATTATTCCTTTAAATGGATGGGGGACACTTCATGCAAATTCATGTTACAGTGGATGGATCTTGAGATTATCCAGGAGAAAAGTAAATCATAATACTTAAGTATTTGTGTTTCTATTCACAGGCTATAGATAGAAGAGAGGAAAACCCTTGTCTTACCAGCTAATTTGGGATAAACATGCATTTACTGTTTGAAAGATCAAAAGTAAACTGTCAGTAGGCATGGTGCTGATATCAAGTAGTATAAATCTATATAGCTGGGAATTATTTTATGGTAGTAGGCTTGCCTTATTTATTAATTCTTGCCTGTTCATAATATTAGAGCACCTTCTGTGAGTTTTCACTAAAAGGAAATATAAGTAAGTCATCCTTCCTTTAAAGATATATTTCAGTTCAAAATTCTAATTTTATATACTAGATTTTTATAGCTTTATAGGTATATTTGTGAAAAGTATACAGCATAATTACAAATGGTTTATAATGGAATTAAAATTTCAGGATTAGTGTCCTTAGTAACTGCATACCTTATGTAACTATTTCCTAGCTATTCAAAGGAATGGTAATTTGTGCATAGAATTCTGATAAGAGGAATAAATGTGTGTGTGTGTGCATGTGTATATTCATTTAACAAATGTGAATTAAGTGCCTGAAATATACACAATATTAGGTTTAATCAAGTTTTGCAATGAACATTACTATAGTTAAATTTACTCCTCAGAAATTATTATTACAAATTCAAGGTTTTGTTTTGTGTAACAAATTCGGTTCTCTTTTAAGAATATCATTATATGGGTGTTATATGGAAACCAACTTGACAATAAACTATTTGCAAAAAAAAAAGAATATCATTATAGATAGTGACAAATATATCAACTTGCTCTTTAGTATATTATATTCAATTTTGCATAAAATAATATGCATTATATATTATATTCTCATTCTCAATATAATAATTTCATCAATTCAAATATAACTTTAGCTCTATAAAAAGGTGTGGCAAAATATTATCATGAAAACATCCCCATGTTTTAGCAAACTTTGAAAAAAAATTCCTGTCCATTACTTTATTAAACTTCATTATAAAATTATCTTTATACTATAGACAATAGAATGGATTCTAAGCTTCCAAAATTAGCCTAACACTGAAGACAAAAATTCTCCTGAAGAATCTAAAACCTCAACGGTATCAATTAACAGTGTTTCCTGATTTCCTATTTTAATAAAGGTAACAGAATTTTGATGACAGAATGCTGTGAAGGCCTGCAACGAGGAACTACCTCTAAAAGCTGATTTTTTAGTATATATTCTTCAGAAAGTTGAACATAGAAAAATTGAATTTCTTTTTTAAAACCTTTCTCAGAAATTAACTAAAAAGTTATAACACCTACATTCAATTCAAAATATTTCACAACAATTGACAGAATTGTTTCTCTTTTAAAATCAAGGTAGTGAAGCCACAGGTTAAATGAAATAAAGTATCATCATTATGATATTTAATGCAAGTATCTAATTAATTTCATTACCATTATAATAAAGTTCTTTTGGTATGCTTATGCTTTTCTACAGTCTAAGAAATTAAATTACACAAATAGCATTTATTGTTATCAAATGATTTACTAATAATTACCCAGAATATAAATAACTGAAATATACTAAACTGAAATAATTTTTCTAAATTTTTCAGCTTTACAAAGTGAAGAATGATGCATATACAATGGACAGGCTATCTTCTCCCTACTAAAAAGAAATATTAAACCTTGAAGGAGTTCTAAATCCCTTCATAAGAGTATATTACAGCTGCATTAAGCCAACAAGAAGCTTATTAGTACAGATTTGAAAATTAACACCCTTCTGTAATCAATTTGGATACAGCATTCTTCTACTTATAGTGACACTTTCAATGTGTCCCAATCATATATTACTTATTCTCATTTTTCCTACCATGATTAAATATTAATGTGAAGGGTACTTTTAAGTAGCTACACTATATTTAGGTTTTAATATATTGATTGCCACCATTTTAGAATAGTTAATATAGCATGAAAATTAAGACTCTTTCCCATGAAGAAACTCATGATTGATTTGATATTTTTCACTGATTTCTAAATAAAGTTAAATGAATTTAGTTATTCTAGCAGAAAATGGAAAAATGGATGCTGCCACTTTAAAAGCTTCTATCTCTTTGACATTGCTGGCAGTGTATGGGAACATTAATGCATCTGTCATGATAACAAGCTAAGAATAACATCTAGACATCAAACTGAGCAGAGAATCCATCTGAAGTGATTCATTCAGATCTGTCTCATTGATTTATTAAACACAGGGCAACATCTGCAGCCTCACAGAGCCGCTTGGTGAAATTAATGCAAGATCAATTCAAATGGAAAAAAGTGTAAAAGAGATAAATCAAAACTCAATTTGCATGCAGTTCCACAATCAGGCTTGTTGGGTACAAATGCTCATTTTCCCTTCCAAAGCAAATGTGTTTAAATGTTGTTTTATCTTCTCAGAATTGTATGATCTGAAGTGACAGTGAAGAGTTTTGCAGGTTGAGATGGTAAAAGGGAAGAAAAAGAGGAAAAAATGCTACCAAAGACCTTTTGAATATGCAACAAGAATATCATTAATACCTAATTGTTTTGCTTTGGGGGAAGGTTTGATGTCCTTTCTCTGAAAAAAAAAATCAGTTTTGGTCAATTATGGCGGTTTTAATACATATTTGAAATGCATAGAGTGGATAAATCTAAATCATTTGTATCCTTAAGTGCAATCAGATAAAATGACCCTAAAGATCTAGATTGACAAATGAAACATATCCTGATTAAGCTTTCTCACAATTATATTTGCCTTCTTGAAGCACTTTTAAACTATGTAGGGATTTCATTCAGACAAAATAAGATCACTTAAGAAAGCATGAAATAATTTAGACAATATTTTCACAGTATTAGGAATTTCCTGTGTGAAACCATATAAAACATTAATGTCTTAAGACCATCACTTCCTAATTATTGGCATTCATGTACTATACATTGAGGGCAATATTACACATAAATATCCAAAGAAACTCTCCATTATATTATGCATTATTTCTTTAATGTAATATCCATCACATAATAAATGTTTGGACAAATATTAAATATATTTAGAGTTGTTAGATAAATATAAAAAAATTGTTAGCTATGCAGAATTGTGCATTTAGGATAAATGTACATGTGGAAGTTATGTGCACTGGCACATGACTAAATTGCCGATTATAATCTTGAATCATTCTTCTAATAAAAGAGCGTTGACAACTATGTGACTGCTTTTAATAGACAATCTGACTTTCCTCTCATTATCCTATGAAATAAAATGTCTCCATTTACTACCCAGATTAACTTCTAAAATGTTTTTATTATTTCTGCAAATGTAAAGTTATACCAAATATTATGTCAGGAAAGTGATGCAAGTTCTTAAAAAATCTGGTTTTGCATAATTTTCTTATGAATGAAAACATCAATTTTCAAAGTAAATTGTTTTTCTGTGTGAATAATGAA
>NW_027527714.1:63338-63485 GCF_008692635.1 Crocuta crocuta
CAAAGTAAAAGTCATTGGGTATTTATAATAATTTTATTTATTGTATTTGAAAGTTTTAAATTGTTTTAAAGTTATAATTCACATAAACTTATTCTAACATGGATGCTCATTTATGCTTTATTCACACAGTCAAAATAAAAAACACAG
>NW_027527714.1:63524-68580 GCF_008692635.1 Crocuta crocuta
GTTGAATCATGTCTCCAAATACTTTAAAATGTTTTCTTAATCATATATTCTTGTTTCTCCAAGTATTCATTTAACTACATAAATGACTGAATAACATTTAATCAGTTGATCCTCAAATGAAAGTAAAGGGTGATCATGAGATCTAACAATGTTACTTTTATATAGACAAGTAGATAATAATAGATAACACCAAAATGTGCTGGCTGATTTTTCACATTTCCTGAATATCAATTTTTAATTTAATATTTTACTGATACATTAAACTTTGAAGAATTTAGGAAGGAAAATCCATTGCATGACAGCAAGATTTTTAGATATTTGCTTTCTGAATCTGCCTGCTCTGATATTAAAATCTCCAAGTTTTGTTGCACAAGAAATGAAAAAACATCAGTGACTTATCTGTCAAAAAAAAATCTAAAACAAGATAACTTTGTTTTGGTTCTTTTTCTTATCATTTTCGTAATACTTCTCAAAATAATCTTGATACAATTAGTTTCTGAAGTAAAAAAAAATATTTTCAAGGAAAAATATTGGATAGCCCTTTGGAATTGCAAAGCTTGACTTATTTAATAGAACAATGTATAGTCAAGAGTCTTTTTAATTTTTTTAGTCTTCCTATTTTCTAGTAGGTGAGGCAAGTATTATTTTCCAAATACTTTTCTGGGAAGACAATTTGGAATATTTTGAAAAGTAGCTAATAACAAAATAATAAATATAAAACACTGGTAGAGTTCTTGTGACTCTCAGTACTGTCAAAGAAACAATCATGTATGTATTTTATTCATTCACTTTTCTGCAGTGCACATTAATAAATATCTGTCTTGAGCCGAATCAAAAATGTCACTTAGTGGTGATACATTAAGGTCTTTGAAAACGACCTATTTGAAAATGGTCCAATTTGTGTCTTCTGGAATAGTATAGGAAGCATTCCAAGTTAGAATACCCTAAGTCAGGACTTATACTCTCCCCCAGTTAACTGACAGAGAGAGAAAGAAATGTTTAGTGTGTAGGAAAAGAAAATTAACAATGACACCATTACAAATAGGCCTTCCATTGAACAATACAGTATGGGAATTTATTCATCAGGAAATGATGATTTTTTTCTCAAATAAAAATAGTATATAATAGCTTCCACTCACTGAACATTTATATACTCTTTCCTTGCATTTTCCCCTTTAACCAGAAGAGCTAAGAAGTCTTGAGTCCTCAGTGACAATCGTCTTTAGCCACGTCCCCATTGATTCATTGCTCGTGTTTTTAGGCATTTCTATATGCTCTTCTGATCCATCTTTCACCTCCTCTCATAGCATCATTCTGCTCATATCCTACATCTCTTTCTTACTGGCTTCATGTCTCATCTACCTGATTTTGTCTCTCTTGGGTCTCATTCCTATTTACATCCCTCACCTTTCTTTTCACTGACTAGAATACTCATAGAAATAATGTTGATCTAAATAATAATTTCACAATTTTATAAAATCATTCAGATACTGGGAATGATTGAAGGTACACATTTCTGTAAATGATGTTAACTAAAGTCATAAAGCATCCTTTATATATAGCATCCTTTATATATAGCATTATCATATTTTCTAGCTTTTAACAACACAGTTATGAGGGCATTTTGCATTGAAAAAAATTGGTAATGTTATTTTGTCATTAATTAGATTTTTCCCAGATGCTGTAGGGTGTGTTTTTTTTTTTTTTACTATCTAGAAATTGCATTATAGATGTGTTTCTAGTAATTTTCCTCATCTCAATTTATAAAATATATTTCATAAATTTTTACAATTATATATTGTAACACTTGTAACTCACATATAAAATGCATGTGAATAAATAATATACCCATAAACAAATAAATGCAAAAGGAGGCACAGTCACCATATCTCATACATATATCTTCTTATGTTTTTAATATTTCCCTATCACATATACATGCATATACATATCCAAAAGCAATTTAAGCCCTCAAAAAAGTTAGCACTGTAAATGATGTGATAAAGAGTAAATATAACTTACCTGAATTTAAATAATAATCTAAAAACAAATCATATATTAGGGTCCAAAAATAGTATAAGAACACCTGCTTCTTGATACAGAGTAATGTATCATTTTTCCCTTCAGTAAGTAGTTATAAGAAAAATTAATTTAAGAAAACTTTCTATTTACAGAGGAAAGCATCAAAGTCACATTAAAATACTAATCTATTTTTAAATGAAAGTCATATATTTTGCTCAAGGATGTGTAAATTAATTATTGAGGTAGGGCAAATTTGTTGTGTATAATAACTGTTCCACTTTAAGAATGGGTATTTATAAGATAGAAGAGGGAAGAGAAGGAGGAGGAGAGTGGAGGGGGATAGGTTTGTATGTCTGCAATTGTTTAAATGTGTCTTTTTGATTGGCAACAAATGAACTAGATAGCTCTTATCTGAAGTCTCTGGTAATTTTCGGAGTTGGTATGCTAGTAAAATGCTTTGTAATCAAAATAAAATTTCCATCCTACTCTTAAACCTTGTAATTGCTTATTTTATTGAGGGAGCAGTTATTGTGTGTGTTTTAAGGCCATCTATCTACCTTGAGAAAATTTGATATAATAAACCAGGTTTATAAGCCCCAGATATGAATCACCTAGAAGTTCTCATAGAACAGGTTTCTGTTTAATTGCTAGAACACAGGAGGACAGTGTTCAAAGTGGGGAGAGAAAGGTTCCCTTGTAAGTTCTGTAGCATTACTTTATTGTAGCAGTCAGCAACAGTTTGTCTACAAGTTGTCAGTATACTTCAACAATACATAGTAATTTGGATTTTACAACAGATAAGACAATTGAGTTAGTTTTAGTTGGTAACACCAGTGTTCTTATGATTTAAAGTTTCCCTGTGAGAAAGTCTACCTCTGCAGAAGTTTTCTGCAAAATGATCAACAGTAGTGTTGTTTTACAAGTCCCTTTGCTCTCTTTAACCCAGTGATGATTTCTTGGTTTGTATTCCAAATGTGTACATGCCTAACAACGCGATTATCAGACCAGAGATGGAATAAAATCACTAGGAAGACTAATTCACAGGTCTTTAAAAAGTCAAATATTCTTGAGTATAGTTTACTTCACTTCCTTTTTTTAAAACTCAGAAAACACTGAATACAATTTGCCTGTGAACATATGCAAATAGACATTTGTTCTACAATGTATTTCTAAACTGTCATATGAAGAAGGTACACTTACAACCAGAGAAGCTGGTCGTCATCATCATTTTAGGAATCCTCTCTTTGGGGTAATAGGATCCTTCCAACTGTTTGCCTGGGGTAGGGAAGAGCTGGAAGCATCCTCTCCAACTTCTACTTCAATCCCCAATCAATACCCAGCCCCAGTGTTTCATGCCCCACATTGCCCAGTGCGGATGATCCAATAAAAGACGATCCCAGGAAACTGACATCTGTCGTCATTCTTTTTCTTTTTTTTTAAATGGGGTCCATCGACTTCCCTGTATCATGAACCTGGGGAGCTTTGCCCAGCAGGCATCTGCACACACTCACACGTTCGCGTGCTCTCTAGCGCGCTCTTGCGCTCTCTCGCTCGCGCTCTCTCGCTCTCTCTGTTTCTCTGTGTCTCTGTCTCTGCTCTCTCTCACACACAGACACTCATAATCACGCCAACAGCAACACCACCACCACCATCACACACGCCATGCACTCTCATAGCAAACACACAAGAGGGGAAACGAATCACCCTTTGGGATGGATTCTAGACTTCAGACCCTCTGCATTTCCCAAATGCGGTATTCTGGATTGCCAGTTTAGGAACCCAGTTTACAGCTCCGCCAGGCTTCTTCCCTAGAAAGCCCCTGGTGTCTGTGTTCAGGAGAAAATCTATCCGACCCGTACAGCCACAGAAAAGGAATGAAAACCACATAGATAAATTAGCAAATAAACACAAGCAGCTAAAAAGCCTTGCAAGATATGGGCGAAAGGCTGGAAAGTTTCAGTAGAGGACAGCAAACTGAAGTTTGTGCGGGACTTAGGCCCATGCCCTGCCACTGAGCGGGGGTACCAGAAAGGATGGGCAATTAATGAGTCCTTCTAGTCCCCTTTCCCACCGACTTACAGCGTGAAGAGTAGAGGCAATCTAGTTAAGGCACTGTGCAAAGTTGGATGGGGTTGATGAAACATGCAAAAGAGGTCAAAGAGAGAAGAGCAAGCTAAAAAAACCGAGTATTTCACCTGGCATTGGTGCAATCGGTGAACAAAGTTTCGAAGTCTTTTCTTGTGATGAGTTTGCAGCGGTTCACCCCAGGCTGGATGGCCCCCAGTCCACGGAGGATCCGGACCTGCTCGACAGTACATACCACAGGGGATATGTCCAGTCTCTTCAGCTTGGTGTACACCGTATGCAACCCTCCCACCAGGTGCTTAAGGAAGAGATCAAAGACTTGCGGCAGGCAAATCAGTTCCTGACCATCCATCAGGAAAGAAGCCACTTTCACCCCATGCATGTCGACCATCCTGCACTCGTTGGTGTTGGTGTTGCCGCTGCCTCCGCTCGCTCCGCCGATCCCGCCACCCCTGGAGCTGCCGCTGTGGTTATTGGCCATGAAACTGTTGATCATATTAGGGGTGAGACGAGGAGGCTCTCCAGGAGTCGAGTACAAGGTTTCTGTCCGAAATAAGCCCCCCGGGACTCCGGCACCGCTAGAAGTTGCAGAGATCACTGGAGGTGCGGAGACAGCCGTGGTCATTCAGTCTCAAATCGTAGGTTTGGGGGCCCTATTTTCTCGTCCTGTCTCCTCTAAGTCTCCTCGCACTCGCTCCCACACTCTCGCGCACTCTCTCTGGCGCGCTCTGCTCTCTCCGAACTGTTTTGAAGTCTACGGTAGCCGGGCTCACACTCACGTTCACGTTCACCCACCACCTAGCAAACAGCTTGTAGCCAAGACGCGCCGCGTTCGGAGAACCCACCCCCAACACGCCCCCTTACGAGACTGGCAGTGTCTCCCAGCCAATGGATCCCACCCGCTTCGGCTCCCGAGCGCGCCGAATGGCTGCTGCCCGCGAGGAGGTGG
>NW_027527714.1:68617-71854 GCF_008692635.1 Crocuta crocuta
CTGGCTGGCCTCCCAACTACCTGAGGCCTTTCAGGGTTCGCTGGTGAAGGAGGATGGAGCTCGAGAAGGAGGTGGTGTGGTTCCTTTGCTTCTAGCCTAGCGGTCAGAGGAGAGAACCTCCAATTATCAGGCAGAACTCTCAAAGTGGCCTGGGCTATAGGACCCTTCCCCTCCATGCCCCACCAGTGTTGAGGTGGGAACACAAAGGCCACTCCAAAACATGCCTCTCCACAATCCTGCGCCACACTGCACCTGGATTCAATTCATGAAAGGGTGGTGGCAGCTCCAATTCCATTTGTACATTGCTCCCAAACTCTGCGGAGCTTAGATAGATTCACCCAGCTTCCAGGAGAAAGACTCCAGTGAGTTCAGCCCACCTAGAGCGCTTGGTATAAGTTCTCCAATACTCAGCGCACAGAGGAACCAGCGTCCAAAACCGCACTCAGAACAGAGCTGCAGGCTGCTAACCCTAACTCAACACACTCTCAGTAGGCGCGGTGAGCCTGTGATGGATCACTTTGGAAAGTAGGTAAAGGGATTTGGTTTGCAGGTGGCGGACTGACGCCTCATTTTACCGCGCTTCCTCCACTGTCTTGGAACAGACTCAGTTTTTTTTTCTGATTCCTTTCCCTGGTTTCAAGAATGTCTTGTCCCATCCTTGGCAAAAATTGATAGGAAAAGTTCCCGTAAGACTCAAAAACATCATTACAGAATATGAGAGAACAGCAACGGTTTGCACTGTTTAATACTACATTTTCTTCCCTCGTCTATGACTTTTGATGGCCCAATAATTACAGCTCCGTGTCCTGCACTGTAGCTCAAGATTCCCCTTCCCCCACATGTCAAATGCCCCTAAAAGCACTACTAGATTTCACGATCAGCAAAATGTCTACGCAAGATACATTCCAGGGAAAAGGCATGATCCTTTCCACACAGGATGAGATGGTTAGATCACTGCAATAAAGTTGTTTTAAGACTCCTTGTCGAGCTTTTGATTCTCTGAAATCGAGGTGTTTCCTTTCCTGTGCTCCTTTTCTTTACAGCGTGTTATTCATAAAGTGAAATCCGTGCTTCGTTTCCTTACAAAACGTTACCAATGATATAGCTAACAGCCACTTCTCCAATATCATTCCAAAATGTAAATAATTTTAGGGGCGCCTGGGTGGCTTAGTCTGTTAAGCGTCCGACTTTCGCTTAGGTCATGATCTCGCGGTTCGTGGGTTCAAGCCGCGCGTCGGGCTCTGTGCTGACTGCCAGCTCAGGGCCTGGAGCCTGTTTCAGTCTGTGACTCCCTCTCTCTCTGACCCTCCCCTGCTCACGCTGTCTCTCTCTCTCCTAGAAATAAATAAAACATTTAAAAAATGTAAATAATTTTAGATCTTTACTGAATTCTATTTAGATCTCCTTGTACATAGCAGTAGCAAGAAGGAAAAGAGGATGGGTTTCCCCTCCTCTTAACAAGACATAAATGTCCTAAATTGGATTTTTTTTCTGTCTCTGTCTTCAACATATTTTCTCCTTATGTCATTTCATCAAACAAGTAGTAAGAACTATCCTTTGAATGCCTTCATATTGTTACAATTTTTTAACTGTATGTGGTTAAAATGCTAAGAAGCTGTGATGATAGTTGCTTTTGGAACACAGTGATAAGTGACTCTAACATAATAGACTACAATGCTGCAGCCACAAAACACTTTTAAAAGGTATTAAATCATTTTTTCTACATTGGTATTGTGGGAATAAAAGAAGAAGGAGCAAAAAAAGGACAATTGAGAAGAGAGATCAGAAGCAGAAAAAGCTTCCACAAAAAGTAGAGATTTTCAAAAAGGAATAGAAAAGCACTGACAGAAATGTTTATTCTTATCAGCTTTTTAAATGATAAATCCTGGGGCGCCTGGGTGACTCAGTCCGTTAAGCTTCCGACTTCTGCTCAGGTCATGATTTCACGGTTCGTGGGTTCCAGCTCCGCATTGGGCCCTGTGCTGACAGCCAGCTCAGAGCCTGGAACCTGTTTCGGATTCTGCGTCTCCCTCTCTCTCTCACCCTCCCCTGGTCTCTCTCTCTCTCTCTCTAAAATAAATGAAAACTAAAAGATAAATCCTGGGTGCCGGGGTGACTAAGTGGGTTAAGTGGGACTTTAGGTTTTGGGTCAGGTCGTGATCTCATAGTTCATGAGTTGGAGCCCTCATCAGGCTCTGCACTGATAGTGACTAGCCTGTATGGGATTCTCTCCGCCCCCGCAACCACCCCCGCTCTTTCTCCCTCTCCCCTACTTGCTCTTTCTCAAAATAAATAAATATAAAATTAAAAAACAATGAATCCTAAATTGTGTTCAACAGATGTTTTCACAGAAATGCTTATTAAGATGTGTGTTAAAATGACTAACTTGAAAATGAAATTTTTAGATTTGACTTTATTTTTTAAATTAAATTAATTTGTTTTAAATATAATTTATTGTCAAATTGGTTTTCATACAACACCCAGTGCTCATCCCAACAAGTGCCCTCCTTAATGCCCATCACCCACTTTCCCTGCTCCCCCCATTCAACCCTCAGTTTGTCCTCTATATGCATTAGAAATCCTAAAGCCAACTTACTCCCTGTATAGGGCTGCACTCACATTACTAAATCCCTTTTATTTGCAAAGAGATTTGGAGTTTTCAGCAATAGGNCATTACACATATATTATGAGGTTTCAAATCTGAGGGATTCTGAAATACAAAAAGAAAAGATGGAACAGGCTGCAGTCACTATTTGCAATACTGAAAAATAAATGTACTTTGACAACTTTCAAAAAGTTTCAAACTGGATTTGTCATATATGTGATCTTTCAGACATGTAGTAATATCTTAATTATTAACCAGTGATTAAGGTTCAAATTCTAGTAAAAATACTAGGGAGTAATATTAGCCATTGATCATTTAAGGGTTAAAGTCCATTGGAAACTTGTCAATACACAAAAGACCCTACACTTAGTTATTTGAATTCCTTCCCATTAGAAGTTTTCTAGAAAATAAACTTAATACAATTTTCTTAAGGGATACTTGTACTTTTCTCAAATTTTTATTTGAATTCTAGTTAGTTCCCATACAGTGAAATATTGGTTTCAGAAGTAGAATTCAGTGGTTAATCACTTACATACAACACCCAGTGCTCTTCTTATCATAACAAGTGGCCTCCTTAAAACCTATCAATTATACAGCCCATTTCCCCCTCAACTCTCTACATTAAGCCTCAG
>NW_027527714.1:71892-76957 GCF_008692635.1 Crocuta crocuta
CCTCAGTTTGTTCTCTATCTTAAGAGTCTCTTATGGTTTGTTTCCCTCTTTCTCTCTCTTTCTTCTCTATCCAATATGTTCATCTGTTTTTTTTCTAAATTTCACATGAGTGAAATCATATGGAATTTGTATTTCTCTGAGTGACTTATTTCGCTTAGCACAATACACTCTAGCTCCATACATGGCCTTGCAAATGGCAAGATTTTATTCTTTTTTGACAACTGAATAATATTCCATTGTATACCTATATATGGATTATATATCTAATATCTATATCTATATCTATATCTATATGTCTTTATCCATTCATCACATGATGGACAATTGAGCTCTTTCCATAGCTTGGCTATGGTTGATAATCCTGGGGTGCATGTACTATTTCAAATCTGTATTTTTGTATCCTTTGGGTAAATGACCTAATAGTACAATTGCTGGATCATAGAGTAGTTCTATTTCTTTTTTTTAATTTTTTATGTTTTTATTTATTTGAGAGCGAGCGAGAGAGAGAGCATGAGCAGGGGAGGGTCAGAGAGAGAGGGAGACACAGAATCTCAAACAGGCTCCAGGCTCTGAGCTATCTGTCAGCACAGAGCCCGATTTGGGGCTAGAACCCATGAACCACGAGATCATGACCTGAGCCGAAGTTGGCCGCCGCTTAACAGACTGAGCCACCCAGGTGCCCCAGGTAGTTCTATTTTTAGCTTTTTGAGGAACCTCCATACTGTTTTCACAAGTGGCTGTGCCAGTTTGCATTCCCACCAAGAATTCAAGAGGTTAACCCTTTCTCCTCATCCTCATTAACACCTGTTGTTTCTTGTGTTGTTAATTTTAGCCATTCTGACAGATGTGAGATGGTATTTCATTAGAGTTTTGATCTCTATTTCCCTGATGATCAGTAATGTTGAGCATCTTTTCATGTCTCTGTTAGCCATCTGGATGTCTTCTTTGGTAGTGTCTGTTTATGTCTTCTGCCTATTTCTTAACTAGGTAATTTGGTTTTGGGGTGTAGAGCTTGATAAGCTCTTTACAGATTTTGGATACTAACCCTTTATTAGATAGGTCGTTTGCAAGTATCTTCTCCAATTCCATAGGCTGCCTTTTAGTTTTTTTATTGTTTGCTACACTGTGCAGAAGGTTTTGATCTTGATGAAGCCCCAATAGTTTATTTTTGCTTTTGTTTCTCTTGCCTCCGGCAACGTGTCTAAAAGTTGCTCCAATCGAGGTCAAAGAAGTTGCTTCCTGTGTTCTCTAGGATTTTGATGGTTGCCTGACTCACGTTTAAGTGTCTCACCCATTTTGAATTTATTTTTGTGTATGGTGTAAAAGAGTGGTCCAATTTCATTCTTCTGCATGTTGCTGTCCGGTTTTTCCAACACCATTTGTTGAATACTGTCTTTTTCCATGCTTTGTCAAAGGTTAAACCATATAGTTACAGGTCCATTTCTGGATTTTATATTCTGTTCCATGAATCTATGTGTCTGTTTTCTACCAGTACCATACTGTCTTGGTGACTACAGCTTTGTAATATAAATTGATGTCCCGAATCAGGATGCCTCCAGCTTTGCTTCCCCCGCTCCCCGAATTGCTCTGTCTATGCAGGGTCTTTTGTGGTTCCATACAAATTTTAGGATTGTTTGTTCTACCTCTGTGACAAATGCTGGTAGTATTTTGATAAGGATTGCATTAAATATATAGATAGATTTGGGTAGTATAGACATTTTAACAATGTTTTCCAATCCATGAGCATGCAATATTTTTCCCTTTCTTTGTGTCCTTTTCAATTTCTTTCATAATTGTTCTATAGTTTTAAGAGTATATATCTTTCCCGTCTTTGGTTAGGTTTAGCCCTAGGTATCTTAGGGTTTTTGGTGCAGTTATAAATGCAATCAAGGATTTCTTTTTCTGCTGCTTCATTATTGGTGTATAGAAATGCAACATATTTCTGCGTGTTGATTTTATATTTTGTGACTTTGATGAATCCATGTACTAGTTCTAGCAATTAAAAAAAAATTAACACATTCCTTTTTTGAGAGACAGAGGGAGAAAATGTGAGCAGGGGAAGGACAGAGAGAGGTTGAGAGAGAGGGAGACACAAAATCCAGGGGAGGCTTCAGGCTCTGAGCTGTCAGTACAAAACCCAATGCGGGGCTGTAACTCACGAACTGTGAGATCATGACCTGAGCCCAAGTCAGATGCATCACTGACTGAGCCACCCAAGTGCCCCAGTTCTAGCAACGTTGATGGAATCTTTCAGGTTTCCTACATAGAGTATCATGTCACCTGCGAATAGTGAAAGTTTGACTTCTTCCTTGCTGATTTGAATGCATTTTATTTCTTTTTGTTGTCTGATTGCTGGGTCTAAGACTTCCGGTACTATGTTAAATAGTAACAGTGAGAGTGGACATCTTCTCTTGTTCCTGAACATAGAGAAAAAGCTCTCAGTTTAGCTCTCAGTTTTTCCCTTTTGAAGATGATATTAGCTGTGGGCCTTTCATATATGGTCTTTATTATACTGAGGTATGTTCCATCTATACCTAGTTTCTTGAAGGTTTTTATCAATACTGGATGCCATATTTTGCTAATGCTTTTTCTGCATCTATTAAGAAGATCATACCATTCTTACCTTTTCTTTTATTAATGTGGTGTATGATGCTGATTGATTGGTTAATATTCAACCACCACTGCAGCCTAGGAATAAATCCCACTTGATCATTGTAAATAATAATTTTAATGTACTGTTGGATTCAATTTGCTAGTATCTTATTGAGAACTTTTGCATCCATGTTCATCAGGGATATTGGCCTGTAATTCTCCTTTTTATGGGGGTCATTATCTGGTTTTGGAATCAAGGTAATGCCAGCCTCATAGAGTGAGTTTGGAAGTTTTCTTCCATTTCTATTTTTTAGAACAGTTTGAGAAGCATAGGAATTAACTCTTTATATCTCTGGTAGATTTCCCCTGGGAATCCATCTGGCCTAGGACTTTTGTTTGTTGGGATATTTTTGATTACTGATTGAATTTCCTTGCTGGATATGCATCTGTTCCAATTTTCTGTTTCTTCCTGTTTCAGCTTTGGTTTTTGTATGCTTTTATGAATTTGCCCATTTCTTCCAGATTGTACAGTTTGTTGGTATATAATTTTTCATAATATTCTCTTATAACAATTTATATTTCTCTGGTGTTGGTTGTGATATTTCCTCTTTCATTCATGATTTTATTTGGGTCCTTTCTCTTTAGTTTGTGTTAAGTCTGGCTAGGGGTTTATCAATTTTATTAATTCTTTCAAAGAACCAGCTCTGAGTTTTGTTGATATGTAATGCTGTGTTTTTTGTTTGTTTCTATATCATTTATTTCTGCTCTAATCTTTATTATTTCCCTTCTTCTATGGGCTTTAGGCTTTACTTGCTGTTATTTTTATAGCTCTTTTAGGTATAAGGTTAGGTTGTGTATTTGATACTTCTCTTGTTTCTTGAAGTAGACATGTATTGCAATACCCTTCCCTCTTAGGTTTGCCTTTGCTGCATTAAGGGATAGTTGTAATTTAAAAATTTAGTCATTTTCATCTAAGAGACCCGGCGTTGTCTCCTTGGGTTTTCTGGATATTTTTATAGTCTCTTTCTATGACTGCTACTTCTATTCTAGTATAAGCCTAACATATTTCTAAATAAGCCTGGGTTTCCACAAGACTAAATGAATCCTTGTTTATCAATACCCTGTAAGTTGGAATTGCATGAAGTATATAAAATCATAAAGGCTGCAATGAACAGAATACCCATGGAGATAAGCACTGCATTAAAAGTAAAACATTAGTCAAGGTGTATGAATAATTTCCAGATAAGAGCAGGACACTCCAGCAAATAAGAGAACAAAGTTAGTACAGATACCATATCTCATCAGAACAAGAAGTTTTAGGTGCCACTATTCCAGTGGAATGATTTGGGGTCTAAGTGTAGCTTCTCATACTCTGAAATGCTGTAATCTTCCAAGATTTAGTGGACAATTTATATTCTCTCCTAATTCATACTGGATTTGGAGGGGAAGGATGGTGATCTGTGATTTTAGGTCAAATATTCCACTTTGACATTTTCAGTGCAAGGCATATACTATTTTAATTAAAATAAATAAATATATTGGCAATTTTATGCAGGATTACAAAATATACAGACCATTTAAAGGACTGGTTTTCAGGATGGGCATTCAAGCTAAACCCAGGGTAACAAATGGAATTATTTAAAACCCTAGGCCAACTGAGATTGCAGTCTCTGATATAAGCTCTATCAGAACCTCTCAGGAACCCTCTATAGTTCATTTTTTAGGCGAACAATATACAGAAATTGATTAGAATTGTCAAATCACTATGTTGTACACCTGAAACTAAAATAACCTCGTATGTCAACTATACTTCAATTTAAAAAATGGATTGAGCAAGGCAATAAATGTGAAATGGAAGCATTCCTATAACTGAGAATTTAACGGACTAAAGCCTGTAGATATACACCCATTCAATGGAATATCTGTTCTTGCAGGAAACTGGCTACAAAATGACTTTGTATAACATAGATTTTTTTTCTTTACTCTGTTCAGTGTTAAACTGAAGATAAATTCCAAGAGAAGATGGAAAAGGAGGATCATTGGAGCAAAAAGAAAACTGGTCAAAACCGAAGAAGTAATAGTTAAAATCAGATGATTAGAGGAAAAAAGGACATTTACTAACTGCAATACAAAAAATAATCTCTCTAGGGGTGCCTGTGTGGCTCAGTTGGTTGAACATCTGACTTGGGCTCAGGTCATGATCTTGTGGTTGGTGGGTTCGAGCCCCGCATCAGGCTCTGTGCTGACACCTGGTTCAGAGCCTGGAGCCTGCTTCAGATTCTGTGTCCTCCTCTCTCTCTGACCCTCCCCTGCTCACACTGTCTCCCTCTCTCTCAGAAATAAATAAAAAAGCATTTTAAAAAATTAAAAATGAATCTCTCAAAGCATCTCATAAAGCACAAGCACTTGTCAACTTTTAACATATCATACCCCAAACTGCACTGTCTCTCACTGTATTGTTCCTCGCTAAATC
>NW_027527714.1:77128-80481 GCF_008692635.1 Crocuta crocuta
ACCCCCACTGATACTTAATATCTTTTTATCCATTTTGTTGACTCCCTATTGAAGTCCCTGCAGCAGCTACTCCAACCCTTTCCTATCTGTTGCAAATCACTCTCCCCCTCACTCATCATCCATCCCTCCCTACTTCCCTATGATTTTACCACAAAATTATCCAATGGGAGATCCCTCATCCTCTCTCCTCTCCTAAAAAGTTTTCCCCCCATATACTCCCGTATATTCTACTTCCTTCAACCTTCAGAAAAATAAAAAGTCTCCTCCACTCCCTTCACTGATGCCCTTTACCCCTCTTACTTCCTCTGAATCACTAATCTGGCAATTTTAGTCCCACTACTCTCTTTGGCATTATCATGCTCTCTCCCTCTCTATTTCTTCTCCCACCCCTACTTTTTTTACTTGAGAGAGAGAGAGAGAGAGAGAAATAGCAAGCAAGGGAGAGGGGAGGAGAGAGAGAGAGCGAGAGAATCCCAAGCAGGCTGCACGCTGGCACAGAGTCCAAAGCAGAGCTGGATCTCAAGACCATAACATCATGACCTGAGCTGAAATCAAGGGTCCGATGCCCAACCAACTAAACCATACAGATACCTCCTTTCCCCTTTTATTATTGAAAATGTGCAATGCTAGCAACCTTAAGACAAACAAATAAAAACTGTCTTCTACCCTAAGGTTCTCTGTGTGACTTCTATACCACCAGCATTTGCATGACACGAGTACTTGAGAGAAATGGAAATTGTTTCGGGGTCTTTTGTGGTTCCATACAAATTTTTGGATAGTTTGTTCTAGTTTTGAGAAGTATGCTGGTGCAATTTTGATTGGAATTGCATTGAATGTGNACTTTTTGAAAGTCTACAATTATATGGGGCACCTGCATGGCTCATTCAGTTAAGCGTCTGACTCTTTATTTCGGTTAAGGTCATAGATCTCATAGTTTGCAAGATTGAACCCTGCATTGGGCTCTGTGCTGGCAGCATGGAGTCAGCTTGGGATGCTCTCTCTCTCTCGCTCTCTTTCTCACTCTCTCTCTCTGACCCACCCCTGCTCATGATTGCTTGCTCTCTCTCTCTCTCAAAAATAAACTTAAAGAAAATCTACAATTTTTTTCCTCTTCTTCCTTAACAACAAATTTTCATGCTCTTAACCTTTTACAATTACAATTTAATTTCTACTCACCACTTGGTTGAAACTATTTTAACAAAGGTATTTATTGATTCACATACCAAATCCAAAACTGTTTTCTAAATCTTCATCCTTTAATATTCTACAACTTTTGACATTACTAGCATCATTCTTGAACAACTATCCCTTGGCTTTCATGATACTCCAACAATCTGTTTCTCCTCTTTCCTACACCACTTTTCTTTTTCACGTCCTTGCTCTTGACCCTGAAATGTTAAAATTCCTAATGTCTACACTCTTACTTGTGGTAATTTCATCAACTATCTACAATTTCTTCATCCACCACTTTACAGATTACTCCAAATCTTATTTCTAGATTTCTTAAAACTCAAGAATTGAACATTTCTCTTTGGATGCCACATGGTAACCTCAATCTCAGCATACCCAAAACTTATTATCTTACCCCCTTCAAATCTGTTCTTTGCTTTCCATTTCTGATATTTATTGATGCTTTCTCCATGTAGCTAGTCACTTAAAATAGCAACTTGGGAGACACCTTTGATTTCTCTGTATCCATTATACCCCCATCCAATTAATCACTAAGTTTTGTGAATTCTCTCTCAGTAATCTCTCTCTCTCTCTTCTATTCCTTTCCATTCTCAATATCGTCACCTTAGTTTTACCCATTATTTGTTTTTGTACCATTACAAGAGTTACCTCTTAATCTCTCTACTTTTAGGTATTTCCTCCTCGAATCTAGCTCACTACCAGTTACTCTACAGTTTAAAAATCTGCATTTCTATCCCTCTGGCTACCAGAATAACTCCAAACTCTTTAGAGTGACATTTAATTCCTTTTTTAAATGTACTTTTCATCATTTCTTCCAATACTCTGACATGTTGCATTGCACTGGATACTCTGACATGTTGCATTGCACTGGTAAATGGGTATTACTTTCTACTACTCTTACACTTCTTTTATCTTCCCACCTTGGCACTAATGATATGTCATTCTTTCCACATAGAATATGTTGCCACACACCTTCTCATCTCCACTTATGCAAATTCTAACCATCCTTTAAGACTATATTCTAATTTGCCTCCACAAAAACTTCCCCATTTTTTATTTTCCCACCCAGAAATGAGGTCTCCTTTTTCTGAACTTTTATAACATTTTGTGCTTCTCTTAACACAATTATAACATGCTGTCTTGTATCACAGGTTTTTTGTATCTTACAGTCTTGGGTCCTTTCTTAGAATAAGGTTCAGTCAAGGTAGGAATCACAGGTATCTTAATCAAAATGCTATTTATTTTTTTATTTTTGTTTTCATATTTATTTATTTATTTTGAGAGAGAGAGAGAAATAGGACACAAGCAGGGGAGGAGCAGAGAGAGAGAGAGAGAGAGACAGACAGACAGACAGAGAGAATCCGAAGTAGGCTCCATGCTTTCAGCGCAGAGCCCTATGTGGGGCTCTATCTTGCAAACTGTGAGATCATGACCTGAGCTGAAATCAAGAGTTGGAAGATTAACCGACTGAGCCACCCAGGTGCCCCACCAAAATGCTATTTTAAGTGCCAAACACAGTGCCATAGAGCATCAGAACTGCTCAGATATGTCTATTAGATGAATGGGTATGTGATACTCATCTATAAACTGTTAAGCAATATCAATGTTCATTATTACCAATTCTAAAGTATTATAAGAGGTTAGTGTGCACTAAAGATTTGGCTTTTTGTTAAAAAAAAAAGATTATTTTGCTTATTAGCAAAATATCATTCTTTTGCTTATTTGCTGGTTCTTTTTAGTGATGGCTGGCTTCTCAAATTACTTAAAAATTACTTCAATTTTTNACAAAAGCTTCTTCTTTTAAAGTTTATTTATTTTTGAGAGAAAGAGACAAAGGGTGAGCAGGACAGGGGTAGGGAAAGAGGGAGACTCAGAATCTGAAGCAGGTTCCAGGTTTTGAGCTGTCAGCACAGAACCCGACGTGGAGCTCAAACTCACAGTGAGATCATGACCTGAGCTGAAGTTGGATGCTTAACCGACTGAGCCACCCAGGTGCCCCACGAAAGTTTCTTTTAAGTGTGACAAATTTACATATTATGCTTGCTTTTGTAAACTCTAAAGAATTTATTTGTTATACCTTTGAAATTAATATGTAACAAAATATCAATAAAATATATTTAAATTTTTGAAACCTTATTAATTTTTTATTCTATATGTTATGT
>NW_027527714.1:80610-83766 GCF_008692635.1 Crocuta crocuta
TTTTTTAAATAAATATTTTTATTTATTTTTGAGAGAGAGACAGACAGAGCACCAGCCGGGTAGGGGCAGAGAGAGAGGGAGACACAGAATCCAAAGCAGGCTCTGAGCTTTGAGTTCTTAGCAAAAAGCCTAATGCAGGTCTCGAACTCATGAAAGGTGAGATCCTGGCCTGAGCCAAATTGGATGCTTAAACGACTGAGCCACCCAGGGGCCCCTATATGTTATGTTTTATGTAACGGTATCTTAACAGAGGAAGTATGTCATTGATATAATTATTTCTTTTTTTTTATATTTTTATTTATTTCTAGGGGAGAGAGAGAGAGACAGCGTGAGCAGGGGAGGGTCAGAGAGAGAGGGAGTCACAGACTGAAACAGGCTCCAGGCTCTGAGCTGGCAGTCAGCACAGAGCCCGACGCGGGGCTCGAACCCACGAACCGTGAGATCATGACCCAAGCGAAAGTCGGACGCTTAACGACTAAGCCACCCAGGCGCCCCGAGATAACTATTTCAAATCACTGCTGGGAGACTACACAGAGCTAATGTGTAAATTTACTATCATATGCAAAATAACCAGTTCTGACTTGAGAAAAAAGTCTTCCCCCTGAAGTAGGGGAGAAATCAATATCTTTCTCTTATGTAGAGAAAATATTAACATGAGAGTATTTACACTTCCAGCAGCATCAGAACATCAGGCAATTGTTGCCTTTTGTTGTTGTTAGTTTTCTTCTGCAAAAGAATTAAAGAAAGCAAGAACTCTTAAGTGTTGTGTTATTGAGAACATAGCAAAGGGTTTCCCTGGGTTTTGCTGCTAAAAACCACACAAAAAAAAGAAAAAAAANCTTCATCACCAAGCCATTGTAAAAGTTGACAATCAACTCCCAATTATATATAATATATATGTTATATTGGATTGGGTTAGTTGTGTAAACATTTAAAGTATTCATAATAAAGTTACTGCATTGCTATCTATATAATTAACATTTATTGAATGCTTACTCTGTGCAGGCATTCTGCTAAAAACTTTTTGTGCATATTTTATTTAATCTTCCCAACAGCTCTGCGAAGGAGATTCTATTATCCCCTATTGTCAGATGAGGAAACTGAGGCTTAAAATGATTAACTGTCCAAGGTCACACTGACATGAAATGGCTGAGCTTGAAATATAATTCAGATATGATCTAGAAACCCAATTGTTTTTTTTAAAACTTTAAATAGTTTATTGTCAAGTTAGTTAGAAACCCAATTCTGAACCACTGTATTATTTCTTTAAAAATATCACTCTACACTAAATTAAAGAAATTAAAGTTTAGATGTTTTAAATATAAAACTGCATCTTTAATAAATAAGATAGGAAAAGTATTTTAAGAAGAATGGGGAGTACTATAGCATTGGAAAAAATACCCACTTGAATCTGAGACAAAGCTTTTATCTCAGATTTTAAGTAATTTTCCATATGGTGGCACAAACCATAAACTGCAGCTTTAAGCTTTTTGAAATGTTAATAGAACAACTTTCAAAGTTTACATTTGAAAACCTTAAGTTTTGAGGTGATAGAAAATGGAACAAAAATTTATACACACATTCCAAACTATTGAGGAATTTTCAACATGTCCAAAATTTGCCTTACATTAAATATATGAAGAGGAATACTTTACGAAAATGAACATAAACCTGAGACATCCCATTGCAGTAAGAGGAGTACTTGTATTTGCTGTTACTTTATAGTTCAGTGATTTATTCATTGATTGCTGTCTAATTAGGACTCTACAGTACAGTAATTCCTCTACAACCATAAGATCTCTTCAGGCCAAAACTTGGTTCTTCCTCTGTGAGAAAGCAGGCTAGTAAAGTAGCTAAGAAAGTGGCATCTTCAACCAGACTGCCTGGGTCCAAATTCTGGCTCTTCAATTAAATAAACTGGGTGATGTGGGGCAAATTACTTAACCTTGTGGTACCTTTGTTCCCTGACTGTAAAATCGGAATAATAATAATAGCAATAATAATAATTGTAGTAGTAGTAGCACTTACTTATAGAGCTTTGTGAGATAGTAGGAGTTAAGGTATACAATATATATAAAGTGCTTAGAATAGTGCCTATTACAGAATAAATGCTATTCCTGTTGACCATTATCATTTATCTTTGAACCTTTTTTCTTCAAAATTTCAGTTTCAGTATATACAAACTATGACTTCCTCAGCTTGGAATAATTAGTAAAGGTGGGAACGGAGTATGCTGGCAAGTGGTAATAAAGAAGGAAAATGAGTAGGAAGCAAAGTAAATTATACATTTCTGCAATGCAGGCTTGGGGAGATACAAGAAGCAGAGAGAAATTAACTTAAGCCACAGAACTGTATATATGTATCTGAGAAAGGAGGGAATTGAGATATAGGCAAGAAAATCTGACAACATGTTTTGTGGGAAGAACAGTTGAAACATCCTAACTCAGCTAAATAGGGTCATTTTAAAAAGATTCCTATAAAGTTTTTTGTCTCATCTTAAACTTCCAGGGGTCTATACTTCTCTGGTATCTTCAGCTTGAGAAAACGATAGGGAGTGACAACACTTGAAATGCCTTGAACACATGAATGGGGACTAGACACAGAAGAGCACTATTACCATCTACTAATGTGAATACAACAAGCATTACAGTAAAACAAAGTGAAAAGCTTCTCCTTGAAACTGCAATAGGGGAGGGATGATAAAAGGAAATCCTGAGCAATTTCTTATGAGCAAAGTATGACAAATGAACACTAATTGTCCAATCTTCAGTATTGGTCATTTATAATGTGAAAAAAAGTCCTTTTAACTCTGTCTCTTAATGTGCCAGAGCCATTGCCGTCGTTTGGTGCATAAAATTAATTTGTCAGGGCTTTTAGGTGCACTCATGGGGTCAGTTCTTTTAAATCCGGATGCCTAAAGTTGTAAGTTCCTCAAAGATGACTTCTACTAAAGAGATTTTGAGAAACCTTGCCATCATGATTGGCAAATGGCCCACCTGCTACACTTCCTACCTACTCTTAATTCCTTACGTGTGATTTCCAGTGGCATCTGAAGAGATAATGGTAGCACTGGATATGCATTCAGGATAAAGAACACATGCTGCTTGATTTTAACTTATGATAAAGAATTTAAATAATATATTCTCCAGGAATACC
>NW_027527714.1:84007-85306 GCF_008692635.1 Crocuta crocuta
ACTTATATTCTTCACTTATTTGTTTACTGGGCCTCATCTTGTCCATTTATTCTTCAACTACTTAGTTTTAATGGGTCTTATGTATAAAAATAAACAGGAAGCCTTACCTGGTGCTGTATTTCTCCATGTTGTTTGATTCCAGAATTGTGTTGACTTCATAGTCACAATAGAATAATCCATTTTATCTGTGAATCTTCACCCATACATTAGTTTTCACCAGTTCTTATTTCGACCATTTCTTCTCACAGCCATGCTTAACCCAACCTTGAAGCTCCCAAGATGTAGGCAAAGGAGATAGATATTTGTCAGAGAGAGCTTTTGCTAATAATCTTGGTTCTCCTCAACCCAGTTCAAATATTGTCATCATCTCCATCAAATGTATAAATATATTGGTGGAAATAAACAAGCCACACCTTTGCCTTATCCATAAAAGACTCAATTCTCAGTCAATTTCGAAGTTAAATGTAGCACATTTATTGCTTAATGTCTTAACTTGCCTGGGTGCGGAAGTTGAATTGATAATATTGACAGTGGACTGGAAGTCAAGGAGAGCCTTAAGTATATATATTATATTCTTTATTAGAGTTTTCTATAAATGCTTACATGTTCTGTTTCTGTGGACTGTGTTTTATATAGGCTGTAAGAGTTGTGGGAAAAAATAACAGGTAACAGGTTTCTAGAAAAAAAGGTTATTCAAATAATGAAGACCNGGTGCGGAAGTTGAATTGATAATATTGACAGTGGACTGGAAGTCAAGGAGAGCCTTAAGTATATATATTATATTCTTTATTAGAGTTTTCTATAAATGCATACATGTTCTGTTTCTGTGGACTGTGTTTTATATAGGCTGTAAGAGTTGTGGGAAAAAATAACAGGTAATAGGTTNCTTTTGCCAACTAGAATGATGATTTCTTCTTTGCTTATACTGAAAGCAATCTGTTTTATGTTTCTAAAGTAATTATGAAAATAATTTCCTCTCAGAACTTTAAGGAAAACTATTGCTTATGGTGTGGAATTTAGGTGATGGTGTTGGGAGCAGTTTCACCATGGTTCTGGTTTTATTAATATTATTTAAATCAGGGACACTTGGGTGGCTCAATTGGTTGAGCGTCCGACTTCGGCTCAGGTCATGATCTCATGGTTCGTGGCTTCGTGGGTTTGAGCCCCGAATCAAGCTCTGGCTGACAGCTCGGAGCCTGGAGCCTGCTTTGGATTCTGTGTCTCCTTCTCTCTCTGCCCTTCCCCCACTTGTGCTCTGCCTCTCTGTTTCTCAAAAATAAATAAATGTAAAAAAAAAAA
>NW_027527714.1:89588-93423 GCF_008692635.1 Crocuta crocuta
GTTATACCCCAAAAAACAAGTGGAAAAATATAGGAAAATGTGGCTGTCATTTCCCTCCCACCTTTTGCCAACTAGAATGATGATTTCTTCTTTGCTTATACTGAAAGCAATCTGTTTTATGTTTCTAAAGTAATTATGAAAATAATTTCCTCTCAGAACTTTAAGGAAAACTATTGCTTATGGTGTGGAATTTAGGTGATGGTGTTGGGAGCAGTTTCACCATGGTTCTGGTTTTATTAATATTATTTAAATCAGGGACACTTGGGTGGCTCAATTGGTTGAGCGTCCGACTTCGGCTCAGGTCATGATCTCATGGTTCGTGGCTTCGTGGGTTTGAGCCCCGAATCAAGCTCTGGCTGACAGCTCGGAGCCTGGAGCCTGCTTTGGATTCTGTGTCTCCTTCTCTCTCTGCCCTTCCCCCACTTGTGCTCTGCCTCTCTGTTTCTCAAAAATAAATAAATGTAAAAAAAAAAAATGTAAAAAAAAAGAAATCAAATTCACTCTAAAGGAAACCTTAAAGGTAGAAGAAATACTATCTCACATTGTAAAGAAAATAAGTCCCCTACCGTCTCCAATGACCTACACAAAATGGAATGGTTTACTGTAAAAAATTCATTTATATATATAATTCAATGTTGAGCTAGACACCAAGCCAACAGACTACTTGGAACCTATGGGAAGGTCAGAAGAATAATTATCTAGGGTANCCAGATACCCTGCTCACAACATCCTGCTTCCCAGCCTGTCTCCCGTGAACCATTACATATTGTTCTCAATACACTCCTACAGGTCAAACTATTATATTCGATATTCTCTAAGCCCACATTTCTCTTCCATGGTTCCAGTCCTTTGTGTATGCTGTTCGTCTGCCTAAAATTTTGTTTTTCAGCTTATGAAAATCTACATTTCAAAATATTTAGTCTGTCTTAAAGTCTTCCCTGACTGCCACAGGGAGGGGTGACACTATATTGTCCAGAAAACCATAGAATACATTTCAATCATAAAATTTTAAAAATATTTTCCTCAAGATCAACATTTAGACAGCAAATTTTTTTTTATATTCCTACTATGTACAAAGCATTTTATTAGGCATTATGCTGGCTGTGTGTTTAAGGGTTGAAAGCTGTGCAATTCTAGGAAATGAAAAATAAGTAATTGGCTGCCTAAGGAAATATATAATTAAGCAGCATATTGAAATGAATGTAATCTTGCTCAAAATCTCATATTTCTTAGGGATTCTATTAAAGGAGACTAAATTCAGTTAGATATTAATATTCCAAATGAATTTTTATTTTGGTCTGGATCAAGTCTTATGACCCAAACTTAATTTTTTAAACATAACTGAAGAATTCAAATGTCTCCATTCCAAAAGTAAAATGATCCCATCTTCTACATAATGAAGTGCATTGTATTTGTGTGTATAACATAAATTCAATAAATAAGGAATTACCACTGATTGTAATTGATTATTTCCATACTTTTATTGTCAGCATGATAAATAATCAGTACACCTATACTGCATTAAATTAATCAGTGTGTCATTTCTATTATATACAACAGCAGTGAAGTAATGCAATGACATCTGTTTTTAATGTTTTAGTCGTATATTTTTCAGTTTGNTGCCTCCCTCACTCTCCGCAACTATTTTTCCCCTTCTCTTCCCCGATGGTCCTCCGTTAAGTTCCTCCTAATCCATCTATACATGAAAACATATGGTATCTGTCCTTCTCTGCCTGACTTAATTCGCTCAGCATAACAACATCAAGTGCCATCCATGTTGCTACACATGGCCAGATTTCATTGTTTCGCATTGCCATGTAGTATTCCGTTGTATAGATAAACCACATCTTCTTGATCCATTCGTCCGTTGATGGACACTTAGGCTCTTTCCATGTTTTGGTTATTGTTGAGAGTGCTGCTATGAACATTGGGGTCCATGTGCCCCTATGCATCAGCACTCCTGTATCCCTTGGGTAAATTCCTAGCAGTGCTATTGCTAGGTCATAGGGGAGTTCTATTGTTAATTTTTTGAGGAACCTCCACACTGTTTTCCAGAGGGGCTACAGCAGTTTACATTCCCACCAGCAGTGTAGGAGAGTGCCGTTTCTTCACACAGTCGCCAGCATCTATAGTATCATGATTTGTTCATTTTGCCATTCTGATTGGTGTGAGGTGGTATCTCAGTGTGGTTTTGATGTGCATTTCCCTCATGATGAGTGATGCTGAGCATCCTTTCATGTGTCTGTTGGCCATCTGTGGATGTCCTCTTTGGAGAAGTGTCTGTTCATGTCTTCTGCCCATTTCATCACTGGAATATTTATTTTTCGGGAGTGGAGTTTGGTATGTTCCTTACAGATTTTGGATACTAGCCCTTTATCTAATATGTCATTTGCAACTATCTTTTCCATCCCATCAGTTGCTTATTAGTTTTCTTGATGGTTTCCTTTGCAGTGCAGAAGCTTTTTATCTTCATGAGGTCCCAATAGTTCATTTTTGCTCTGGGTTCCCTTGCCTTTGGTGATGTGTCAAGTAAGAAATTATTATGGTTGAGGTCAAGGAAGTTGTTGCCTGCTTTTTCCTCTAGGATTTTGATGGTTTCTGGTCTCACATTCAGGTCCTTTATCCATTTTGAGTTTATTTGTGTACGGTGTGAGAAAGTGACCTAGTCTCATTCTTCTGCATGATGCTGTCCAGTTCTCCCAGCACCATCTGTTAAAGAGGCTGTCTTTTTTCCATTGGATTCTCTTCTTCTCTTTGTCAAAGGTTAGTTAGCCATACATTTGTGGGTCCAATTATGAGTTCTCTATTCTATTCCATTGATCTATGTGTCTGTTTTTGTGCCATTACCATCCTGTCTTGATGATTACAGCTTTGTACTAGAGGCTAAAGTCTGGGATTGTGATGCCTCCAGTTTTGATTGTCTTCTTCAATATTACTTTGGATATTCTGGGTCATTTGTGGTTCCATACAAATTTTAGGATACTTTGTTCTCGCTTTGAGCAGAATGCTGGTGCAATTTTGATTGGGATTGCATTGAATGTCTAGATTATTTTGGGTAATAATGTCATTTTAATATTTATTCTTCTGATCCATGAGCAAGGAATGTTTTTCCATTTCTTTGTGTCTTCTACAATTTCCTTCATAAGTTTTCATCATACAGATCGCTTAAATCTCTGGTTAGGTTTAAACCTAGGTATTTTATCATTTTTTGTGCAATTGTCAATGGGAACCGTTCCTTAATTTATCATTCTGTTGCTTTCATTATTGGTATATAAAAATGCAACCGATTTCTGTATGTTGATTTTGTACCCAGCAACAGTGTGGAATTCATGGATAAGTTTTAGTAGGCTTCTGGTGGAGTCTGTCATGTTTTCTATGTAGAGTATCATGTCGTCTGTGTAAAGTGAGAGTTTCACTTCTTCTTTGCCAATCCTGATGCCTTTTATTTCCTTTTGTTGTCTGATTGCTGATGCTAGGACTTCCAGCACTATGTTAAACACCCGTAGTGAGAGTGGACATCCCTGTCGTGTTCCTGATCTCAGGGGGAAAGTTCTCCATTTTTCCCCATTGAGGATGATGTTAACTGAGGGCTTCTTATAAATGATGTTTAAGTAAGGTCCGTCTATCCCGACTTTCTTGAGGGTCTTTATTAAGAAGGGATGCTATAATTTGCAAATGCCTTTTCTGCATCTATCGACAGGATCATATGGTTTTCGTCTTTTCTTTTGTTAATGTGATGTATCACATTGATTGATTTGCAAATATTGAACTAGCCCTGTAACCCAGGAATGAGTCCCACTTGATCATGATGTATAATTCTTTTTATGTGCTGTTG
>NW_027527714.1:93492-100702 GCF_008692635.1 Crocuta crocuta
GTTGGATTCGATTTGCAAGTATCTTGTTGAGGATTTTTGCATCTGTATTCATCAAGGATATTGGCCTTTAGTTCTTTTATTGTTGGGTCTCTGTTGGGCTTGGGAATCAAAGTGATGCTGGCTTCATAGAATGAGTCGGGATGTTTTCCTTAGATTTCTATTTTTTGAAATAGCTTGAGAAGAATGGGTATTAATTCTATTTTAAATGTCTGCTTGATTCCCCAGGGAAGCCATCTCGCCTAGGGCTCTTATTTCTTGGGAGATTTTTGATAATGGATTCAATTTCTTCACTAGTTATGGGTCTGTTCAGATTTTCTCTCTTCCCCTGTGAATTTTGGTAGTGAGTGTGTGTTTAGGAATTTGTCCATTTCTTCTAAGTTGTCCAGTTTGTTGGCATATAATTATTCATCGTATTCCCTGATAATTGCTTGTATTTCTGAGGGATTGGTTGTAATAAATCCATTTTCATTCATGATTTTGTCTATTTGGGTGCTCTCTCTTTACTTTTTGAGAAGCCTGGGTAAGGGTTTGTCAATTTTGATTATTTTTTTTAAAAATAACAACTCTTGGTTTCATTGTTGAACTTTTTTTTGGATTCTATATTGTTTATTTCTGCCCTGATTTTTATTATTTCTCTTCTTCTACTGGATTTGGGGTGCTCTTGCTGCTCTCCTTCTAGTTCTTTTAGGTGTGCTGTTAGATTTTGTACTTACTCTTTTTCTCATTTCTTGAAATATGCTTGGAGAGCAATGTACTTTCCTCTTAGTGAAGAGACAAAAATTAAGTCCTCCATTAAGAGAAACCTCGGGCTGCACGTAGCCCCAATCCCAGTCCCAATCTCAGACTGTTCAAGGCTAAAGCCATCCTCGGACTGCCCTCAGTTCAGCTAATCAAAAAAACATTCCTATGGTCTGAGTCAAGGCTGGGAACTGCAGATACAAACTAGCCAATTTCTCACTGCTTGCCTGAACCCCACGTGGGCCCTTTGAACTCACCTCATAATTGGTCATTTTCAAAGGATTCTCAAAAGTCATGATTGGGTCCCACCAAAAGTAACAAACACCTCACAGATACTGAATGGTCAAAGCTGTAATTGTAATTGGTGCTTATGTGATGATGCTACATGTACTGTAACACTCCCATCCCTTACTCCTTAAAAACCCTATTCGCTATTGTTCTTGGCTTCATCTTGCTGCCACAACACCGGTAGGCAGATGAGCCCCTGCTCGAGCTTGTAATAAAGACCCTTTTGTATTTGCATCGGTGTCGGCTCCTTGGAGGTCTCTGGGAACTCGCGAATCGGGCACAACATTAGGACGGCCTTTGCCACATCCCATAGAGTTTGGAATGTTTTATGTTCATTTTCATTTCTTTCCATATAGTGTTTAATTTTACTCTAATTGCCTGATTGACCCATTCGTTCTTTACTGGGTGTTCTTTAACATCCAATTTTTTAGAGGTTTTGTGGTTGATTTCAAGTTTCATAGCACTGTGGTCTGAAAGTGTGCATTATATGATCTCAATTCTTTTATATTTATTGAGGGCTGCTTTATGATCTAGTATCTGATCTATTTTGGAGAATGTGCCATGTGCACTTGAGAAGAAAGTGAATTCCATAGCCTCAGCATGTAGAGTTCTAGATATATCTGTCAAATCCATCTGGTCCAATGTGTCATTCAAGTACATTGTTTATTGATTTTCTGTCTAGTTGATGTATCCATTGCTGTCAGTGGTATAATAAAGTCCCCTGTGATTAGCACATTCTTGTCAATAAGATTGTTTCTGTCTTTGATTAATGGTTTTATGTATTCCGGTGCTTCCGTATTCGGTTCATAGACATTTATAATTGTTAGCTCTTCATGATAGACAGTCCCTGTAATTAGTATATAATGCCCTTCTTCATCCCTTGTTACTGCCTTTACTTTAAAGTCCAGTTTGTCTGATATGAGTATAGCTACTCCAGCTTTCTTTCTTTTTCTTTTTTCTTGTTTTTACAGTTTATTGTCAAGTTGGTTTCCATATAACACCCAGCTTTCTTTTGACTTCCAGTAGCATGATAGATATTTCTCCATCCCCTTACTTTCAAACTGATGGTGTCCTCAGATCTAAAAGAGTCTCTTGTGGACAGCAAATAGATGGATTTTGTTTTTTTAATCCATTCTGCTACCCTATGTCTTTTGATTGGAGCATTTAATCCATTTACATTCAGTGGTATTATTGAAAAATATGGGTGTAGAGTGATTGTGTTCTCTGTAGGATTCCTGCTTGTAGTGGTGTCACTGGTACCTTGTGTTCCTTGCGACATTTCCTTCATAGAGTCCCCCTTAGGAATTCATGTAGGGCTGGTTTAGTGGTGAGGAATTCTTTAATTTTTGTTTAGTGGGAAGACCTTTATCTCTCCTCCTATGTTTTTCCCCTTAATTTATTGTCAAGTTCGTTTCTATATAACATGCAGTGCTCATCCCCCAAGTGCCCTCCTCCATGCCCATCACCCCCTTCCCCTCTCCCTCATCCCCATCAGCCCTACGTTTCCTCCCAGTGTTCAAGAGTCTCTCATGGTTTGCCTCCCTCCCTCTCTGCAACTATTTTTCCCCTTCTTCTCCCCCATGGTCCTCCGTTAAGTTCCTGTTAATCCACCTATACGTGCAAACATATGGTATCTGTCCTTCTCTGCCTGACTTATTTCACTCAGCATAACACCCTTAAGGTCCATCCATGTTGCTACAAATGGCCAGATTTCATTGTTTCTCATTGCCATGTAGTATTCCATTGTATAGATGAACCACATCTTCTTGATCCATTTATAAGTTGATGGACAGTTAGGTTCTTTGCATCTTTTGGCTATTGTTGAAAGTGCTGCTATGAAATTGGGGTTACATGTGCCCCTATGCATCAGCACTCCTGTATCCCTTCCGTAAATTCCTAGCAATGCTATTCCTGGGTGAGGAGATTTCTATTGTTAATTTTTTGGCCCTCCTTCTATTCTAAATGACAGGCTTGGTGGATAGAGGTTTCTTGGCTGCATATTTTTTTCTATTCATCACTTTGAAGATTTCCTGCCATTCTTTTCTGGACTGCATGTTTCAATAGATAGGTCTCCCTTTGTATGTTAGGGCCCTTTTATCCCTAGCTGCTTTCAACATTCTCTCTTTGTCCTTATATTTTGCCAGTTTCACTATGATATGTCATGCAGAAGATCGATTCAAGTTATGTCTGAGGGAAGTTCTCTGTGCCTCTTGGATTTCAATGTCTGTTTCTTTCCCCAGATTGGGGAAGTTCTCAGTTATAATTTGTTCAAGTACTCCTTCAGCGCCTTTCCCTCTCTCTTCTTCTTCAGGAATTCCTATGATATGGATATTGTTCCATTTGATTGTATCACTCAGTTCTCAAACTCTCTTGCATGCTCCTGGATCAGTTTATCACCGTTTTTCTCAGCTTCCTCTTTTTCTATATTGTGTCTTCTATTTCACCTATTCTCCTCTCTACCTCTTCAATCCATGCATTGGATGCCTCCATTTATAGAATTATTTAATTTGTCACAACTATTTTTAATGTCCTTAGTCTTTGTAGCAATAGTATTTATGATGTCTTCCATGCCTTTTTCAAGCCCAGCAATTAATTTATGACTATTTTTCTAAATTCTTGTTCAGATATTTTGCTTGTATCTGTTTTGAACAGGTCTTTAAAAAATTTTTTTGATGCTTTATTTATTTCTGACAGAGGGATAGCATGTGCAGAAGAGGGTCAGAGAGAGAGGTAGTCACAGCATCTGAAAATGATGCAGGCTCTGAGCTAGCTGTCAGCACAGAGCCCCATGCAGGGCTCAGACCCACGAACAGTGAGACGGTGATCTGAGCCGAAGTTGGACACTTAACTGACTAAGCCACCCAGGCTCCCCATGTTTTGATCAGTTCTTTAGCTGTCATTTCTTCCCGGAATTTCTTTAGAGAATTCTTCCATTTTGTCATTTTGGCTAGCTTTCTGTCTCTTGTTAGTTTTAAAACCTTGTTATGTACTCTGCACCTGCAAGTACAGCTATATTAAAGAAGGCTCATGGTTTTCCTCCCTCCCTCTCCCCAAGTATTTTCCCCTTCTTCTCCCTCATGGTCTCTTGAATGCTGATAGCAAACTGAGGGCTGATGAGGGTGGGGGTGAGGGGAAGGGAGGTGATGGGCATGGGGGAGGGCAGTTGTTGGGACTATCACTGGGTGTTATATGGAAACCAGCTTGACAATAAAGATTTATGGAAAAAATACACACATAACATAACATAACATAATAAAATAAGACTCATTGACTCTCCAGGGCCTTTCCGTTCAGGAAGTGTTCGTTGAATGGTGTCTTTTGGTGTCTCTTGTTGAGACTTTGGTTATATTATTTCCCTGCTCGTAGTGGTATTTGGGACTATCCACCATGTGTACTTTGGCTTCTTTCTTGAGGCAGCCCTGGAAAGGAAAACAGACAGACAAACACACAGGGAACAAAGGCACAGAAACACAAATACAACAAACAAACAAACCGANGTATGCAGTGCTGATGGAAGAGCATATACAAAGAGAGAAATGACAAGGCGGGGAGAAGCAAAAATGGAAGAGAAATGACCAGGCTGAGAGAGTAAGAGGCTTAATTCAGACAGAGAAAGAGGAGAATAAAGTAAGTGGAAGGAGAAAGAAAAAAGGATAATGTTACTCAGAGAAACTATATAGTCTGATTACTCCAGAGAGAGAGAGNGCGAGAGTTGGACGCTTAACCGACTAAGCCACCCAGGCGCCCCTGTCCCAGTCCCTTTTTGAACCAAGAATTGCAAATCACTGTTTTGGGTCTGATCCCTCCGTGCCACTTGCATAGCCAAGGTGGGCCTTGTTCTATGTCTCAGGTCCCACCTCTCTTCCAGATCTTAGTCTGTACTTTTAAATGATACTGCCCTAAATGTAATCCCACAGGCAGGGTCGCTTCCCAGCCAGGGATCAAGCTGGGAGAGCAAGGAAGAGTTTCTCCCGGAATTGCCTGGGACCACGGCACTCAGCCCAAAGTGGGCACCACAGCTAGAAATAGGATCACTCCCTGCCTCGAGCCAAGGTTTTTCTCTTCTCCAGGGACAATTCTAAGAGCAGCTTCAGCCAATATTTCTCTTCCCCTTGACTCTATGCAGCACCCTCAAAGGGGGTTCCATCCCATCCCTCCGTTTCTCCAGGTCCCAGCCAGTCCTTATTTTACCCAGTCCGCAGTCATGCACCTAGACATTGTCCTCTCAGTGGACTGTCTCTTTGCCTCCCAGACTCCCATGGTTCTGGGTCCTACGGCTTCAGGTCTTCTCTGCTTGAGGTATGGGGGTGAGGGAAATGTACGGAACTCCCTACTTCTCTTTCATCTTGCCTTCCTCCTTGTTTTTCCACATTTTGTGTGCCTCCTTTTATAATTGGAGCTCATCTCGGGTGCCTGGGTGGCTCAGTTAATTGAGTATCTGACTTTGGCTTAGGTCATGATCTCATGGTTCGTGGGTTCGAGCCCCATGTCAGGCTTTGTGTTGACAGCTAGCTCAGAGCCTGGAGCCTGCTTCAGAGTCTGTGTCTCCCTCTCTTCTCTACCCTCCCCTGCTCACGCTGTCTCTCTCTCTCTCTCTCTCTCTCTCCCTCTCCTAGAAATAAATAAATAAAACATTAAGAAAATAATTGGAGCTCATCGGAAATCTCCCTATAAGGTCACACCATCTTTAGATTCACTCTTCTTTTATATGAGCATTGTTTTAGTATATAATGAAATTTTCATTTTTGGGATTTCCTACCGTCTTAGGTAGGTTCAGAACTGCATTTTCTCTGAGCTTAATTGTCTCAGGTTACTAAGACAATCAGAGTTGCCCGATTTTAAATTTATTGTATTTGTCATAAATTTAAGAATTACATCTCAGTCTAATTTTTGCATTATGGTGCCATAGGATACAATAATATAGGATTTCACTGGTTTTCCAATACACCAAAAACAAAAATCCTACTCCAGTGTTTACACATGGGAGGTTCCCTTCTGATATATTGCTCTAGCCTAACCCTTGACCTACATGCTGATTTTAAATAAGTGCTGAATAAATTCAAAGTATGCATTCTAAATTGGAAGCAAAATATCTAGCTCAGAATTGACGAAACTAACATAAATANTGTTTCTTCTAATGATTCCTATTGCTCTATTAACATCTTACTTAGGAAATCTTACTTTAAAAAAAGATTGTTGGGGCACCTGTGGGGCTCAGTCTATTAAGCGACCAACTTTGGCTCCGGTCATGATCTCACGGTTCGTGGGTTCGAGCCCCACATCGGGCTCTGTGCTGACAGCCAGCTCAGAGCCTGGAGCCTGTTTCAGATTNTACTTATTCAATTTAATCATTCTAATTCCCCATTTATTTTCACGTTAAACATAAAAGATTTTGGATTTTCCTAATGTTGAAACTATTACATAATTACTATCACTTTCTTTATTTGCAAACATTAAAACGATGTTATATAATATCCAGGGTACACCACCGGCACTCACTATTTCTCAATTTAGATTCCACTTGTAGAGTAAAATCATGGATATAAGAAGAAAAACTAATTTATATTGCCTTGAATATTTTATATGATACAGATTGCCTTTAAAGTTGATATGGAAAATAAGCTTTTATAATTCTCAAATAGCAACACAATTGAATCAGTATTGTATGTATTTAATTTGAAATAATTTACAACATAATCTAACCATAGACTAAATATTCTAGTCAATTTGTAGATGTCTATCTCTAAGGCGTCAACTGATTTTAATCTTTACATTTCTAATGTTATGACTCAGTAATATCATCATGTTACTTCTTGAATTCTATTCTGATATTAAATTATGAAAGAGCTAAACCTCAGAAATCTACTGTTTCTTTTGTTTTATTTTCTAGCCCAGATGGAGAAACCATTACATTGCACACATTTTAATGTGACCTCTATAACTTTTTACAAGACATAGATTAATGAGACTTGGTTCCAGTGACTCTGGGAAATGAAAAGTGATTGCTGACCTAGAGACCCAGAACCTACCTGTTCATATTTAAGGGCTTTCCATACAGGCAGAGACAAAAGAACTGGCCTAGCACCCCAAGCAGTTCTTCAACTGGATGAAGTGATTAAATTTCCTTTTTGGAGTCATCAGCATCCATGGTAGATATTTGTATCATGTTCCTTAAAGAAAAGTG
>NW_027527714.1:100766-111330 GCF_008692635.1 Crocuta crocuta
ACTAACAAAATATATTATATATAATTCTTTGCATTTTAAAATATCAGGACAGATGGTTTTTAAATAAGCACTAGTTGACACTAAATACTACTTTTTAAAATTTGGACATTTACATGGAAGTTACCTATTGTAGTCAGTAGAGCTGCATTTGATTCTTAAGAAAACTGAACTGAAATTCTGCAGTATTGTTGTGTTTCTTAGTTTAAACAACAGGTCACTTTCCATATTGAGGTTATTATGCATGTAACCCTGAAAAATGATAGTAGGGCACAGCTTTCAAAAACCTTCTAACTCCTATATGGCTAGGTTTNCATAAGTTATTCAATACCCTGTTTCTGAAAGGATTCTAAAGTATTTTGAACAAATGTTAACACGTTTTCTCTTTAAGACAATATTTATCTAGTGATGAACGCAAGGAAATCATTTGTGACAATATCTCAGGAACCTGCACACACAGAAACTTCTCAAGGTAAGAGCTACAGTTACAAGCACATTGTATAAAAATAGCAAATATTTATTGAAAACAATTAGTCAATAAAAAGAAATATTATTTCAGCATATAATTTCAATAACTTTTAAGATGCAAAGGAATACATAATAATCTGTATAGTTTATGTTTCCATCAATAAGTGAAATGTTAACATGCTAGAAACCTGGAAGAATTCCAATTTATTTGAAAACAAAAATAATTACCTTCATTTACAGTCAAACAATATAGCAGCAGATATATTATAGACTAAAGAGTTCTTTCAGGGTCTTTATATTCATTTTCTTGTTTATGTCTACTTTTTTTACTTTAAAAATTTTTGGCAATTAAAATTAAAAGGAAAATAAAAGGATTAAATACCCCTACATATCACTAGATGGCAGTAACTCCAGGATGGGTCTCAGTAAAGCAGTGAAATGGAAAATTTTGTTTGCTTGCACCAAAGATAAAGATACATAGCAACCCATGATAAAGATTTTAGTGGTAGTAGTAGAATGAGTGTATGTTTGTTAGTGAAGGGAGGAAGGAGTAGTGTGTGTGTGTGTGTGTGTGTGAAATGTTTTTATTTGTATTGAAGACATAATTCATGGTTTGCAAGAGAATTGAAACTGTTTTAGATCCCCTTTTTTCATAAATATGAAATTAAAACCTAATAATGAGTAGAAAAATGTAAAAATGTCATATGATAAAGCACATGGCATTTTTATTTTCATACACTATCCTTATACACATAATTTTAGTATTTATATTCCAAACAGAATGATTGACAAGTCATTGTTAATGATGATAGTAGCACATGATTTTTTTTAAAGAAGAGGTCCCATCTTCCACTTGATGTTTTGTTTCTTTACAGACATTCAGAGAAAACTGGATAAATTTGTCTCTATATTTTAAGTAGGGAGTTTAGGTAAGTTATTTGAAAATGCATATCTTATTGAGTTTGAAATGAATGTTGAGACTCCTCATGATGAGTGATTTCAATTGGAATTTATATTTTGTATGAAGAGTCCTCCTAGGACAATAGAAGCAAGTGTGATTTGCCCTAATAAAGGCCTCATATTGAGATGTTTTAGTGAGTAGCTCAGAGTAAAACTTTTCAGAAGTCAGTATGGAAACAGGATTCAAGCATCGGTTTACATTAAAGGACATTTGGTTCTCTTATAAACCATCAGTTATTGATGAAAAATTTCCTTTTGGAGCAATCAAATTCCTACTCTAGCCATAAAATTACATTGAGACCTGACATCCTGACAGGTGGAAATAGTTGCACAGTAATGTGGAATGTGACATGTTGAAAGAAAAGAGAAGTGATGGGATTATTGGAGAGAATCAAAGGCTGATTAGCTCTCACAGAGCAAGGTGAAACCTCTTTAAGGTTCTAAAAGGAGAGAAAGAATTTTGGACAAAAACAGCTTTGTATCCTTTGAAGCAACTGTTTTTTTGCACCACTGCTGCTGTGTTTACACCTTTCAGACTCCTCTGTGAACTTGGAGAAAAGGGTTGGAGATTCAATTCATGTCCCTTTTATCGGTTATTATTTTGAAGTTAGAAGTTAATTTCCTAGATAAACGGAAGGGCTCACCTTTACTTTTCATAACCCTCTCACACTCCTATTCTCAGTCATATTTACTATTGTTTTCATGTCTCTGATTCAAATGTCTTGCCCCATCCTCCCACCCACTTTTACCTAGCTAATGTCAAATAATCGTTCATGATGGCTCAAGTAACACCTCACCTGAGCACCCTTCCCTGATTCACCCTATGTAAGGGTTACCAGATTTACAAAATAAAGACACGGGAAACATAGTTAAATTTGAATTTCAGATCAGTGATGAACAGTTTTTGTATAAGTATATTCCAAATACTGCAGTATTTTTTACCTGCTAAATCTGGGAACTGTAACTTAGTTAAGAGCTTTTTCTTTTTATTCACTTCCAAAATGCAATGTTTAATTGGCCTTATCAAATAATTACATCTGAGAATTCCTTTATCATCGTTTGTTTTGTATACTAACAAAATAAATGAGTACGGCTTTTGGAAAGGAATGATTACAAAATATTATGAACTGACTATTAACATAAAATTCTCCACTGTTCTTTTTGGCCTGATTAGACTATACTTATATCTTTACTCTGCAACATCTAAGTGTAGCAGAGGAATAGCCTACTATTGCTAATTGATAAGCTTTTAATATTATAGAGCAATATAACAAAAGAATTCCTCAGTTTACTTTCACAGAAAGAAACGGTTTATGCCTGAATATTGTTACTCATAATTGATAGTGGGTTAAAATGTAATTATTGAAAGAAGGATAAATGCCTTTTATTAAATCCCCTTGAAGATGTTACCTTAAATGCCGATTACTGAAAAAACTCTAGTAACTCCTTCTTCTACTTAGTAAGAGACATCCCATCTTTAAAACATTAAAAACAGACAGAGGCAAGATGGCGGACAAGTAGGGAGCTCCATGCATTTTGTTCACCCCATCTCTCAAACAGAGAAGGCCTGAAGCCATAGGACACTGAACCACAGGAGTTTGGGAGGAAAAAAGACAGAGTCCACTAAGAAGACAACCTCATAGGTGCATGAGTGAACAGGGGAAGATAAAAACGGGCCGGGACCTGGAGACATGGAGGGAGGGGAGGTAACCCACATCACGGGAAGCCTCGGAGAGTCGAGGGGAAGAGAAGGAGCAGCTGAAACTGCTCATAGAACTGTCCCTGGAGAAGAGAAAAACCTCAGCTCGGGATGGAGAGAGATCTTATTTCTAGCTGTGGTGCTGACATTGAGCTAGGTGCCCTAATCCCTGGCGGTGCCAGGAGGCCAGGAGAAACAGCTCCGCTGCTTTCCCAGCTCGATCCCCGGCTGGGAATTGGCCAAGCCTGCTGGATTATATTTTGGATGGTATCGATAAATCACGTGGACTAAGCCCTGGAAATGAGTTAGGATTTGGGGCACAGAACACGGGCCCACCTTGGCTACGCCTGTAGCACAGGGAGATCGAACCCAAAAGACTGATTTGCAACCTTTGGTTTGAGAAGGAACTGGGGCACCGCCATTTTTCTCCCCACAACCACCAAGGCAGGACCTCAGGGTGTGGCCCGCAGGACCATAGTAGAGGCTAAGAACTGCCTACACCAATCCACTCCCATCTTCGTTAGAGAGGTTTTTGTTTTGTTTTGTTTTGTTTTGTTTTACTGGAGCCTATGGCAAGACCAGCATGGATGCACTGCCGTGACTCATTCTAGATCAATTACTTCTATTCAGATATATTTTCCCTGGTCTCATTCGTATCCCTCCCTCTGGTGGACTGGGCACTCTGGTCATTGGTTTGCTTAAACAGTCACATTTAATCCATTTTCTAGATGTATAGTCTACACTTCCACCACTACCTTCCTATCTCTCTCTCACTCTGAAGTAATCAGACTATATAGTTTCTCTGAGTAACATTATCTTCTTTTCTTCTCCTCCCACTCACCATATTCTCTTCTTTCTCTGTCTGAATTAAGCCTCTTAGTCTCTCAGTCTGGTCATTTCTCTTCCATTTTTGCTTCTCCCTGCCTTGTCATTTCTCTGTATATGCTTTTCCATCAGCACTGCATACACCCTGCTCTTAATTTGTAACTGGAAATTCGGGCCTTATGTTTTTAGGCTCTCCTTTCTCTCTCTTTTTTTTTCTTTTTTCTTTTCTTTTTTATTTTCTTTTTCTTTTTCCCTAACAGTTTGCTTGTTTGTTGTATTTTTCTGTGTGTTTGTGTGCCTTTGTTCCCTGTGTGTTTGTCTGTCTGTTTTCCTTTCAGGGATGCCTCAAGAAACAAGCCAAAGTACACATGGTGGATAGTCCCAAATACCACTACGAGTAGGGAAATAAAATAACCAAAGTCTCAACAAGAGACACCAAAAGATACCATTCAAAGAACACTTCCTGAACGGACAGGCCCTGTACAGTCAATGATCTTTTTTTCATATGGCAGTACACGCAGGTGCAGAGCATATAACAAGGTTTTAGAACTAACAAGAGACAGAATGCTAGCAAAAATGACAAAACGGAAGAATTCTCCTCTAAAGAAATTCCAGAAAGAAATGATAGCTAAAGAACAGCTCAAAACATGGAGTGCCTGGGTGGCTCAGTCGGTTAAGAGTCCAACTTTGGCTCAGGTCACCATGTCACGGTTCGTGGGTCCGAGCCCTGCATTGAGCGCTGTGCTGACAGCTAGCTCAGAGCCTGGAGCATGTTTCTGATTCTGTGACTACCTCTCTCTCTGACCCTCTTCTGCATATGCTATCTTTCTGTCAGAAATAAATAAAACATTTAAAAATTTTAAATAAAAAAAAGAACTGCTCATAACAGATACAAGCAACATAACTGAACAAGAATTTAGAGCAATAGTCATAAAATTAATCGCTGGGCTTGAAAACAGCTGGAAGACATCAGAGAAGCTATTGCTACAAAGACTATGGTTGTGATGAATTTAAAAAAGCTATAAATGAGAAGTGTAATAAAATAGACGCGTCCAATGCATGGATTGAAGAGGCAGAAAGGAGAATAAGTGAATTAGAACACAATTATAGAAAAAGAGGAAGCTGAGAAAAAGAGTGATAAACTGATCCAGGAGCATGAAAGAGAGTTCGAGAACTGAGTGATACAATCAAATGGAACAATATCTATATCATAGGAATTCCTGAAGAAGAAGAGAGAGGGAAAGGCGCTGAAGGAGTACTTGAACAAATTATAACTGAGAACTTCCCCAATCTGGGGAAAGAAACAGACATTGAAATCCAAGAGGCACAGAGAACTTCCCTCAGACATAACTTGAATCGAACTTCTGCATGACATATCATAGTGAAACTGGCAAAATATAAACAGAAAGAGAGAATTCCAAAAGCAGCTAGGGATAATAGGGCCTTAACATACAAAGGGAGACCTATCTACTAAAACGTGGCAGGCCAGAAAGGAATGGCAGGAAACTTTCAGTGTGATGAACAGAAAAAATATGCAGCCAAGAATCCTTTATCTACCAAGACTGCATTCAGAATAGAAGGAGAATTAAAAGTCTTCCCAATAAACAAAAATTGAAAGAATTCATCACCACTAAACCAGCCCTACAAGAAATCCTAAGGGGGACTCTATGAGTGAGTAAATTGCAAGGAACGCAAGGTACCAGAGACACCACTACTAGCAGGAATCCTACAGAGAACACAATGACTCTAAACCCACACTTTTCAATAATACCACTGAATGTAAATGGACTAAATGCTCCAATCAAAAGACATAGGATAGGAGAATGGATCAAAAACAAAATCCATCCATTTGCTGTCTACAAGAGTTTATTTTTAGACCTGAGTACACCTTCAGATGGAAAGGAAGGGGATAGAGAAATATCTATCATACTACTGGAACTCAAAAGAAATCTGGAGTAGCTATACTTATATCAGACAAACTGGACTTTAAATTAAAGGCAGTAACAAGGGACAAAGAAGGGCATTATATAATAATTACAGGGTCCATCCATCAGGAAGAGCTAACAATTATAAATGTCTACGCACCGAATACGGAAGCACCTAAATACATAAAACAATTAATCACAAACAGAAACAATCTTATGGATAAGAATATGCTAATCACAGGGGACACTAATACTCCATGTATGGAAATGGATAGATCAACTAGACAGAAAATCACTAAAAAAACAATGGACTTGAATGACACATTGGACCAGATGGATTTGACAGATATATTTAGAACTCTATATCCTGAGACCAAGGAATTCACTTTCTTCTCAAGTGCGCATGACACATTCTCCAAGGTAGATCACATACTGGGTCATAAAGCAGCCCTCAATAAATGTAAAAGAATTGAGATCATATAATGCACACTTTCAGATCACAATACTATGAAATTTGAAATCAACCACAGGAAAAAGTCTGGAAAACCTCCCAAAACATGGAGGATAAAGAACATCCTACTAAAGAACGAATGGGCCAATCAGTCAATTAGAGAAGGAATTAAAAACTGTATGGAAAGAAATGAAAATGAAAATAGAACAATCCACACACTATGGGATGCAGCAAAGGCAGTCTTAAGAGGAAAGTACATTGAACTCCAAACCTATTTCAGAAATGAGAAAAAAGAACAAGTACAAAATCTAACAGTGCACCTAAAGAAAACGGAAGGGGAGCAACAAGAGCACCCAAAACCCAATAGATGCAGGGAAATAATAAAAAACAAGGCAGAAATTTAAAAAATATAGATTCAAAAAAAGCATTTGAATATATCAAGAAAACCAAGAGTTGGTTTTTTGAAAAAATAAACAAAATTGACNGATAGAAAATCTGAGCAGCAGACCCATAACTAGTGATGAAATTGAATCTGTTATTAAAAATCTTCCCACAAATAAGAGCCCTGGGCCAGATGGCTTCCTTCGGGAATTCTATCAGACATTTAAATCAGAGTTAATACCCATTCTTCTNTGGATAGAGGGACCTTACTTAAACATCATAAAAGCCACATGTGAGAAGCCCTCAGTTAACAACATCCTCAATGGGGAAAAACAGAGAGCTTTCCCCCTGGTATCAGGAACACGACAGGGATGTCCACTCTCACCACAGGTGTTTAACATAGTGCTGGAAGTCCTCGCATAAGTAATCAGACAACAAAAGGAAATAAGAAGCATCAGAATTGGCAAAGAAGAAGTCAAACTTTCACTTTTCGCAGACGACATGGAAAACCTGACAGACTCCACCAGAAGCCTACTAAAACTTATCCATGAATTCCACACTGTTGCTGGGTACAAAATCAACATACAGAAATCGGTTGCATTTTTATACACCAATAATGAAGCAACAGAAAGAGAAATGAAGAAACTGATCCCATTGACAATTGCACAAAGAACGATAAAATACCTAGGAATAAACCTAACCAGAGATATAAGCGATCTGTATGATGAAAACTTATGAAGGAAATTGTAGAAGACACAAAGAAATGGAAAAACATTCCTTGCTCATGGATCAGAAGAATAAATATTGTTAAAATGACATTACTACCCAAGACAATCTAGACATTCAATGCAATCCCAATCAGAATTGCACCAGCATTCTGCTCGAAGAGAGAAAAAAGTATCCTAAAATTTGTATGGAACCAGAAAAGTCCCTGGATAGATAAAGTAATATTGAAGAAGAAAAGCAAAACGGGAGGCATCACAATCCCAGACTTTAACCTTTACTACAAAGCTGTAATCATCAAGAGAGTATGGTATTGGCACAAAAACAGACACATAGATCAATGGAATAGAATAAAGAACTCAGAATTAAACCTATAAATGTATGGCCAATTAATCTTTGGCAAAGCAGGAAAGAGTATCCAATGGAAAAAAGACAGCTCCTTTAACAAATGGTGCTGGGAGAACTGGACAGCATCATGCAGAAGAATGAAACTAGATCACTTTCTCACACCATACACAAATAAACTCAAAATGGATACAGGACCTGAATGTGAGACCGGAAACCATCAAAATCCTAGAGGAGAAAGCAGGCAACAACCTCCTTGACCTCAACCACAGAAATTTCTTACTCGACACATCCCCATAGGCAAGGGAATCAAGAGAAAAAAACGAACTATTGGGACCTCATCAAGATAAAAAGCTTCTGCAGGGCAAGGGAAACAATCCATAAAGATAATAAGCAACTGACATAATGGGAAAAGATAGTTGCAAATGACATATCAGATAAAGGGAAGTATCCAAAATCTATAAGGAATTTACCAAACTCCACTCCCGAAAAATAAATAATCCAGTGAAGAAATGGGCAGAACACATGAACAGACACTTCTCCAAAGAGGACATCCAGATGGCCAACAGACACATGAAACAATGTTCAGCATCTCTCATCATCAGGGAAATGCCGGTCAATACCACACTGAGATACCACCTCACGCCGAACAGAGTGATGAAAACGAACACATCAGGATACTATAGAGGCTGGCAAGGAAGTGGAGAAATGGGCACCCCTCCTACACTGTTGTTGAGAATGTAAACTGGTACAGCCCCTCTGGAAAACAGTGTGGAGGTTCCTCAAAAAATTAACAATAGAACTCCTCTATTTCCCAGCAATAGCACTGCTAGGAATTGACCCAAGAGATACAGGAGTGCTGNCAAACAACAACAACAAAACAAAACATGACAAAAAGAGATCAGCCCTCTCTGGTTGGTTAACATTATATGGTTGGATATGTCCTAGTGTTCTCAGGGTGTACCTGAAAACCATCTTGAGGCTGTAGGTTGAGCATGCTGGAATGTACAAAGACAGTATTCCATTCTTCTCTCCTGAAATTCCATTAAAATAATAGTAAAAAAAAATGTTAAGCCTTAATTATGGCAGAGACAAAAACAGAGAAAGGAAATAGAAGAAAATAAAGGCAAGGCTAGGAATAGGAAAAAACACAAAAATTATAATTACTCTCTTCAGAGAGATAAAGGAAGATATAAAGTGGATATAGGTGTGGTAAATGATTTACCCTATGGCAGAGAATGATGCACTCAGGCTCACTTTTCAGTGAACTACTCCTGAGCAATCATTTCAGCTTCCTCCAAAAGCTTGTTAACACTCCTCTGTTCTTTGTGTTCCTGAGTAGCGCTTGTAGGTCACAAGCTTCAAGGTCACCTGATTGAGTAGTAAGGCAAGCAGATCCCCAAATGTCTATATTTAGAGTTTTTGAAAAATAGACATATTAATTTCGATAAGATCTAATTTATTAATCTTTTATTTCATGGTTTATGTCTTTTGTGTTGTTTAAGAAGCCTTTGTCTGGGGCACCTGAGTGGCTCAGTTAGTTAAGCGACTGACTTTGGCTCAGGTCATGATCTCACAGTTTGTGAGTTCGAGCCCCGTGTCTGGCTCTGTGCTGACAGCTAAGAGCCTGGAGCCTGCTTCAGATTCTGTCTCTCTCTTTCTCTCTGACTCTCCCCCACTCANTTTACCTTTCACACATATTTATGTTTTCAATCTTCTGAGAATTCATCTTCTTATGATGTGAAATAAGGATATTTTTTATGTAGATATCAACATCACCTATTTATTTAAGTAAAACATTCTTTCCCCATTGCACTTCAACATGGTCATAAATTATGTGAGCAGATATGTTTGGGTCCGCTTCTGAGTCNTCTAGGTCCTCTATTGCATTCTATTACTCTATTTGTCTATATATGCACCAATACCATACTACCATAGCCAATGTATATTAATGGTAGGTCTTGATATCTGGCAATTTTGTTTTATTAATCTCCTTTGAGGTTGCTTTTCTTGGCTATTCTTTGGATTTTGCACTTCCAATATAATTTTACTATCAATGTGTCAGTTTCCACATAAAACTTACTGGGATTTTCATGAAAGTCAAATATATCAATTTGCAACAAATTGGCATCTTTACAATTTTTGAGTCTTTCAATTCATGAACATACATATCCCACCAATAAGTTTTGTCTTCCTTAAGTTTTCTCAATAATATTTTATAGCTTTCTGTACAGGGTTTTTGCACAGCCTTTGTTAGATTTCTTTTTAAGTATTCAACGCTTTAATAAAAAATATCATTATTCTCAAATTCTAACATTGAGTTTTGTGTATTGACATTGTAACCAGAGAACTTATTAAATTTTCACTTACTATTTCTAACATGTGTGCAGGTGTTCTGGGATATTCTCCATAAATAACAGTGTCATGTACAAATAATAATGCCCCCCCTTTTTTTCATTTCTAACTCTTTTATCTTTTACTTTTTTTCTTGCTTGATTTTTTTAAGTTTATTTATTTTGAATGAATGAAAACACAAATGTTGGAAGGTCAGAGAGTGTGGGGAGGAGAGAGAATATCAAGCAGGCTCCATACTGTCAGTGCAGGGCCTGACGCGGGACTCAGTCTCATGACCTGTGAGATCATGACCTAAGCCGAAATCAAGAGGTGGAAACTTAACTGACTGAGCCACGCAGGTGCCCCCTTTTTCTTGCTTTATTGCACTGATTAGGACGTCCAGTAAAATGTTGAATGTAAGTGATGATAGCAATTATTCTTGTCTTACTGACACTC
>NW_027527714.1:111346-112218 GCF_008692635.1 Crocuta crocuta
ATTTGGAAAGTAATATTCTATTCCTGATCCACTACAACTTTGTAGGTTTTTTATTAAAATGTATGTAGAATTTTAACTTTAACCCATACATTGAGATTATCATAGGCTTTTTCTTACTCATCTTTTTTTCCTCATTTCTCAATTCATTTTTACCAATTTAATGAATTTATAATAAATTGAACTATTTTTCTTTGCAAAAAGTTAATTTGTATTATTAGCATGGATTCAATATTCAATAAGCTCAGGCTAAAGAACTTTGAAAAAATATTAAATGTATCATAGGAAAAGACAGTCCTCTTAAAACTAGAGCTATCAAAATTTTGATATATTGAGTAATTTTTGATTATCATTTAATCTTTGAATTCTTGAAATAAACTAACTTGGCCATAATGATTATCAATTTTATATATCAGGGGATTCAATTTTATACTTTAAAAGAAGTTTTTAACATTTATGTGTATCAGAGAAATTGGCCTATAATTTTTTTCTTTTAAAACCCTTGTTAGATTTTGTTATGGTATTTTAATCTCATAGAGTGAATTGAGAAACATTCCCTCATTTTCTATTCTCTGGAAGAGTTCGTGTGGCATTAGTGCTATTTCTTCCATTAAAATTTTTATCAATGTTTATTTATTTTTGAGAGAGACAGAGTGAGAACAAGGGAGGGTCAGAGGGAGAGAGCGGGAGACACAGAATCTGAGGCAGCTCCAGGCTCTGAGCTGTCAGCACAGTCCCGGATGTGAGGCTCAAACTCACAGACCATGAGATCATGACCTGAGACAAAGCCGGACACTTAACCAAATGAGCCACCCAAGGGCCCCTATTTCTTCCATTTTAAATGTGTTGAAAATTTACTGTCATTTGGGACTGGA
>NW_027527714.1:112476-112908 GCF_008692635.1 Crocuta crocuta
AGCCATTTTTTTTTGTCCTGAGCAGTTTTTTGTTTTAAAGTAAAATCTGCCCCTAACATGGGGCCCAAATTTACAATCCCATGATCAAGAGTCACATTCTCTACCAACTGAGCCAGCCAGGTGCTCATTTGTCTTGAGTGCTTTTGCAAAAAAGTTTATTGATTTTAAGTCTTTGCAAAGAAGTAATTGACTTATTGAATTTACTCTACTGTATGTCTTTCTACTTAATTAAATTCTGTGTTTGTATTTATTATTTTTCATCTATTTTAATTGAGTTTAATTTGCTTTTCTTTTCTAAAATTTCTTAAGACACATACAAAGATTACAAGATCCTCCCTCCTTCCAAACACCAGTCTCATATTGGTGAACAGTCAGAAGTCAGACACCATATGAGTCTGGGGGAAAACAACTTCACAAGGTAGCCCCCTTGTG
>NW_027527714.1:115139-115584 GCF_008692635.1 Crocuta crocuta
AAATAAACTAACTTGGCCATAATGATTATCAATTTTATATATCAGGGGATTCAATTTTATACTTTAAAAGAAGTTTTTAACATTTATGTGTATCAGAGAAATTGGCCTATAATTTTTTTCTTTTAATGCCCTTGTTAGATTTTGTTATGGTATTTTAATCTCATAGAGTGAATTGAGAAACATTCCCTCATTTTCTATTCTCTGGAAGAGTTCGTGTGGCATTAGTGCTATTTCTTCCATTAAAATTTTTATCAATGTTTATTTATTTTTGAGAGAGACAGAGTGAGAACAAGGGAGGGTCAGAGGGAGAGAGCGGGAGACACAGAATCTGAGGCAGCTCCAGGCTCTGAGCTGTCAGCACAGTCCCGGATGTGAGGCTCAAACTCACAGACCATGAGATCATGACCTGAGACAAAGCCGGACACTTAACCAAATGAGCCACCCA
>NW_027527714.1:115655-115874 GCF_008692635.1 Crocuta crocuta
GGAGTTTTCTTTGTTGGAAGGTATTTATTTTCAAATCAATTTCTTTAATAGATATAATACTATTCAACTGTGTTTTTTTCTCAATTTTGATAAACTGTGTTTTTCAAGGAAGTTTTTTATTTTATCAAAAATAGAAATTTATTGTCATAAGGTTAAAATGCTCTTATTCCTTTGTGGTCTCACTTTTTTCCTCTTTGATATTGGTGATTTGTGTCTCAG
>NW_027527714.1:116134-121511 GCF_008692635.1 Crocuta crocuta
AGCCATTTTTTTTTGTCCTGAGCAGTTTTTTGTTTTAAAGTAAAATCTGCCCCTAACATGGGGCCCAAATTTACAATCCCATGATCAAGAGTCACATTCTCTACCAACTGAGCCAGCCAGGTGCTCATTTGTCTTGAGTGCTTTTGCAAAAAAGTTTATTGATTTTAAGTCTTTGCAAAGAAGTAATTGACTTATTGAATTTACTCTACTGTATGTCTTTCTACTTAATTAAATTCTGTGTTTGTATTTATTATTTTTCATCTATTTTAATTGAGTTTAATTTGCTTTTCTTTTCTAAAATTTCTTAAGACACATACAAAGATTACAAGATCCTCCCTCCTTCCAAACACCAGTCTCATATTGGTGAACAGTCAGAAGTCAGACACCATATGAGTCTGGGGGAAAACAACTTCACAAGGTAGCCCCCTTGTGATTCAGAATAGATCAAAGTAGGGTAAAGGAAGAATATGACGACCCCACAGGTGAATGTGTAATACAGAGTGTGAAATCTGGAGAAAAAAAGACTTGGGCAGAACATAATAATGCTCTAACATTTTAAAGGATATTTACATGGGAGAGGGACTGAATATGTTATGTATGCATCCATATGCCAGTACTAGAACTAATGGAGGAAATTATTAAAAAAAACAAAACAAACAAACAAAAAAAACCACAAAAGAGAAAGCAGCTAGATATAAGAAAAGAACTTTTAACAATTAGAGACACACAAATATAGAAGACAAGGTATATGAAATCAAGCAGTCTCATAAAATTTTGATTGGAAAGCATTCTGACAAAATGTATTAGAATTTAAAATATTTCACTCAACAATTCTACTTTTAGCATTTTTTCTATAGGTATTATTGTAATGTAATACATAATGTGCACCAAGAACTATGCTCAAGAATAGTTACTGAAGATTGCTTGCAATAGCAAAAGATTGGTAACAACTTAAATGTCTATCAGTAGAGAACTGTCTACAGTTACAGTGCAGTGTAGTCATTTACTGGAATAATGTCCAAGATATATTATGTGTTATCACATTTTACAAGGTTTCAGTCTAATTGATTGCGAGTTTTTAAAAAATGTTACTTGAGAGATTGTTTGAAAAGCACTATTCTAAGCAATATTTAGGTTATTGTACAGTTACTACCTTAAAATTATTGATAAGTTGCTACTTTGAGAGATAGACTTCAATGTGAACAACTCCTTGCTCTGCTCCTTTTCTATCCATACTTCTCTTTGGGGCAGTAGTGGGATGGTAGGAGTTCAGAAAAGATGAGGATGGCAATCAAATACAAATACTTGTCCTTCTCTTGCCATTTATTCCCCGACATATTAGTTGATGCCCATGACATACTGCATGCTTATAGCTAGAATGCTCTGGGATACCTATACAACTCTGCTCTACTGATTGTATACTTAGCAAGAGTCAGTTTATGAAAACTAAGTCAAATACTTCAAAAGGATTGATGTAGTTGCTTTAAAAAATGTGTTGAATTGGGGGGAAACTGTCACACAGTGGGGAAAATCATAGTCTGAAGAATTCTACACTTAGATTTATTTACACATTTCTTTACGTTTTTCATTTTAAAGAAACAAATTGAAATAATAATTGAGTGTACAGAACCTTAACTGGCAGACATGTTCTCAGAAAAAAAGCCTTGGCACTTATGTCTAAAAAATATTGTCAAATTAATGTACATTTGTATTATTTATGTTTCAAAAACTGTTTAAGATATGTCACATCTTTCACTAATTTTTTAACAATAACTTCTAAAGTATGGTTCCCAATCACATCATTTAAAAGAATGTCTATGGTTGAGTGCCTGGGTGGCTCAGTCGGTTAAGCGTCTGACTCTTGGTTTTGGCTCATGTTCATGATCACACAGTGAGTTCCAGCCCTGGGTCAGGCTCTTTGTTGACAGCTCAGAGCCTGGGGCCTGCTTTGGATTCTGTGTGTGTGTGTGTCTCTCTCTCTGCACCTCCACCACTTGCATTATCTCTCTCTCTGTCTCTCAAAAATAAATAAATGTTAAAAAATTTTAAAAGATCTTCTATAGTATGGACAAAAAGTACAAAAGGTATTCAGAGAAGGGAGGGATTATTTTATACTGGAATGTCTTATATTACATCATAGATGACTTGGAGAGACCTTGAAAGATCGGTGGTATTGGTAAGTATATGAGTTCAGGAAGAACTGTAAGAGACTAGGCCTGAAGACAGGAAGGCAGGAACGTATTTATGAAGGGCACAGTGGGGCCTGGCGAGCTTTGATGAAGGTTCATATTGGGATCATAGACTGTTAGATTAGCTAGGATAAAGTCTATGACCTTAAAGCAGCCGTTCTGATTGCTCTCATCTGTGCTCTGGTTAAAGTTGCTTTCAAACTTTTTTTTTGGCAGCGACCTACAGTAAGTTTCTATTGAAACTACAGTTGTCCCTTGAACAACATGGGTTCTGTGCAGGTCAACTTATATGTGGATTTTTTTATAGTTACAGTACTGTAAATGTATTTTCTCTTCCTTATGACTTTAATAATATTTTATCTGGGGGCGCCTGGGTGGCTTAGTCGGTTAAGCGTCCGACTTNTTTAAAAAAAATATTTTATCTAACTTACTTTATTGTAAGATATAGTATATAATACATATAACATGTGTTAATCAACTGTTTATGTTATCAGTAAAGTTTCCAGTCAATAGCAGGAGTTTTTGCAGTTAAATTTTTGAAGAGTCAAAAGTTATATGCAGATTTTTGACTGCATTGGGGGAAAGAGGGGGATGTCATTTCCTCTTAACCTCATGTTGTTCAAGGGTTATCTGTATATAGAAGAACTAAAGACAATCATCAGGAAGAGACAAGGCCAGCAGGTGAGGAGAAATAAGAGCATAATGATAAGAGTCTGGAGGATTCCTTTAATTCTGATATGAATAATGAGAGAAAACCAGTCACAGTAAATCCGGGTTTTGATGCCTCATCTAATGTCTGAGAATTTCTACAATTCCTTTAGAGTTTTCAAACCAAACATACTATTTTTTTCCTTAATATTAAAAAGAAATGACTCGTGAACATCGTGTTACTTAGGCATATAAGCATACTTATTTTTTTGTAGACAGAGATAGAGGTTAAGAAAAAAAAGGTTTTGTGGGGTGAGCACTGGGTGTTATATGGAAACCAACTTGACAATAAACTATTCTTTAAAAAAAAGGTTTTACATAGCAAAACAGTACATACATGATGTATTATTTGTACTACAGTCTAAATGCTCTGATATTTTCTTCTTGTTAAATATTTTCTATTCGAGCTGATTTCATTAAAACATGCCAGTTGGTATCCACTAAATCGATTTCAGTGCCCAGTAAACAACGTGCCTCTCAGTTTGAAAAGTATTATCTAGGGGAGTGGTTGTCAAAAAGAGGTGATTTTACCCTCTACTACACTCCAGGAGACATTTGGCAATGTCTGGAAACACATTTGCTTCTTGCAATTGGGTGTGGGCAGCTATTGGTGTTTTGTAGGTAGAGGCCGCGGATTGTTGTTAAATCTCCTACAGTGTACAGGACAGTCACTGACCCTCTTCCCCCAACAAAGAATTATCTGATTCCAATTGTCAATAGTCACAGGTTAAGAAACTCTGGTATAGGGAATCCATTAACGGTAGGTGAGAGCTTGCTTCAGAGATTATATTTCCATTTCTTGAGCAACTGAGATTCAAGTGGTTCTTGTACTGCCATCCTACATCTTCCAATGAGTAGAGCTAGATGAGAATTCACTATATCCTTTTCTATTTTAAGTGCCTTTAGTTTCCTTCTATAGCACAATTATACAAAGACAAGAAGTCAAAATACCTGCAACCATTGATTCAAGTACCACTTCACTTGTTATACTTAGAAATGTATCCTAACACAGTTAAGCGATCACTACTTAAATTATAAACTTCATGAATTGACTATAGGATGGTTAGCTGGTTTACAGTCTTTTGTTCCTATGTTCTATTTAGTGTTTTATTTAAACAGGTTTGCATATGCTAGTGTGCCTTTCCTGAGATCATGAGCAGTATTAAATACCAAAGAAAGTGTTCTTAAGCCACTGAAATTGTGAAATAGATGTTTGTTGTTTTAAGTCAGTAAATTTTGAAATAATTTGTCATGTAGCAATAGATAACTACTATGGACTATTAAATTTTCCAACTGTGATTGTGCAATGGTCTATTTTGCCATTTACTTTTGTCACTTACTTCTTCATGAATTTTGAAGCTGTCAGATGGGATAAATGCATGTATAATTGTTATATGCCCCTGATAAACTGACCTTTTACCACTATGAAGTGTCCTTCTTTATCATTCGTAATATATTTCATTATGACATCTTTTCCATGTGATCAATATGGCCATTCTGTTCTGTTTATGATTACTGTTTATAAAGTGTATCCTTTTACATCTATTTAATTTCAACCTATAAATTTTAATTGAAATTATATCCCATTTAGACACGTGTAATTGGGTCTTAGTTTCTTTTTATCCATTTTGACCATTTCTACCTTTTACCTTGAATATTTAGTTTAGTAACTTTTAATGTGATCATTGGCATGTATTTGATTTTATCATTCTTTTTTGTTTTCAAGTTTCATTCTATGTTTCTTATTCCTCTTTCCCTCCTATCTTGTCTTTTATTGACTTATTTGAATTTTTTAGTATCACGTTACAGATTTCCCACACTACACAAAGGTAGAGCATTTCTATGAAACATTTTGTAAGTAAGACATAAAGTGAGGAAGCAATTACCACTAATTTGTATGGAAATTTTTTTGAGTATACCAGACCTGAAAATAACGTCTCTTAGTCTTTTCTGATACATTGGGGCAAAGCATACTAACGGATGCACAAAATAAATATAGATAAAGCACAGACACAGTTCAAAGCTATGATGACTTGTTGCTGAGATGCTGAGTGTAGTTCCCCAAGAAAAGAGCTTGGTGGTGCCGCTCTCAGTGCTCAGGGCATGTGCTTTCTATAATGGTTCACTGGAAAACAAATGCTGAAAGCTATTTTCACTTTATACCTTTTATCGCAAAAGTGAAAATCATCTTTGGATTTCTTTCAGTTAGCAGTAACAGGTACTGATACAGGTTTTTCCTAAAAGTAAAGTGCTGTGACGTGAACTTTCAAAAAGTGTGGATGCCTATATTATTTCCTGATACAATTTTTACCTACAATTCTTTGCGTTTTATTTATTCATGATTTCCTCAAGGCTTACATTGTTAATTATACAGTCCATTTACAGTTAAAAATGCCTTTATGGGGCACCTGGGTGGCTCAGTCGGTTAAGCGTCTGACTTCGGCTCAGGTCATGATCTCACGGTTCGTGGGTTCGAGCCC
>NW_027527714.1:121528-124078 GCF_008692635.1 Crocuta crocuta
CCCACAAGATGATGTTATCATTTTTTGCATTAAAAGTTTAAGTAGCTTATTAAGAAAAACAGTTATGTGGACAAAAGAAGAAATGGACAAATAAATAGTCATTGAATTTACCCAAATATCTACCATCTCTGGTGCTCTATTTTTTTTTTCATTTTTTAAAATAGTTTATTGTAAAGTTGGTTTCCATATAACACCCAGTGCTTATCCCCACAAGTGCCCTCCTCCATGCCCATCACCCTCCCTCCCTTCCCTCCCACCCCCATCAGCACTCAGTTTGTTCTCAGTATTCAAGAGTCTTTCATGATTTGCCTCCCTCCTTTTCTCACACTATTTTTCTCCTTCTTCTCCCCCACGGTCCTGCATTAAGTTCTTCCTAATCCTCCTATAGATGCAAACATATAGTTTAAAGTCTCAGTTGTCTGATATAAGTATGGCCACTCCAGCTTTCTTTGATATCCATTTGCATGATAGATGGTTCTCATCCCCTCACTTTCAATCTATCTGNTTTAGAGTGAGTACTGAAAGATATTAATTTAGTGCCATTGTGTTACCTGTAGAGTTGGTATTTCTGGTGATGTTCTCTGGTCCTTTGTAGTTTTTTTTTCTTCCATTCAATGAGTTCCCATTAAAATTTCTTACAGGGCTTCTTTAGTGCTTATGAAGTCCTTTAATTTTTGTTTTTCTGGAAAATGTTTCTATTATTTTTTTACTATGTTACTTGCACTACACAGTGTNNNTATTTATTAATTTTTTAAATATTTATTTATTTTTGAGAGAGAAAGAGAAAGAGCACTAGTGGGGGAGGGCCGGGGAGGGAGACACAGAATCTGAAGTAAGCTCTAGGCTCCAAGCTCTGAGCTGTCATCACAGAGACTGATGTGGGTCTCAAACCCACGAACTCCGTGATCATGACCTGAAGTTGGACACTCAACTGACTGAGCCACCCAGGGGCCCTTTGTCTTTAATTGTTTTTTTAATATTCTGAAAGCGAAAGATGGAATGTGAGTGGGGTCAGCAGAGAGAAATGGAGACACAGAATCCANCCATTCCCACCAACAGTGTAGGAGAGTGCCTGTTTCTCCACATTCTCACCAGCATCTATAGTCCTCTGACTTGCTCATTTTAGGCACTCTGACTGGCGTGAGGTGGTATCTCAGTGTGGTTTTGATTTGTATTTCCCTGATGAGGAGGGACGCTACTCATCATTTCATGTGTCTGTTGGCCGTTATTCTTTTCTAATAGTCTGATTTTCTATCTGGTATTATTTCCCTTCAATATGAAGAACTTCCTTTAACATTTCTTGTAATGCAGATATACTAGTGATGGAACTAGCTTTCTTTTACCTGAAAATGTCTGTATTTCCCCTTGATTTTGAAGAATATTTTTTCCTGAATATAAAGTAATGGATTAGCAGTTTTCTTTATTTCCTCATTAATTTTTTTTTTTCCTCAGGGCACCTGGGTGCCTCAGTCAATTAAGCCTCCAATTTCATCTCAGGTCATGATCTCACAATTCTTGAGTTCGAGCCCTACATTGGCCTTTATGGTGACAGCTCCGAGCCTGGAGCCTGCTTCAGATTCTCTCTCTCTCTCTCTCTCTCAAAAATAAATAAACATTAAAAAACTATTAAAACTGTTTTTTCTCCATTCCTTTCTGGCCTCCTTCCTTCCTGATGAAGTCAGGTGTTAATGGAACCATTGCCACCACCCCCCTTATCGTCTTACTCTTGCTGCTTTCAAGATTGGCTCTTTATCTTTGGCTCTCAATAATTTGATTGTGATATTTCGTGGCATGAACTTTTTGTTTATTCTACGTGATATTCGTTGAGTGTCTTAAATCTTCAAATGTCTGTCTGTAATCAAATTTGGGAAACTTTTACCTATTATTTCCTCAAATATTTTTTCTGCCCAATTATGTTTCTCTGCATCATTTGATATTGCATTTATGCACATGTTAAATCACTTAATATTACATGATAGTTCCCTGTATCTTTGGTTCTTTAACAAAATATTTTTCTCTCTGTACTTCACATTAGATCTTTTAAATCAATCTATTTTTTTGTAAATTTTTTAGAGAGAGAGAGTGCATGAGTGAGGGAGAGGAATAAAGAGAGAGAGAGAGAGAGAGAGAATTTTAAGCAGGCTCCGTGCTAGCACAAAGCTCAATGCAGGACCTGATCCCACAGCTCTGACATCATGACCTGAGCCAGAATCAAGAGTCGGACACTCAACTGACTGATCCACCCAAGTGCCCCTTTAATCAATTTCTTTAAGTTCACTTACTCATTAATCTGTCATTTACATTTGGCTGTTAAGTCTATTCTGAACTTTTGATTTCAGAAAGTATATTTTTCAGTTTTAAGATTTCAATTTAGTACTATTCTATTGTTTCTCTTTGCTGAATTTTTCACTTACTGAAACCATATTCTGTTTACTTCATTGAGGACAGTTATTATAACCAGTTAAAATTTGTATACTAATTCCAACACTGATTCACCTTGGTATACACTGATTTTTTTTTTTTTTCTGTTTTCGATGTGTTTAATTTTTT